>NC_044381.1:57069480-57378327 GCF_006542625.1 Nomascus leucogenys | reverse complement strand
TTACATATAAAATTATTTCAGTTTGTCTTCAGAATTACTGGTGTTTCCCTCCTTTTTTCTTACAATGATGATATAACATTTTAGGAATTTTTTTTAATTTTAGAATTTTTTTTTCTGTCCAATATATAAAATAATACAGCTACTTAGAAAATTGGTATAATCTGCTGATGTGTCAGTGTGGACTATATATTTAGAAGATGAAAAATAAAAGTGTGTCGTGGGGTGGTGGTATAGATTGGAAAATTATTACCAGCTGAATAAAAAATAGTAGGCCAAATTAAAAATGCTCCCAAATATTTTTCACTCCTTTTATTGAGAGGGGAGGCCCATTTCCTCTCCCCACTAAAACTGACCTGGTTGTGAAATTTGACCAATAAAATTTGGCAGAAGTGGTATGGTGTAACTTCAAAGGTGTGCTTATAGAGAACTGTAGCAACTCTGTGACAGGCTTTGAATGCTCTCTGTTAGAAGCTGGGCATGATATAAGTCCAGCTACCCTTCTAGAGAAAGAGATATATGAAGAGAGGCCTGAAGTATCCTGGACATTTCAGTCTCAAATGAGCTCCCGGAAGAAATACCGCTCAGGTGAGCCCCAAGCAACCCGGAAAATAATTTGAAATAATAGATTATTTTAAGCCATCATTTTTTGTTTGTTTGTTTGTTTTTAAACAGAGTCTTGCTCTGTGGCCCAGGCTGAAGAGCAGTGGCGTGACCTCAGCTCACTGCAATCTGCACCTTCCAGGTTCAAGATTCTCCTGCCTCAGCCTCCCGAGTAGCTGGGATCACAGGCGCACACCACCACGCCTGGCTAATTTTTGTATCTTTTTCTAGAGATGGGGTTTTGCCATGTTGACCAGGCTGGTCTCGAACTCCTGGCCTCAGATGATCTGCCCGCCTCAGCCTCCCAAAGTGCTGGGATTACAGGCATGAGCCACCAGACCCAACCCAAGTCATCAAATTTTGAGGTGGTTTGTTCTACAAAAATAGCCAAACCAGCTAGTGAGCTCTGTTTTGCCAATACTTTTTTCCTTTAAGTAGACTTTTTTTAAAAAGCAGTTTTAGGTTCACAGAAAAATTGAGAAGTACAGAAAGTTCCCATATACTCCCTGACCTTCAACACACATACACACACACACAGCCTCCCTCACTATAGACATCCTGCACTAGGCACTAGAATGTACATGTTACAACTGATAGACATACATTGACGCATTATCACCCCAAGTCTGTAATTTACATGAGAGTTCACTCTTGGAGTTATACATTCTATGGGCTTAGACAAAGGAATACTGACTTGTATCCACCATTATCATATCATACAGAGTATTTTCACTGCCATAAAAATCCTCTGTGCTTTGCTTATTCATCCCTCCCTCACCCCCCCAATCCTTGACAACCACTGATCTTTTAACTGTCTTCATAGTTTTGCCTCTTCCACAGTGACACATAGTTGGAATTATAAAGGATGTAGCATTTTCAGACTGGCTTCTTTCACTTAAAAATATGCAGTTAAGGTTCCTCCACATCTTCATGGCTTGATGGCTCATTTATTTTTAGCATAGAATAATATTCCATTGTCTGTATGTATCATAGTTTATTTTCCTATTCACCTATTGAAGGACTTCTTGATTGCTTCCAAGTTTTGGCAATTCTGAATAAAGCTGCTCTAAACATCAATCTGCAGGTTTCTGTGTGAATATAGGTTTTCAATTAATTTGGATAAATACCAAATAATACAGTTGTTGGATCATATGGTAAGAGTATGTTTAGTTTTATAGGAAACTGCCAAAGTGTGTAACAAAATGACGATACCATTTTGCATTCCCACCAGCAATGAAGGAGAGCTCCTGTTGCTGCACATCCTTGCCAGCATTTGGTGTGGTCAGTGTTCTGGATTTGGGCCCTTCCAATAGGCCTAGAGTGGTAATTTGCATTTCTCTGGTGACATATGATGTGAAACATCTTTTCATATGCTTATTTGCCATCCGTATATTATCTTTGGTGAAGTGTCTGTTCAGGTCTTTTGCTCGTTTAAAAACATCAGACCAGGTGCAGTGGCTCATCTCAGCACTTTGGGAGGCCAAGGTGGGAGGATTGCTTGAGCCCAGGAGTTCAAGACAGCCTGGGCAACATAGTGAGACCCTATATCTACAAAAAATATTTTAAAAATTAGCTGGGCATGGGTGATACGTGCCTGTAGTTCCAGCTACTTGGGAGGCTGAGGTAGAAAGATCACTTGAGCCTAGGAGATCAAGGCTACAGTGAGCCATGATTGTGCCACTGCACTCCAACCTAAGCAACAGAGCAAGACCCTGTCTCAAAAAAAAAAAAAAAAAAGAAAGAAAAGAGAAAAATCGGCCAGGCGTGGTGGCTCACAGCTGTAATCCCAGCACTTTGGAAGGCCAAGGCGGGAGGATCACAAGGTCAGGAGTTCAAGACCAGCCTGGCCAATATGGTGAAACCCCGTCTCTACTAAAAATACAAAAATTAGCCAGGTGTGGTGGTGTGCACCTGTAGTCCCAGATACTCAGGAGGCTGAGGCAGGAGAATTGCTTGAACCCAGGAGGCGAAGGTTGCAGTGAGTCGAGATTGTGCCACTGCACTCCAGCCTGGGCAACAGAGCGAGACTCCATCTCAAAAAAGGAAAAAATTATCAGGTTGTTCACTTTCTTCTTGTTGAGTTTTATGAGTTCTGGCCAGGCACAGTGGCTCATGACTGTAACCCCAGCACTCTGGGAGGATGAGCCAGGTGAATCACTTGAAGCCAGGAGTTAGAGACCAGCCTGACCAACATGGCAAAATCTAGTTTCTATTAAAAATACAATAATTAGCCGGGCATGGTGGCTCATGCCTGTAATTCCAGCTACTCAGAAGGCTGAGGTACCAGAATCATTTGAACCCCAGAGGCAGAGGTTGCAGCGAGCTGAGATTGTGCCATTGCACTTCAGCCTGGGCGGCAGAGCAAGATACCATCTCAAAAAATAAAATAAAAAGTCATCCCCATACACAAGGTCATCTAGATTTTCTCCTATGTTATCTTCTAGGAATTTTATAGTTTTGCATTTTACAAAATGATCCATTTTGAGTTAATTTTTTTTTTTAGCTTCTGGGTCAGTGTTCTCTATTGCCACACTACTGCACTGCATTTACATTTCAAATTTCTAAAATAGGATTTATATATTATAATAGAGTTATTTTTCTCATTTCGAACTAATTTTGGGCATGAGTATAAGGTCTATGTCTAGATTCTTTTTTTTTTTTTCCTGCATGTAGATGTCCGGTTTTTCCAGCAGCATTTCTTGAACACTCTTGTCCGTTTTCTCCTTTGCTCCTTTGTGAAAGATAAATTCACTATATTTATTTGGCTCTACATCTGCCTTTCTGTTCTGTTCTGTGGATCTATTTGTCCTCTTTTTCATCAACACTACTATGTCTTGATTACTTTTAGTAAATCCTGTAGCTTTATAGTAAATCGTGAAGTCAGGTAGTGTCAGTCCTCTGACTAACACTCATGCATGATTATTTTGGCTATTCTGGGTCTTTTGTGTCTCCATATAAACTTTAGAATCAGTTTGTCAATATCACAAAATAACTTGCTGGGAATTTGGTTGGTATTCTGTTGAATCTATAGATCACATTGAGAAGAACGGACATCTTAACAATATTGAATCTGCCAATCCTTGAACATAGAATACTTCTTCATTTATTTAGTTCTTCTTTGGTTTATTTCATCAGAGTTTTGTAGTTTTTCTCATATAGATCTTGTACATATTTTGTTAGATTCATACCTAAGTATTCCATATTTTGGGGTGTTAATATAAATGGTATTAATATTATGTTTCAAGTTTCTAATTCCACTGGTTAATTGCTGATATACCAGAAAGGAATCAAATTTTGTGTATTAATCTTGTATCCTGCAACCTTGCTATACTTATTTATTAGTTCCAGGAATCGTTTGTTGTGGTGGTTTATTCTTATGGATTTTCTATATAAATGTTCAGATCATCTGCAAACAAAGACAGCTTTATTTCTTCCTTCTCAATCTGCATACCTTTTATTTCCATTTCTTTCCTTACTGCATTAGTTACAACTTCAAAGTATGATTTTGAAAGGGAGTGGTAAGAGGGGAATTCTTTGACCTGCTCCTGCTCTGGGAAAGCTTCTAATTTTTCATCATTAGCTGTGGGGTGTTTTTGTAAATGTTCTTTATTCTACTGAAGAAGTTCCCTTTTATTCCTAATTTGCTGAGTTTTTCTCATGAATGGGTATTGGTTTTGTCAAATAATTGTTCTGCATCTATTAATATGATCATGTTTTTTTCTTTTTTAGTCTGTTGAAATGATGAATTATTAATCATTAATTTTCAAACATTGAACCAGGCTTACATACCTGGAATAAATTTCCTTGGTCATGTATATAATTTTTTTTCTTGCAGCCTCAGTTCAAAGGATCTTTTTGCACATTGTTGGATTTAACTTGCTAATATTTTGTTAAGAATTTTTGCATCTATATTCATGAGATACTGGTCTGTAGTTTTCTTGAAATATCTTTAGTTTTGGTATTAGGATAATGCTGGCCTCATAGAATGAGTTAGAAACAATTTCCTCTGCTTCTATTTTCTTTTCTTCTTCTTTTTTTTTTTTTTTTAGATGGAATCTCGCTCTGTCACCCAGGCTATAGTGTAGAGTGGCACAATCTCGGCTCACTACAGCCTCTGCCTCCCAGGTTCAAGCAATTCTCCTGCCTCAGCCTCCCAAGTAGCTGGGATTACAGGAGTGTGCCATGACACCCAGCTAATTTTTGTAATTTTTAGTAGAGATGGGGTTTCACCATGTTGGCCAGGCTGGTCTTAAACTCCTGACCTGAAGTGATCCACGCACCTCAGCCTCCAAAAGTGCTGAGATTACAGGTGTGGGCCACCACGCCTGGCCTCTTTACTTCTATTTTCTTTAAGAGATTGTAGAAAATTAGTACAATTTCTTTCTTAAATATTTAGAAGAATTCACTGGTGAATTTATCTGGGCCTGGTGTTTTTTGTTTTCGAAGGTTATAATTGATTCAATTTCTTTAATAAATACAGACTTATTCAGAATGTATATTTCTTCTGCGTGAGTTTTGGCAAATGTGTCTTTAAGGAATTAGTCTATTTACTTAAATTATAAGATTTGTAGACAGAGAGAGTTTCATATTTCTTTATGATCTTTGTAGTGCTCACAGGATTTGTAGTGATGTCCCCTCTCTCATCTCTGATGTTATTAACTTGTGTGTCTCTCTTTTTTTCTTGGTTAGCCTGTCTAGAGGCTTATTGATTTTATCAAAGAAACTGCATCTGGTTTCATTTATTTTCTCTATTGGTTTTCTGTTTTTATTTTTATTGATTTCTTTTTTGGGACTGTGGGGAGGTGAACAGAGTGTTGCTGTATCACCCAGGCCAGAGTGCGGTGGTGCAATCTCGGCTCACTGCAAACTCTGTCTCCTGGGTTCAGGTGATTCTCGTGCCTCAGCCTCCTGAGTAGCTGGGATTACAGGCAGGCGCCACCATGCCCTGCTAATTTTTGTGTTTTTAGTAGAGACGGAGTTTCACCACGTTGCCCAGGCTGGTCTCAAACTGCTGACCTCAGGTGATCCACCTGCCTTGACCTCCCAAAGTGCTGGGATTGCAGGCATGAGCCACCGCACCTGGCTGATTTTTATTGATTTCCAGTCTAATTTTTATTATTTCTTTTCTTTTGCTTGCTTAGGATTTAATTTGCCCTTTTTTTTTTCTAGTTTCTTTTTTTCTTTTTTTTTTTTTTTTTGAGACGGAGTCTCACTCTGTCACCCAGGCTGGAGTGCAGTGGCGCGATCTCGGCTCACTGCAAGCTTCGCCTCCCGGGTTCACGCCATTCTCCTGCCTCAGCCTCTCCGAGTAGCTGGGACTACAGGCGCCTGCCACCACGCCCGGCTAATTTTTTGTATTTTTAGTAGAGACAGGGTTTCACCGTGGTCTCGATCTCCTGACCTCGTGATCCGCCCACCTCGGCCTCCCAAAGTGCTGGGATTACAAGCGTGAGCCACTGCGCCCAGCCTCTAGTTTCTTAAAGTGGAAGCTTAGATGACTGATTTTAGATATTTTTTCCTATCCAATATATGCATTCAATGCCCTAAATTTCCCTCTAAGTACTATTTTCACTGATCCACAAATTGTGATAAGTTGTGGTTTTATTTTAATTTACTTCAAAATATTTTAAATTTTTTCTTGAGATTTCTTCTTTGACCAATGTGTATGGTTTAATTTCCAAGTATTTTGGGATTTTCTAGCTATCTTTCTGTTACTGGTTTCTAGTTTAATTCCATTGTGACCTGAAATAATATATTGGATGATTTATAATATTTAAAATTTGGGCTGGGTGCAGTGGCTCATGCCTGTAATCTCAGCACTTTGGAAGGCCGAGGTGGGTGGATCATCAGAGGTCAGGAGTTGGAGACCAGCCTGGCTGACATGATGAAACCCTGTCTCTACTAAAAATACTAAAATTAGCTTGTCGTGGTGGCAGGCACCTGTAATCCCAGGTACTCTGGAGGCTGAGGCAGGAGAATCGCTTGAACCCAGGAGGCGGAGGTTGCAGTCAGCTGAGATTGTGCCATTACATTCCAGTCTGGGTGACAAGAACAAAACTCCCTTCAAAAACATTAATTAATTAATTAAAATAAAATTTGTTAAGGCTGGGTGCGATGGCTCATGCCTGTCATCCCAGCACTGTGGGAGGCTGAGGCAGGCAGATTATTTGAGCCCAGGAGTTCAAGACTAGCCTGGGCAACATAGCAAGACCTCGTCTCTGTTTTTAAATAATAAAGTTTTAAAAAATAAACAACTAATAACGTTTTTTAAGGTGTGTTTTAGGACCCAGAATGTTATCTGTCTTGTTCCATTTGAGTCTGAGAAGAATGTGTATTCTGCTGTTGTTGGGTAAAGCAGTCTAGAAATGTCAATTATACCCCATCGGTGGTGCTGTTGAGTTCTGTTAGAGAGATACTGTAGTCTGCAAGTATGACAGTGGATTCATCTGTTTCTCATTGTATTCCTATCAGTTTTTGCCTCACATATTTTAGAACTTTGTTGTTAGGCACATATACACTATGGATTGTTATGTCTTCTTGAAAATCGAGCCCTTTATCCATTATATAATGCCATGCTTTATCCCTGATAATTTTCCTTACTCTGATGTCTGCTCTGTTTGAAATTAATATAGCTGCTCCGACTCCCTTTTGATTAGTGTTAGCATGGAATATCTTTCTCCATCCCTTTACTTTTAATCTATATATGTCTTTACATTTAATGTGGGTTTCTACATAGACAACATATAGTTGAGTCTTGTTTTTTAATCCACTCTGACAATCTCTGTATTTTAATTGGTGTATTTAGACCGTTGATATTAAAGTGATTATTGATATAAAT
This sequence comes from Nomascus leucogenys, assembly GCF_006542625.1. NCBI lineage: Eukaryota > Metazoa > Chordata > Mammalia > Primates > Hylobatidae > Nomascus > Nomascus leucogenys. Next base: position 57,370,889 of record NC_044381.1, on the reverse strand, counting down.
GGATGAATATTTATAATATTTGTTACTCTTTTCTATTCATTGTCTTTATTCCTTGTTCCTGTTTTTGACTTCCACTTTTTCCCTGCCATTTTGGGTTTTTTGTTTGTTTGTTTTTAAAATTTTTTATTATTATTTTTTGAGACAGGGTCACACTCTGTTGGCCAGGCTGGAGTGCAGTGGCATGATCATGGCTCACTGCAGCCTTCTCCTCCTGAGCTCAAGTGATCCTCCTGTCTCAGCCTTCCACATAGCTGAAACTACACATGTATGCCACCATGCCTGACTAATTTTTGTATTTTTTGTAGAGATAGTATCTTGCTATGTTGCCCAGGCTGGTCTTGAAATCCTGGGCTCAAGCCATCCACCTGCCTCAGCCTCCCAAAGTGCTGGGATTATAAGTGTGAGCCAATGCACTCAGCCCATTTGTGATTTTAATTGAGCATTTTATATTATTTCATTTTCTCTCCTTTTTTAACACATCAATTCTACTTTTTTTTTTTTTTTAACAGAGTCTTGCTCTGTGGCCCAGGCTGGAGTGCAGTGGCATGATCTTGGCTCACTGCAACCTCCACCTCCTTGGTTCAAGCGATTCTCCTACCTCAGCTTCCTGAGTAGCTGGGACTACAGGCATATGTCTCCACACCCAGCTAATTTTTGTATTTTTAGTAGAGACAAGGTTTCACCATGTTGGCCAGGCTGTTCTCAAACTCCTGGCCTCCAGTGATCTGCCCGCTTTGACCTCCCGAAGTGCTGGGATTACAGGCATGAGCCACCATGCCTGGCCAATTATGCTGCTTTTAAAAAATAACTTTTTGGTTGCTATACAGTTTGCAATACACATTTACAACTAACCGAAGTCCACTTTCAGTTAACATTGTACTGCTTTATAGGTAATGCAAGTACTTTATAATAACAAAATATTTTTAGTCTTCCTTCCTGTCCCTGGTATTATTGTGTAGTTCATTTCACTTAATGAATGCTTATATTTTCTTAGTGAACAGAAGCATACATAAGCATAAGTGTATGCATATACACCCAATCAAATACATTTTGTCATTATTATTTGAAACAAAATGTTATGTTAGACCAATTAAAATTTTTTAAGTTTTTATTTACCTTAACTTATTCTTCTCTGATACTGTATCTTTCTCTATGTAGATCCACACTTCTGACCTATATTATTTTTCTTCTATGTGAAGAATTTCCTTAATATTTCTTACAAGGCAGATCTACTAGCAACAAATTTCCTTAGTGTTTGTAGGTCTCAGAAAGTCTTTATTTCTATTTCACTTTTGAAGAATAATTTCACAGGATCACAATTCTATTTGGTAGTTTTTTTCTCTCACCACTTTAAATATTTCACTTCACTCTCTTTGTAGTGATTTCTTACAATTTTACGTTGCCTCAGCATCCATTTTGAACATAGGTTTAATTTTCTCATATTGGAAGCAGGGCTTTGTCACCCTTGACACAGGTTCTGGTTCTCTACTTCATCCCAGTTTCTCAGTGGGGTTGATCCAGGTATCTGCTTTATACGACTGCCTCCTGGTGACCACCTCCCTATCAGACAGCTAGATACAACCTACTTGACTCACGTTGCTGAACCCCATACTGCACTGACTGTGCAGATATGCCACAGTGACCACTTCTCAGTCACAGCATGATTTCATGAACTCGTATCTACTTCCTCTAAACCCACTAATTAGAACTTCCCAAGGGAAACCTGCCTGGATAATGCCCTAGACCCCAATAAAGGCTTCAGCCCATGGGTTCCTCATTCTCCCTCTTGCTCCTTGCCTGCTGATTGAGTGTACATGTCCCAGATAGCTCCCTACTTCCTGTTGGCCCCATGGGGCATGCTGCTGTCTTCTCTCTGGGATCTGAAAGTAATATACTGCTTGTGTTATTTCATGTTTTGTTTGAATTACTTTCTTTGTGTCTCAGCTGAATGACACATCTTAACCTAACTTCTTTCCTGGCCAGGGCCCTTCTAAAGAATGGCTATCTTGGTAGAAATAAACTGGACACAGGTCAGACAAGAGCCATAAGGACATCTGCCACTATAAACAAGTTTCCTGTGAGTGGGACACCTGGTCACAGGTCAGACACTTAGACATCCAGCTGTTTGTCAGGCTAAAGAAGTATCTCATGAAAGACATATTGTAAACATTCACAACTAAATCTCCTGGAGCCATGTGAGAGAGGACAGGAGTTTACTGCCATTCTCCAGAAAGAGACCTTAAGATGAAATTACAGAAAAATAGAACACTCTTCTTGCTTGTGTGGTTTCTGAGGAGAAGTTGGTTGTAAATTTTATGTTTCTCCTCTATAGGTGAAGTGTTTTTTCCTGTGGCTTCTTTCAAGATATTTCTTTGTCTTTGATTTTTGGCAATTTGCATATGATATGCCTAGGTGGGTTTTTTTTTTTTTTTGGCATTTATCCTGCCGGATGTTTTCTGAGCTTCCAGCATATGTAGTTTGATGTCTGACATTAATTTGTGGAAAGTCTCAGTCTTTATTGCTTAAAATATTTCTTCTATACTTTTCTGTCTTTCTTCTCCTTCTGGAATTCCCATAACATGTATGCTACACCTTTTGTACTTGTCTCACAGTTCTTGGATATTCTGTTCTTTCTTTGTCCAGTCTTTTTTGTTTCTCTTTGCTTTTCAGTTTTGGAAGGTTCTATTGACACATTCTCAAGATCAGTAATTTTTTTCCTCAGCCATTTGCAATCTACTAATAAGCCCATTAAAGGCATTCTTCAGTCCTGTTACAATGTTTTTGATTTCTAGCATTTGTCTTTGATTCTTACTTAGAATTTCCATCTTTCTACTTATATTGACCATCTGTTCTTGAATTCTGCCTACTTTCTCAGTTAGAGACTTTACTATGTTAATCATAGTTGTTTTAAATTCACAGTGTGGTAATATCAACATCCCTGCCATATCTAGTCTGATTCTGATGCATCCTCAGTCTCTTTAAATTGTGTTTTGGCTTTTAGTGTGCCTTGTCATTTTTTGTTGAATGACACCTTTCAACAAAACAACAAAAAGTACACCTTTAGTGATGTGCTGGTAAGGTTTGCTGGGAGGGGAAGCATTCTATGGTCCTATTGTTACCAGAAAGCAGTCCCAGTCCAGACCCCAAGAGAGGGTTCTTAGATGTCATGCAAGAAAGAATTCAGGGTGAGTCCACAGAGTAAAGTAAAAAGCAAGTTTATAGAGAAGTAATGAAACAAAAGAATGGCTATTCCATAGGCAGAGCAACCAGAGGGCTGCTGGTTGACTATTTTTATGGTTATTTCTTGATTATATGATAAACAAGGGGTAGATTATTCATGAGTTTTCCAGAAAAAGGATGAAGAGTTCCAAAAACTGAGGGTCCCTCCCCTTTTTAGAATATGTAGGGTGATTTCTAGAAGTTGCCATGGCATTTGTAAACTGTCATGGTGCTAGTGGGAGTGTCTTTTAGCGTGCTAATGCATTATAACTAGTGTATAATGAGACGTGAGGACAACCAGAGGTCACTTTCATCTCCATCTTGGTTTCGGTGAGTTTTGGCTGGCTTCTTTACCACATCCTGTTTCATCAGTAGGGTCTTTACAACCTCTGACTTGTGATACCAGTCCTGTTGACCTCCAGTCTTATCCTGTGAATAAGAATGCCTAACCTCCTGGGATGGCAGCCAAGCAGGTCTAAGCTTTATTTTACGTAGCCCCTATTCAAGGTGGAGTTGCTCTCTTTTAAATGCCTCTGGCACTATAATTAGGTCTTAGTCATTTAGTAAGCCCTTTATGGGCCCTTTAGCTGTGAACTTCTTTTTCCCCTGAGACAGAGTCTCATTCTGTTGCCCAGGCTGGAGTGCAGTGGCACGATCATGACTTACTGCAGCCTTGATTTCCTAGGCTCAGGTGATACTTCCACCTCAGCCTCCTGTGTAGCTGGGGCTACAGGCACACACCACATACCTGGCTAATTTTTGTATTTCTTGTGGAGACAGAGTTTCACCATGTCGCTCAGGCTGGTCTTGAATTCCTGGGCTCAAGCAATCCACTTATCTCAGTCTTGCTAAGTATTGGGATTACAGGCATGAGTCACCACACCTGACCTTGAAGGTGAACTTCACAAACTGTCTCTGCCTCTTGGATGTTTTTCCCCCACCTTAGGTGGGACAGGATGGCTAGTGGGAGCTGGAATTAAGTCTCACATATTTGTCAGAGTCCTATGCATACATATGTAATTAAGATGATTTTTCTCTTGTTAATTTATCATCTGCCAATTTAATTCGTGATCTAGCCAAAGAACCTAGAAGGGTAGAGGGAAGCCATTTTCCCTCCCATGAAAAGCAAGAGTAGGGCAGTGTGTACAGTTTTCCATTTACATAACCAGATATAAAATGGGATTCTATCTTTGTTTTAACAAAGCATCAATAAAATAACTATTCAATGCAAAAGCACATGTGAAACAGATCTTCCACATGTAGAATTCACAAAGGAAGTTATTGACAACTAATTACACAACGCTTGAGCCCCCTCTACCCCCAGAAAACACAAGAAAAACCCAAAACTCTGAGACTTCCTGTTTGTCTTTCCATTTCGATTTTGTATAGTGTGCCCACAAATCATTATTCAATGTTTTTTTGTTCCACTGCCAAGATTGAGCTCATGCTTCCTGGTAATCACAGGGGCTGAAGCAGCAGCCAACTATTATTGATATGGACAGGAGGCAGGGAAATACTGAATAGAAGAGGGCAGTTCCCTGGCAAAGGCCCTACCCACAAGCCTGGGCCCACAGCCCTAAATGAGAACTTCACATCCCTGTTTTCCCACTCCAATGTTGCTTTTTCCATAACTGCCCTGGCCCATCATACCGCCCATCCCGTACCCATAAAAACCTCAAATTCCACTTACAGACAAGCAGAGTGGCATGGCAGGGAAGGAAAGAAGAGAAGAAGCATCTGAATGTCGAGATGAGTTTAGCCAGGGACGGCCGAACTCCAGGGGAAGATTATCTTCCCACTCCATCCCCTTTCCAGCTCCCCATCCCACTAAAAGCCACCTCCTTCACTCAATAAAACCTCTGCATTCACCATCCTTCAAGTCCATGTGACCTGATTCTTCCTGGATGCCAGACAAGGACCTGGATACCAAGAGGGCAGGGAGTAAAATGCTGTTATGCTGACTCTCCTCTGAGCCAGTTAACACTTAGCCATCCATGAATGGCAACTGCTAAAAGAGCATTAATTGTAACACACCCCTAGATGCTGCCATAGGGCCAGAGCCCAAAAGCGCTTGCCCCAGCCTTGGCACCTGCTTGCCTGCATGCTCCCCCTCCTGCAAGGGGTTTGAGTGGGGGGGCTGTGTAAGCAAGCCACACCCCTGTTACAAGTCCCATGAAGGGATCCAGGGAACTCTCCAGTCTCACTGTGTATTTAACTAACACTATGGCATAAATTCTTCTTTTAATTTTAAGTTTTGAATAAGATGAAAAAGCTTTTTTGTGATACTTAGGAATTAAGAAGATATGATCTGGCTGGGTGCAGTGGCTCACGCCTGTCATCCCAGCACTTTGAGAGGCTGAGGCGGGTGGATCACTTGAAGTCAGGAGTTCAAGCGCCTGTCATCCCAGCACTTTGAGAGGCTGAGGCGGGTGGATCACTTGAAGTCAGGAGTTCAAGACCAGCCTGGCCAACATGGTGAAACCCTGTCTCTACTAAAAATACAAAAAATTAGCTGGGTGTGGTGGTAGGCACCTGTAATCTCAGCTACTTGGGAGGCTGAGGCAGGAGAATCACTTGAACCTGGGAGATGGAGGTTGCAGTGAGCCAAGATTGTGCCACGCTCCAGCCTGGGTGACAGAGCCAGGCTCTGTCTCAGAAAAAAAGAAGATACAATAAAAAATGTGTCACTTATCTGCCTTAAATCTAAACAATGAGTTAAGAAATGTTTTCTTTGAAATAATTCATAGTTATTTAAGATGCTCATGAAATTATTTGCTTTAATAACTATGGGTGAAATAAATGTAATCCTACCTCAGTGCCTTCTTCAAAATTATAATTCAGAGGTTATGGACATAAAAATGCCATCTCTGCAGTAGATGAAGTATGACAAATATTCAACAAAATGTGCCCTAGTCCTTTTTTACCCACCTGGATATGTATCACAGTGTAATGTTGGAAGGAAAATTTTCCTCTACCCACTAGTTTCAATTGCTTGGGGGCCTGAAGATTAACTGACAATAGATAGATGAACAGAACAAGAATTATTTATACATGCACTCATTACTCAGTAAGGAGTAACCAGATAAGTAGCCAGAGGTAAATGTTTTTATGTCAACTGAACAAAACAGGGAGGGGTTAAAACTTCAAAGGGGAAGAATGAAAGGTACTGTTGGCTTTTCTGATGTTAATAGTTGGCTGAATTCACACTTCAGTATTCTCCCAAACAGGAAACTCCTTTGGGGGGCGGGGGAGCCAAAGGCATCTGTATTTTCAGGAGGCCCTGCTTAAGTTTGGATAATGTTTATTTCTGTAGCTGCTGGTTGTACAGGCATTTTCAGTTTAAAATAATTTTCATATCACTTTTGTAGGCTATTAATTTCTTCAGTAATTTCTCAGCAACTCACAGCACCCCAGTAAGATCATGGCAAAGCTCACACATCACCCACCTATATGATTGTAGACGGGCCAAGGGAAAGCGTCCGTCATCCTGTTAAGGGTTTGTTGAAAATTGTTGATGAAAAGAGTGAAACTTTGTAAAATATTTAAGAGATTTATTCTGAGCCAAATAGAAGTGACCACAGTCCGTAACACAGCCTTCAGGAGCCCCTGAGAACATGTGCCCAAAGTGGTCGGGGTACAGCCTAGTTTTATACATTTTAGGGAGACATGAGACATCAATCAAATACACGTAAGGTATACATTGGTTCAGTCCAGAAAGGTGGGACAACTCCAAGTGGGCAGAGAGGGGAGGAGGGGGTTCTAGGTTATAGGTACATTTAAAATATTTTAGATTGGCAATTGGTTGAAAGAACTACTATCAATAGAAAGGAATATTTGGGTTACAATAAGAGGTTGTGGAAACCAAAGTTTTATCATGCTGAGAAAGCCTCCAGGTAGCAGACTTTGGAGAGAATAGATTGTAAGTGTTTCTTATTGACTTAAAGTCTGTGTTGATTGTACATGCTGGTCAACTTTTGCTGAATTCCAAAAGGGAGGGGGGTATAATGAGGCATGTCCCGATGTCCCACCCTCTCTTCCTGTGACGGTTTTTTGTTTTTTTTTTTTTTTTTGAGACGGAGTCTCGCTCTGTCACCCAGGCTGGAGTGCAGTGGCGCCATCTCGGCTCACTGCAAGCTCTGCCTCCCAGGTTCACGCCATTCTCCTGCCTCAGCCTCCCCTAGTAGCTGGGACTACAGGCACCCGCCATCATGCCCGGCTAATTTTTTGTATTTTTAGTAGAGACGGGGTTTCACCGTGGTCTTGATCTGCTGACCTTGTGATCCGCCCACCTCGGCCTCCCAAAGTGCTGGGATTACAAGCGTGAGCCACCGCGCCTGGCGCTGTCATGGTTTGAACCAGGTTTTCAGGTTAACGTTGGAGTGCCCTGACTGAGAGGAGGAGGTCTATTCAGATGGTTGGTTGGGGGGCCTTAGAATTTTATTTGTGGTTTACAAAATGAACTGACAAAAGGCAGATCAAAAAGCAGAAAAAGGCATACAAAATTTATTTAACATGGATAAACATGAGGGAATTGCAGGGGGTGGATTGCCCCATAACCCAAATGAGGTCCAGTTGCTTACATACTCTTGTTCACAGGGGAAGGGGAGCTGAGGGTGTAACAATTTTGAGGGGCAGTAAATGATTTTTAGGGGAAATGAATGAACCTGGGAGACAGGAATTAATCTGTAAATTATTCTCTTTAGAATTTGAATGAGCCTGAAAGGCAGACGTTGTTTTGCAAAAAAATTCATCCAGGTGTGGTTACATTACTTAGTCTTCTTTTCTGTGATATGTAATGAGATTTCAGAGAGGGGATGGAAGGCAATTGTGTCTTCTTTGTGGGTCCAGTCTTAAAGGTGATAAAGGAATATCAGAGAAGAGCCTCCTCCTGTGCCTTGGGAGAGACAATGTTGGTGGAGGCTGGAGGGGGGTATCAGAGAGACCTTGAAGCTGCTTCTTTTAGTTCAGCATACCAAAACACCATATTTTGGGGTATCATTTTTCTGAGCCCCAACATTGCCTTCTCTACTCCTGCATAATCTGTATAACATCAACAGTCATTCTCTCTTTTGATTCTCCATGCTTAATCCCTTATAGCCCCCATCCCAATGGTCACCATCTTATTTACATGATTATTGGCTGTCACAATCCCCCTTCCAGAATATACACTCCATGACAGCAGACTTTGCCCATCTTCATTACTGTGTCACCACAGCTAATACCATGTCTGGCACAGGGTTGTTACTAAATACATATTGGTTGATAAAATAAATGGAAAATAACTAGTTTAAAGTGTAAGCTGGGCATAGTGGGTCATGTTTGTAATTCCAGCACTTTGGGAGGCCAAGGCGGGAAGATCGCTTGACCCCAGTGGTACGAGACCGCCTGAGCACCATGGCGAGAACCCCGTCTCTACGAAAATTAGCCAGGCATGGGGTGTGGCTGTAGTCCCAGCTACTCAGGAGGTTGAGGTGGGAGGATCCCTTGAGCCCAAGATGTCTAGGCTGTAGTGAGCCAATATCATGCCACTACGCTCCAGCCTGGGGGACAAATTGAGACCCTGTCTCAAAAAAATAAGAAAGAGAAAGGGAAAGGGGAAGATGTTTCCATCTGGAGCAGTGGTACAGATCATTCTGCTACATTGTGACATAACAGAATTGAATCCTGACATAAAATGTACTGTCTAAAAATAACATTTACTAAATAAGTTGAGCAGCCACCACACGGTTGCTACTCTCTAACACCAGCACCTCTATCTTGCTGAGCTCCAGCCAAAGAAGGAAGGTAAGTAAGGAGGTGTCTCCTACTTACCATGGCTCCTACAAAGCTGGCACCCAGAAAACATCTGGCTACAAATGCCTTTCCCAAGAGTGCGCCCTCTACTGGAGAAATGAAGAAACCTTAGCAGTACAGGCTTGATACTGTGGCACTCCATGAAATTAGATGTTATCAAAAGTCCACCAAATTTCTGATTTGCAAACTTTCATTCCAGTACCTGATATTAGAAATTGCTTACGACTTCAAAACAGATTTGTGTTGCCAGAGCACAGCTATTGGAAGCAAGTGAGGTCTATTGTAGGAAGCAAGTATGGTCTATCATGAGGGACTTCCACCCTGGGTGCTCTCTGTATCAAATGTGTAACAGTGTTTTTTTGTTTGTTTTTATATTTCATTTCTATTTATATTTTTAGAGACAAGGTTTTGCTCTGTCACCTAAGCTGGAGTGCAGTGGCATGATCATAGGTCACTGCAGCCTTGAACTCCTGGGCCAAGTAATCCTCCTCCCTTAGCCTCCCGAGAAGCCGGGATTACAGACACACACTACCAGGCCTGGCTAATTAAAATAAATTATTTAGAAAGAGAGGTCTTGCTATGTTGCCCATTCCGGTCTTGAACTCCTGGGCTCAAGCAATTCTCCAGGCTCAGCCTCCCATTTAGCTGGGATTGCAGGCACAAGCCACCACACCCAGCCCAAAGTATAACAGTTATGACTAAAGACATCCAGCTAGCATGCTACATAGATTGAGAATGTGTTTAAGAATCCACTATGGCTGGGTGTGGTGGCTCACACCTGTAATCCCAGCACTTTGGGAGGCTGAGCCAGGAGAATCAATTGAGCTCAGGAGTTTAAGACCAGCCTGAGCAACATAGCAAGACCTCTTCTCTACTAAAAATAATTAAAAAAAAAAAAATAGCCAGGCTTGGTGGCATGGAGCTGTGGTCCCAGGTACTCGGGAGGCTGAGGCAGGAGGATGGCTTGAGGCCAGAAGATCAAGATTGCAGTGAGCTTAAAATCACACCACTGCAGTCCAGCCTGGGTGACAGGGCAAGACCCTATCTCAAAAGGAAGAAAAAAAAAAAAAGAATCCACTATGAAAGGAAACATTTCATTCTCAAAATGAACAAATGAAAAATCCTCTCATCTTCCTGTTAGTAGTGGTTCTAAATGTTTGATATTTTTTCCTCATGGGGTCAAAAAGTACCTAAGTATATAATTGCAAGTGGAAAAATTGGGGATAGAAATCAGATATTGACAGTTTTACCATTTTAACTTGTGTGCGAATTGTTAATATGAATGTGGAAATATAAAGCACTGAGGCAAATCAGAATGTTTTATTAAACAAGTGTCAGCAATTCACCTTTATAACGATTATAAATAAACTTGTGGCCGGGCGTGGTGGCTCACGCCTGTAATCCCAGCACTTTGGGAGGCCGAGGCGGGCGGATCATGAGGTCAGGAGATCGAGACCATCCTGGTTAACACAGTGAAACCCCGTCTCTACTAAAAACACAAAAAATTAGCCGGGCGTGGTGGTGGGCGCCTGTAGTCCCAGCTACTCGGGAGGCTGAGGCAGGAGAATGGCGTGAACCCGGGAGGTGGACCTTGCAGTGAGCCAAGATTGTGCCACTGCACTCCAGCCTAGGCGACAGAGCGAGACTCCATCTCAAAAAAATAAAAATAAATAAATAAATAAACGTGTTAGATTTTCCTGGACAATGCCAGCATTTGGATTTTTACAAATAAGTAAATGTTGGCTGGGCACAGTGGCTCACGCCTGTAATCCTAGCATTTTCGGAGGCCAAGTTGGGCAGATCACATGAGGTCAGGAGTTTAAGACCAGCCTGGCCAACATTGTAAAACCCCATCTCTACTTAAAAAAAATACAAAAATTAGCTGACCATGGTGGTGTGTGCCTGTAGTCCCAGCTACTAGGGAGGCTGAGGCACAATAATTGCTTGAACCCAGGAGGGAGGCTGAGTGAGCCGAGATGGAGCCATTGCACTCCAGCCTGGATGAGAGCAAGAACCTGTCTCAAAAAAAAAAAAAAAAAATACAACAAAAGACAACCCACACAATTTAATATCTTATTGATGGCAACTCAATTTGTTTGTAGTTTTTTTTCTTTTTTTTTGGAAATGGTCTCACTCTGTCATCCAGGGTGGAGTGCAATGGCTCCTGCCTCAGCCTCCCAAGTAGCTGGGACTACACATGCAAGCCACCACACCCGACTAATTTTTGTGTTTTTTGTAGAGCCAGGGTTTTGCCATTATGTTAGTTCGTTCTTACGCTGCTATGAAGAAATACCCAGGACTGGGTAATTTATAAAGAAAAGAGGTTTAATTGACTCACAGTTCTGTATGGCTAGGGAGGCCTCAGGAAACTTACAATCATGGCGGATGACACCTCTTCACAGGGCAGCAGGAAAGCGAATGAGTGCAAGAAGCGGAAACACCAGATGCTTATAAAACCATCAGATTTCATGAGAACTCACTCACTATCATGAGAACAGCATGGGAGAAACTGCCCCCATGATTCAATTATTAATACCTCCCACCGAGTCCCTCTCACGACACATGGAGGTTATGGGAATTAAAATTCAAGATGAAATTTGAGTGGGAACACAGCCAAACCATATCAGCCATGTTGCCCAAGATGGTCTCGAACTCCTGAGCTCAAGAGATCCACCTGCCTCGCCCTCCCAAAGTGCCAGGATTACAGGTGTGAACCACGGCACTCAGCAGTAGCATCTTAATCTACAGTAGCTTTCATCCATTCACTATGCAGATAGATAGTTCTTGATTTATGTTAATTTTATTTATAATTTTTTGGCTTTATTATGGTGGAACAATGATACGCATTCAGTAGAAACCATACTTTGAGTACCCATACAACTATTCTGGTGTTTTTTGTTTTCATTTTGTTTTGGTTTTTTTGAGACAGGGTTTTGCTCTATCACCCAAGTTTGAGTGCAGTGGTGTGATTATGGCTCACTGCACTCACTGCAGCCTTGACCTCCTAGGCTGAAGTGATCCTCCCACCTCAGCCTCCAGAGTAGCTGGAACTACAGGTGCATGCCACCATGCCCAGCTAATTTTTGTATTTTTTGTAGAGACTAGGTTTCTCCGTGTTGCCCAGGCTGGTCTCAAACTCCTGGGCTCAAGCAGTCTGCCTGCCTCAGCCTCCCAGATTGCTGGGATCATAGGCATGAGTCGCTGCCTGGCCCAACCATTTTTTTTTCACTTTCGGTACAATATTCAATAAATTACGTGAGCTATTCAACACTATTATAAAATAACCTTTGTCTTCAATGATTTTGCCCAATTGTAGACTAATGTAATAAGTGTTCTGAGCACATTTAAGTTAGGCTAGGCTAAACTATGATCCTCAGCAGGTTAGGCATATTAAATGTATTTTTGACTTAAGCTATTTTCAATTTATGATGGGTTTAGCAGGACATAACCCCATTGTAAATTGAGAAACATCTATACTTTTCTAACTTAGTTGTCCACGATCACCACCACCATTGCCATCACCCTTGCCATTAGGCATCATGTTTTCCTCCTTGGAGGTTGCTGTGGTTTAAATGTGTCCCCCAAAGTTCATGTGTTGGAAACTTAATCCCTAATGATGCAATGCTGTTGGGAAGTGGGGCCTAATTGGAGGTATTTTGGTCATGAGAGTTCCAACCTCAATGAATGAACTAATGACAATTATAAAAAGGCTGACACTGTGAGCTCATTTTCCTGCTCTCTTGCACCCTCCCTTTGCCCTTCCCCCATGGGATGATGCAGCAAGAAGGCCCTTGCAAGATGCTGGCCCCATGACCTTGAACTTCCTAGTCTTCAAAACTGTAAGCCAATAAATTTCTGTTTATTATAAATTATCTAGTCTCATGGATTCTGTTATAACAGCACAAAACAGACTAAAACAGAGGTCAGTCATCACAGTTACCAGTTTTGGCAAGATTTTAATGAACAAAAGAATCACTTAATTTTTACTGCAAAATGGCATGTTTCCGGCAGATCTGCAATGAGAAAGGACAGATGATGTTACACATTTTTTCTCAAGCTTCCATGAGATGGGAATTCAACAACTCTTCTAGGAATAATATAAGCTATGACATAGTTTGATGAAATCCATAGAAGTGAATTGATTTGATGTCATCATTAAAATTTCCACTGTAGAATGGCAAGGAACTTATTGAGATAGTATCCTTTTTGTTGTTGGTGTTTCTAAATACAATCTGAAATAATTTGTTAAATCAAAGGCTTGCTTTTCCTTGAAACTGACAGAGTTGGTTCACAGTAAAATTTACCACATCAGAACTATTTGTTGACATATTACTTTCTACCTTGCATTCAGCACTAGATGCTAGAGATTACAAAGAATGGTTTGCCTTGGAATCAAAGGTGTAGCAATTGGCTGTGTAAACATTTTCTGAACTGTGATGTTGCTAAGAAGCCAGCAGGAGTGGCAGAAGAATTGAAGAGTGAAATGAATATCCATCCTCACAGACAGGCAAAAATCAGACTGTAATATTTTGTTTAATCTTACAAAAAGTATCTAGTATTTCAACACTTTAAAAGTCCTTGCATTTTTCAAAAGCTAAGCAGAACCTGGAATCAAGGCCTGGGTCCTGGGGAAGCAGTCTGTGCAGCAGGAGCCTGCCTCGGGTACACATTTGAACTAGGGGGAAAAAAGTTGCTTCTACCTGTAGTGCCTTTCCAGCTTCCACGACTGACACAGCTTAACATTATGCCAACAGGCAAAGGAACAATATTTAAAAGACCTAGGTCCATTTTCACAGAGTAGGTAATGAATGAATTTGGAACTGAAAGGCAATACATGGATAATAGCACAACAATTAATGTGGACTGGTGTCGGACTTCAGGTAAGGCTGGATCTTGGAGTAGCCCAAAAAGTTTATAATAAATAAACTCTTTTTTCATCTCAAAAAAAGAAAAAACTAGATAAACAAGACCTGGGCCTTAAAGTCTTTTTGTTTCACAGAGTACTCTGAGTAATATAAAACGGGATGATAGATAACTAAATCTCTTTTTGTGCACTATTCAAAATGGAAAGGTCAAAAGTTGCATATTGGTGTTAAGACAAAGGTGATTCATTCACTGCACCTCAGAAAAGAGTAAAAATGAAATTAGCCATCTTGTAACTAAAATCAACACAAATGTACTTGGTCTAGAACTTTCAATAAAAAAGGACATCGAGGCCGGGAGTGGTGGCTCACACCTGCCTGTAATCCCAGCACTTTGGGAGGCCAAGGTGGGTGGATCACGAGGTCAGGAGAGTGAGAACCCTCTCTTGGGGTGTGGATCAGGACCCCTTTCTGGTAACAAGATCATTTTCATAACAAGGGTCTTACTGGCTTCTTGGAAGGGTGAGGGCAAAGCAGAATATTTATTAGGTTTTGGAATCTGGAGTAAGGTGGCTGTTTTGATACAGAGGTTGATTAGGATTAGACAAGTATGTGACACAATGGTTTAGCATTGGTGGACACAGCAAGGTGAGAGTTCCCAAGCATGTCTTAAAGAGTAAATGATCTTTTGATTATATCTATTTTCCTTGGAAAGTAGTACTTACTTTAATGAGGATAAATTGAGTAGTCTAGTGTTAGGACTAATGGATTTTCAGAAAGTTCCTAGAACAAATAAAATTTTTGTCCATTTGAACCCAAAAGTATCTGAGACAGGTCTCAAGCAACTTAGAGACTTTATTTTGCCAAGTTTGGCAAAACAAGTTTGCCAAGTTTTAAAGTCAAAATAAAGTTTGACTTTATTTTGACAGGTTAAGGACATGCCTGTCACACAGCCTCAGGAGGTCCTGATGACATGTGTCCAAGGTGGCTGGGGTACATCTTGCTTTTATACATTTTAGGGAGACATAATGCATCAATCAATACATGTAATATTTACGTGGGTTTGATCTGGAAAGGCAGGACAACTCAAAGGGAGGTGTTGTGTGTGGCTTCCAGGTCATAGGTAGATTTAAAATTTTTCTGATTGGTAACTGATTGAAAGAGTTATCAGTAGAAAGGAGACACGAATGTCTGGGTTATAATAAGGTGTTGTGGAGACTAAGGCCTTATCAGGCAGTTGAAGCTTCTCAGTAGCAGGCTTTGGAGAGACCAGACTGTAAATGTTTCTTATCAGACTTAAGGTCTGTGTTGATGTTAATGCTGAAGGGGTATAATGAGGCATATGTGAGCCTCTCTTCCGTCATGACTTGAATTAGTTTTTCAGGTTAACTCTGGAATGCCCCTGACTGAGAGGAGGGGTTCATTCAGATGATTAGGGGAGCTTAGAATTTAATTTTTTGTTTACAGCCATTTCATCCTTCTGGGTAAACATTTCCTGAAATAAGAAAGTCAGGTAAATGTACCAGGGGTTTCCAATCTTTTGGCTTCCCTGGGCCACACTGGAAGAAGAATTGTCTTGGGCCACACATAAAATACACTAACATTAATGATAGCCAATGAGAAAAAAAATTTTTTTTTAAATCTCATAATGTTTTAAGAAAGTTTATGAATTTGTGTTGGGCCTCATTGAAAGCCCTCCTGGGCTGCATGCAGACTGCGGGCCTTGGGTTGGACAAGCTTGATAGACAGTAAGCCGTGTATGTGTGGGCAGTAAGTTTTGATTTCTCTAAAGAATCTTAACTTCCCTTACACATTTGACCACAACACTCTTCTTTTCTCGTCAGACTTATTAACATTTCAAAGAACAGACCATGATAAAACATGAAAGTAGGAAATAATTTCTATGAGAGTGTTGTAAGCCAGTGGTTCTGAAAGGGTGGTTCCCAGACCAGTAGCTTCAGTATCACCTAGGAACTTGTTAGAATCCCTCACCTACTAAATCAGAAACTCTGATGTGCAGTCAGCAATCTGTGTTTTCTTTTCTTTTCTTTTTCTTTTTTTTTTTTTTTTTTGAGACAGAGTCTCACTCTGTCTCCCAGGCTGGAGTGCAGTGGTGTGATCCCAGCTCACTGCAACCTCTGCCTCCCAGGTTCAAGTGATCCCCCTACCTCAGCCTCCCTTGTAGCTGGGATTACAGGTGCATGGCACCACGCCAGGCTTATTTTGCTATTTCTAGTAGAGATGGGGCTTTGCCATGTTGGCCAGGCTGCTCTCAAACTCCTGACCTCAGGTGATCCGCCCACCTTGGCCTCCCAAAGTGCTGGGATTACAGGCGTGAGCCACCGTGCCTGGCCTCATTTGTGTTTTTAAAAACGAAAAGAAAAAATGAAAAAAAAATTTTGTCTGCATTTCCTTAGTAAAGATGGAGGTAAATCAGTTGTTGGTAAAAGCTGTGTGCCTCTTTCTTCAGATTGTGACTCATATTCTTATGACTCTCTCCTCTTTGAATTCTTTGAAAACAGTACTCTCCTTGCACTAATATGAATGCATTAGTGAGGAATATAAAATTTATTCAAGATTTTAGAAGGAAGCTAGAAGAGAGAAGTTGTACAGCATGATATCAAGATTGCACTTAAAAATAAACCAAGGCTGGGCACATTGGCTCATGCTTGTAATCCCAGTACTTTGGGAGGCTGAGGTGGGCAGATCACCTGAGGTCAGGAGATCGAGACCATCCTGGCCAACCTGGTGAAACCCTGTCTCTACTAAAAATACAAAAAATTAGCCAGGCTTGGTGGCAGGCACCTGTTATCCCAGCTACTTGGGAGGCTGAGGCAGGAGAATCACTTGAACCCAGGAGGCGGAGGTTGCAGTGAGCCGAGATCCCACCGTTGTACTCCAGCCTGGGCAAGAAGAGTGAAACTCCATCTCAAAAATAAAAAATAAATAAATAAATAAATAAATAACCTTTTGAGGTATCTCATCTCCCAAATCTCTCTTCTTGGCTCAGCCCCTCTTCCTGCTCCTGACCCACATCACCTTCTCTCTGAATTTTCTTCTAAGAGCAGTTCCGTTCAATACCCACACAACTTTCAAAAGTCTTAACCTCACCTACTAGTTAATATAATCTTCAAGGAAATTAAAGGAATTAAATTGAAGACTTTGTTTGCCTTGTGAACAAAAAATTCCCCAGTTCCCAGGTTTCACTAAAGCTGTGATGAATGAAGGTGACATCAATTTACATTTCCCTGATTCATGTTTGCTCTACAGGCGAGGAGGAAACCTGGGTTACAGTGGTACCATGTTTCCAGTGTGTCCACATCAGCTTCCAGTCCTTTTCATTATGATGTTGCAACCTGCATGTCCCCCTGCCCTGCGTGGGGCTGAGGTCCTGCACCCACCTGTCTTGTCTCCTTCCTGGTGGTTGCTAGGATCAAAACCCAGAGGGGAGAATGAGCTGTACTCCCAGGGGATGACTTGGGGACTGCGTCCAGAAAGTGGCACATCCATAAGAGCTTGTTTAGAGCTACCTAAGAGGAGTCTTCCCTGGTCCCAGACTTGGTTGCACATTAGAATCAGCTGGGGAGCTTTTAAAAATGCCTATGCCGGCCAGGTGCAGTGACTCATGCCTGTAATCCCAGCACTTTGGGAGGTCGAGGCGGGTGGATCACAAGGTCAGGCGATCAAGACCAGCCTGACCAGCATGGTGAAACCCCATCTCTACTAAAAATACAAAAATTAGCTGGGCATGGTGGTGCGTGCCTGTAATCCCAGCTACTGAAGAGGCTGAAGCAGGAAAAATTGCTTGAACCCAGGAGGCGGAGGTTGCAGTGAGCCAAGATCACACCACTGCACTCCAGCCTGGGCAACAAAGAGAGACTCCATCTCAAAAAAAAAAAAAAAAAAATGCCTATGCCTAGGCCACATTCCAGAGCAATCACATCAGAATCGTTGGTGCAGGACCTAGGCATCAGGATTTTTGTTGTTGTTTGAGACGAAGTCTTGCTCTGTCACCCAGGCGGGAGTGCAGTGGCGCGATCTCAGCTCACTGCAACCTCCACCTCCTGGGCTCAAGCAATTCTCCTGCCTCAGCCTCCAGAGTAACTGAGACTACAGGTGCCCACGACCATGCCCGGCTAATTTTTTTATTTTTAGTAGAGACAGGGTTTTACCATGTTGGCCAGGCTGGTCTCGAACTCCTGACTTCAGGTGATCTGCCCGCCTCGGCCTCTCAAAGTGCTGGGATTATAGGCATGAGCCACCACTGCGCTCAGCCAGCATCAGGATTTGTTAAGTTTCCATAAGTAATTCCAACGGGCAGCAATGGTGAGAACCATCAGACTAGATGATGTACAAAAAGTCCACATTATGCTAAGACGTTATAATAATTTTGTTCAAAACACTTCACATAATTAAATGGGCTATATTTTCATCATACTATCTGTTTCACATGTGGGAAATTTGAGACACAAAGAAAGTGTGAGTCATACCAGACAGACCACAGGTGAACTGTTAAGGAGGGAGAAGCCCCAGTGTCACCTTCCACAGTCCTGCTCCCATTAAGGCCTATGAAATGGAAAATGCAGTGTTATTCTTTGAGGTTTCCTGGGACCAGAAAAAGGTCAGAGACTCTTAATGGGTAATGCAGACAACTGGAATGCAATCATCAGGTATTCATTTCTCTTTTAAGGTTTTACATCTGAAAAAACTGAAACCTGAAGAAGTAAAGCAATCATGATTTTTTAAAAACTTAATAATATGGTTTTGGATTTAAAAAGAAAGACTGACTCAGAGCTGGGGAAAACACTCACTTGTGATATGGATCAACGTGAAAACAGCTTAACTCTCTTCCATGGCAATTCGCACAGTGTGACTCAGAGACACCTCTCTTCACCAGCTCTGGCTCAGGGGATGTGAAGGTGGAAGCAGAGGTCACAGTGACTTCATCTTAGAAGGACTTAACTGACCATTGCTGGTTTTGAAGATGGAAGAAGGCCCACAGTCAATGAATGAGAGTGGCTTCGAGAAGCTAGAAATGTCAAGGAAATAGATTCTCCTCTAAAGCTCCCAGAAAGACACACGGTTCTGCTGACACCTTGATTTTAGGCCAGTGAGACCTGCTTCAGACTTCTGACCTACAGAACAGTAAGAAAATAAATTTGTGTTGCTTATAGCTATTCTGTGTGTGGTAGTTTGTTACAGCAGCAGTAAGAAACTAACACAGTTGTGACCAGGCACCATGGCTCATGCCTGTAATCCCAGCACTTTGGGAGGCTGAGGTGGGCAGATCACTTGAGGTCAAGAGTTCAAGACCAGCCTGGCCAACATGGCAAAACCCTGTCTCTACTAAAAATACAAAAATTAGCTGGGCTTGGTGGTAGGCGCCCGTAACCCCAGCTACTTGGGAGGCTGAGGCAGGAGAACCGCTTGAACCTGGGAGGCGGGGATTGCAGTGAGCCAAGATCATGCCACTGCACTCCAGCCTGGGCGACAGAGTGAGACTCCATCTCAAAAAAAAAAGAAAGAAACTAACACAGTGGTTTTATCTGATTATCTGATTATCAGAAGTAGTAAGAGAAATGTGAAAATGGTTCTTAAGTTACAAAGTGCCATATGAAGATAAAGTATTCATTCATTTATTCCCTTATTTATTCATCAAATATTATTGAGCTCCTCCTACTTCGAGCCAAGCACTTTTATAGATGTTGGGAATATACTAAAGCCAAAATGGATTTAAAACAAAACAAACACTGGCCAGGCTCAGTGGCTCATGCCTGTAATCCCAGGCTGTATGTGGGGCATGAGAGGAAGCAGGAGACGTCAGGTGAGATACAGCAGTAGCATGGCTGAAGGTGGTAGCAATGGAGGTGGGTAAAAGGGATCCTAATCTGGATATATTTTGAAATAGAGGCTGGGTTCAATGGCTCATGCCTGTAACCCCAGCACTTTGGGGGGCCAAGGCAGGCGGATCACTTGAGCTCAGGAGTTCGAGACCAGCCTGGCCAACATGGTGAAACCCCGTCTGTCAAGACCAGCTCGGTTGGGGAGACCCTAACCCAGTAGTGCTAGAGGAATTAAAGACACACACACAGAAATATAGAGGTATGAAGTGGGAAATCAGGGGTCTCACAGCCTTCAGAGCTGAGAGCCTGAACAGAGATTTACCCACATATTTATTAACAGCAAGCCAGTCATTAGCATTGTTTCTATAGATATTAAATTAACTAAAAGTATCCCTTATGGGAAACGAAGGGATGGGCTGAATTAAAGGAATGGGTTGGGCTAGTTAACTGCAGCAGGAGCATGTCCTTAAGGCACAGATCGCTCATGCTGTTGCTTGTGGCTTACGAATGCCTTTAAGCGGTTTTCCACCCTGGGTGGGCCAGGTGTTCCTTGCCCTAATTCCGGTAAACCCACAACCTTCCAGCGTGGGTGTTATGGCCATCATGAACATGTCACAGTGCTGCAGAGATTTTGTTTATGGCCAGTTTTGGGGCCAGTTTATGGCCAGATTTGGGGGACTTGTTCCCAACATCCGTCTCTACTAAAGATACAAAAACTAGCCAGGTGTGGTGGTGCATGCCTATAGTCCCAGCTACTTGGGAGGCTGAAGCAGGAGAATCGCTTGAACCTGGGAGGCGGAGGTTTCAGTGAGCCACTGCACTCCAGCCTGGGCAACAGAGTGAGACTCTGTCAAGAAAGAGAAAGAGAGAAAGAAAGAGAGAAAGAAAGAGAGAAAGAGAGAAAGAAAGAAAGAAAGAAAGAGAGAAAGAAAGAGAGAAAGAGAGAGAGAAAGAAAGAGAGGAAGGAAGAAAGGAAGGAAGGAAGGAAGGAAGGAAGGAAGGAAGGAAGGAAGGAAGGAAGGAAGGGTCAAAAGCATTTGTTGAATTGGGTGTGTACTGTGTGAGAAAGAGAGGCAAGACAGATGACTCTAGGAGTTTTTGGCCTGAGCAACTAGATGGAGTTGTCAATGATAAGTCTGGGAGAAGAGTGGGAGAAGCAGGCTCCGGGAGAAGAAGATAAGGAGCTGCGTATTGGACATGTTTGTTTGAAATGCCAATTTTACCTCTAAGGGGAGATGTTAACTAAGCAGTTGGAAACATGAGTCTGGAGTTCTGAGGACAGGTCCAGACTAGAGATAGAAATCAGAGCGATGTCAAGGTTAAATCCAGATATACTTAACAGAATGAGGTTGGTTGAGGCCATACAGAAGGGCTGTAGAGAAAAAAGAAGAGATCTGAGGCCAGAGTCGTGAAGCTCTGCAGGGTTAAGAGTCCTGGGGGGAGAGGAGGAAACTGAAGGCTGACAAAGAGTGACGAGAACAAAACCATGAGGATTAAGAGTCCGGGTGAGGAAAAAGGGTTTCAAGGTCAAGGAGTGATGATTTGTCTGAAATGCTGCTGAGAGTACAGGTAAAACAAGTTTAGGTAAGTGCCTGCTGGATTTAGAACCATGGAGCTGAAATGGACAGGGGCAGCTTCCCGAGGCACGGGACTAAGCACCTGATTAGAGAGGGTTTAATATAATTTGGAGACACCAGATACAGGCAATTCTTTTGACACAAAACAATCAGGTTCTTCCAGAAATTCCCTTTGCTGTTTTCACAAGGAGGCTGATGCCCTCTCGGGCCCTCTGTGTTGTTCTGGAGACCTCAGCTGTCAGCCTGCTGAGGGCAAGGAACAGGCGACAACCGACCGCAGCACCTTCTTCCCTGACCACAGCAAGGGGGAATGAAGGTCAGTTTTCTATGAAGCAGGAGTCAGTAAACTGCAGCAAACTATGATCACACCTGTTCATTTACATGCTGTCTGTGGCTGCTGTCACACTAGAGGGACACAGGTAAGCAGTTGTGAGAGAATAAATAGCCCACCATGCTTCAAATATTTACTATCTGGCCCTTTCCAGAAAAGGAAAGCTCTGCTATAAATAGAGAATTAGGGCAGTAGCTAAGGAGGAAGGGGTTCAAGAAAGGGTTGTCAAAAGGAGAAATAACATTTTTGTATGCTGATAGGAACGATTCTGTGGAGACAAAAAAGTTGAAGTTGTAGAAGAAAGAATTGCTGGGATGATATTCTCAAGTATAACATCAGAGGATGTTATACCTGGAATGAGGATCAGGTGCCCCAGTGGAAGGGTTGGCTTTACTAGGAATATAGACACATATGTCTTTCATTATCACTGTATGAAAAGATGTGGTACCTTACACCCTTACACATGAGAGAAATGTAAAGTTTAAACTCTTTGTTTCAGGTTTTCCTTTCCTTTTCCTTTTTTTTTTTTTTTGACAGTCTCACTCTTTCACCCAGGCTGGAGTGCAGTGGCTCAGTCTCGGCTCATTGCAACTTCCACCTCTTGGGCTCAAGCAATTCTTGTCCCTCAGCCTCCCAAGTAGCTGGGATTACAGTTATGTACCACCAAGCCTAGCTAATTTTTGTATTTCTTTTTTAGTAGAGATGGGGTTTCAACATGTTGGCCAGGCTGGTCTAGAACTCCCGAGCTCAAGCGATCCACCCGCCTTGGCCTCCCTCAGTTTTTACTTATTAAAATTGGCAAAGATAAAAACTGTGGCTAGGTGGGGTGGCTCACACCTGTAATCCCAGCAATCTGGGAGGCCAAGGTGGAAGGAATGCTTGGGGTCAGGAGTTCGGGACCAGCCTGGACAACATGGTGAGACTCCTGTCTCTATAAAAAATAGAAAATACAAAAATTAGCCAGACATGGTGGTGTGTGCCTGTTGTTCCAGCTACTCAGGAGGCTGAGGAGGGAGGATCTCTTAAGCCTAGAAGTTTGAGGCTGCAGTGAGCTATGGCCAATGACACCACTGGACTCCAGCCTGGGCAACAGAGTGAGACCCCATTTCATAAATAAATCAATAAATAGTATTTTTAAAACCTGTGATAATTTGTTCTGTTGGTGAGTGTGTGGGGGAAACAGGAAGTCACACATTGCTGGTGAGAATGTAAATTGGTACAATTTCTCTGTGGAAGACATGAAGAGTCATCAGGAAGCTTAACGCCTGGGAGTTCCTAGGGGGATCATCTATCTAGAAAATTTACCCTGGGAAACTGACCTTCAAGTCCCCCTTGCAGAGATTATGCAGGAATGAACTGGAGTGACTCCAGTGCCCTTCTCTGGTCAGGAACATAGCTGGGGTCTCCAGAACATATAGAGGGTATAAGAGAAGGAGAGTTTTTGCAGAAGCTGATGGGAGCCAGCACACAGCACCCAGGGAAGTTTGCCCTTGTGGAAAAGATGGCTGCCAAAACTCCAGCTCCATGCAATCTTCTTAGAGTTTAAATTCTCCTATCCTTTATCAAGGTCTAAGGAACTTGTTTCTTTTGCCTGTGTCTGATGGTATCTATTGCCAATTATCTTCCCCCCCACAGAGGGTAAGACCTATCAACTTTTTAAATGCACATACATTTTGACCAAGCAATACCACTTATGGCAATTAATACTACACATATGTTTTCTATATGTGTGAAGATATTCACTGTAGCATTGTTTATAATAGCAAAAAACTGGAAACAACTGGAATGCCCATTAGGGAACTATTTGAATATCATGGCATAGCCCCTATACTGGATAGACACTGAAAAGAACAAAGAGGCTTTGTATAAACTAATATGGAATGATTTTCCAAATGTGTTAAGTGGGAAGAAGCAAAGTAAAGAACATATATGGGCCAAGCATAGTGGCTTGGTGTTTACATACATTAGGTGTTAGAGATATATGCTAAAGAGGCAGTTTAGGCTGTGCACAGTGGCTCATGCCTGTAATCCCAGCACTTTGGAGGCTGAGACGGGCAGATCACTTGAGTCCAGGAGTTTGAGGCCAACGTGGCCAACATGGTGATACCTCATCTCTACAAAAAATACAAAAATTAACTGGGCATGGTAGCGTCCACCTGTAATCCCAACTACTTGGGAGGCTGAGGTAGGAGGATTGTCTGAGCCCAGGAGATTGAGGCTGCAGTGAGCTGGGAGCGTGCCACTGCACTCCAGCCTGGGCAGAGTGAAACCCTGTGTCGAAAAAAAAAAAAAAAAAAAAAAAAGAACAGATATGGATGGTATGTGGGTATTGCTAAATTGCTTCTTCCTTTTCTTTTTTTCTTTTTCTTCTTTGTCTTTTTTGGAGACAGATCTCACTCTCACCCAGGCTGGAGTGCAGTGGCTTGATCACTGCTCACTGCAGTCTCAACCTCCCAGGCTCATGCAATCCTTCCACTTCAGCCTCCTAAATAGCTGGGACCATAGGTGTCCACCACCACGCCCCAGCTAATTTTTATTTTTATTTTTATTTTTATTTTTTTGTAGAGATAGGTTTCACAGTGTTGCCCAGGCTGGTCTTAAACTCCTGGGCTTAAGCGATCGGCCTTCCTCAGCCTCCCAAAGTGCTGGGATTATAGGCATGAGCCACTGTGCCCAGCCTAAACTGCCTCTTTAGTATATACCTCTAACATCTAAGGTATGTAAACACTAGGGCTGATTTTCACCCCGTTTCTTAATTATTTTATAGTTATGCATGTGATTTTGCACGCTACCACCAGAGGGGGCCTCTGCCACACTTCACGCAATATTTACAAGTCAGTATGCAGGATGTTTATTAAATAATTTTTATATCTAGAACATTCTTGTTCATTTAGCATAGGCATTTTGGTGCTCAGCTTAAAAAACGCTCTGTGAGCCCCCTGGCTCATCCATCTTCTTTAGCATGTCAGTCCACGATCCCTGTGTCCAGTACGCCCTGACCCTGTCATCTTCCTTTGCTGTGCTGGATTCCTGAAACTGTGAAAATGCCTCACAACTTCTATGCACTCTCACCCTCAAAACAGTGCATTTAGTGGCATGGCTGCGCCAGCCGTCTTTGTCCAGATGGCTTCCAGATAGGAATCACTGAGTCCAGGAATACTTTGAGAAGCCTGGAGAGCCTCTACTCTTTGAAAGCTTATCATCACTGCAAACTCAGCGAGTCCAGATTTTGCTCAACACATGCTGTCTGCTTTCTGTTTACCCCTCTAGTCTTTACTAACAGACACTTTAAATATATATATATACACACAGCCAGGCACGGTGGCTCGCGCCTGTAATCCGAGCACTCTGGGAGCCCGAGGCAGGCGGATTACTTAAGCCCAGGAGTTTGAGACCAGCCTGGGCAACATGGTGAAACCCTATCTCTACAAAAAATACAAAAATTAGCCAGGTGTGGTGGCACGTGCCTGTAGTCCCAGGTACTTGGGAGGCTGAGGTGGGAGGATGGCTTGAGCCCAGAAGACTGAGGCTACAGTGAGCTGTGATCATGCCACTGCACTCCAGCCTGGGTTGCAGAGTACGACCCCATCTCAAAACAACAACAACAGCAAAAACAATCTTATTGAGGCATGGTTTAATAAAATATAGCTGTTTAGGTGTATAGTTCCGTGAGTTCTGACCAACCTACTCACCCAGGCAATTATTACCACAATCAAGATAAAGAACATTTCTATCACCCCAAGAAGTGAATGCCCTCCTCTCCCCACACTCAGCCCCAGCAACAACTGCTCTCCTTTCTGTCACTATAGATTAGATTTGCCTCTTCCAGAATTTCAAATACATAAACATGAATCTAACGGTCTGTACTCTTTCGTGTTTGGCATCTTTATCTCCACATAAGGTCTGGAGATTCACCCATGTTGAAGCGTGAATCAATTTTGCTTTCCTAAATGTCATTCCATTGTATTAATATGATACCCTGCAATTTGTTGATCCATTCAGACAGGTACTTCTTTTAACTTGTTTTTTCTGGTAAACACCCTGATGGGCATCTGCTCACTGTACATGTTATTTTCTTTTGGACAGAAATGCTAAATTTACTATTATTTGTTCATTTATTTTGTGTTTTTCCAAAATGGAAACATCTTTCTGAAACAATGGGAAAGTGATCAGACTATGCCACCCCAGGCTGGATGTGGTGGCAGGGTCTGTAATCCCAGCACTTTAGGAGGCTGAAGTGAGAAGATCCCTTGAGGCCAGGAGTTTGAGACCAGCCTGGGCAATAAAGCAAGACCCTGTCTCTACCAAAACCAAAATAAAATAAATTAGCAGGGCGGGGTGGTGTGTACCTGTAGTCCTACCTACCTGGCTCAAGATGACAGTGAGGTATGATCACACTACTACACTCCAGCCTGGGCAACAACAAGCAAGACCCTGTCTCTATAAAAAACAACAAAAAACCAAACAAATAAAATGATAATAGTAAAAGTAAAAAAGAATGTGCCACCTCAAAACATGCCATATTGGCATAAGGATTATTTTGAGCTAAAGGCAAATGAGAAACAGCAGACACAAGCAAAACTCTTTGCCCTCTCTCTTTCTACCTACAAACAGAGCCTAATTTCCCTTTGCAAAGGTGATGCCCTCTCCCATACCAGAATAAGGTGAACAATTCATCTGCATAACACACCTCACTAAACAAGCCTTAATTACCATGCCTTTCCCAATTACCTTCCCACAATTTACCCCCACCAGAGAAGCCCAGCCTCTCCCCATTTCCCTTGTCTAGTAGCTTCCCACACTTTATCACCCTCTGTTAAAATGGTGTATAAGCTTGTGGGTCTAAGCACCTCTTTGGGATTTTCACTTTTTTCTGTGAAGCTTACATATGCAAACAAAATAAACCTTTTTGTTTTTGTTTGTTTGTTTTGTTTTGTTTTTGAGACGGAGTCTCACTCTGTCACCCAGGCTGGAGTGCAATGGTGTGATCTCGGCTCACTGCAACCTCTGCCTCCTGGGCTGAAGTGATTCTCATGCCTCAGCCTCCCAAGTAGCTAGAATTACAGACGCAAACCACCATGCCCAGCTAATTTTTTGTATTTTTTGTACAGACAGGTTTTCACATTTTGGCCAGGCTGGTCTTAAACTCCTGACCTCAAGTGATCCGCCAGCCTCAGCCTCCCAAAGTGCTGGGATTACAGGTGTGAGCCACTGCACCCGGCCCTATTCACCTCTTTTTATAAATTATATGTAACTGATGGTGTGTAAATTCTGTCCTGTCTGGCAATAATTTAATTGGTTCCCACCATCCCTACCCTATGAAAATACCAGTTTTGTTTCCATTTGCAATTCATCTTAACATTCCTTTACTCCGGATAAATCTGTGCTTTTTGACTTTTCCTTTGAAATGGTTATAACATACACCTTATTCCCTCATATCATATGCATAAATTCCTTAACAGATGTGCACTTTTATATTTGTATGAGTCATGATTTTATCTTTTTCTGAAAATTATTTTTTAACAACCCTTACATTGTTTACAATGTTTCGATTCCAAAACCTTTGTGTATTTGTAAAATTTCCTACATAGGATAAATTCCTACATGAATAGTTGTCAATAAGTATCCACGTTGTCCAAATGCCTTCTAGAAAGTTTGTAGAAATCTCTACGACAGAGAGCAGTATAGGAGTCTGTATTCCTACACCTTCATCTATATTGTGTTTATCAATCTTTTTCAACTTTGCCAATCTGATAGGTAAAAAGTGATTTGTAGTTTTAATTTGCATTTCTTCAATTCCTATTGAAATTGAGCATCTTTTTATGTGGATTTCTTCTTTAGTGAAGTATCTTATCATGCCCTTTGCCCATTTTTTGCCTGGTGCATATTTTTATGTAAAATCCCCTTTATTTGAAAAATTAATTTTTGCTTACATACTATTGCATATATTTTCTAGTTTGTTTGACTTTTAACTTTGTTTATGATATATTTTGTTATGCATGCATTTAACACTTTAATGTATTAACTATATCAAACTATTTTGTGTGTGATTTTAGCTTTGTTGCCATTTTGAGAAATGCTGCCTGCTCTTAAAAGAGATCAACCTGTCTCTTTGTAAAAACATTAAAGAACTTACATGTATGGGTTTTAAAAACATATTTCAGGCTTTACTCCACCTGGAATTTGCATGCTCAGGAGCTACACTTTCTTTTTTTCCTGGACAGTACATTTATGATTGAATTTGCTTTCTCCATCTTCATGCTTTGAAGGTAGTACCTTACTCTTTTATGTCTTCCTCGTGTTCCTTTCAATGTAATTTGATTAAATTTCTAAAACAATTCAAAACTAATTTGTAGCATTTGTCAAAATAAACAAATCTGGATTTAGGCAAGGGGAGACTTTATTCAAAATGATTATTGCAAGAACAGGTTGGGTGGCTATCATAAAAGGATGAGGAGAGCTCTTTAGCCAGTGCTATTTTTCAGGAAAACAAGGCTCTGGCAAAGATCAACACTGTTGACCTCCCTTTTGTTGATGATAAATTAATATTATTCACCACTGAGCAATTCAGATGCAATCCTAAGCCTCCTGCATGGGGTGAGTCAGGGACTAAGAAACAGACTCCTGGGGACTCTGGTTGGTGTTCCCACAAACCAGTTGAAGCATCTGTTGAAAGGTGGTGGCAAAGATTAGTTGTTTAAAGGCTAGGTATCTTAAAATGAGGAATGCCTACCGTTAAAAAGAGAAATGTTAATTAAAAGGTTTAATATTAAAGGCCAAAGAAATATTAATCTTGGCATCTACAAGCCAAGGAGAGAGGCCTCAGAAAAAACCCAACTCTGCTGACACTCAATTTTGGACTTCCAGCCTCCAGAATTGTGAGAAAACAAAATTCTGTTGTTTAAAGTACCAGTCGATGGTACTTTGTTGACAGATCTAGCAAAGTAATATATACCTACAGAGAAAACTATGAAGTAGATAATGAGCTGTCTGTCATATACCAGCATATTGTACCAGACTAGTCAAGCTTAAGGTCATATATCTTGTGACTTTTTTATAGCCATACACTTCCTTATAGTACAACTTTTCTTTTTCTCTTTCTTTCTTTCTTTCTTTCTTTCTTTCTTTCTTTCTTTTTCTTTCTTTCTTTCTCTTTCTTTCTGTTGTTGTTGTTGTTTTGAGATGGAGTCTCACTCTGTTGCCCAGGCTGGAGTGCAATGGTGTGATCTCAACTCACTGCAACCTCCACCTCCTGGATTCAAGTGATTCTCCTGCCTCAGCCTCCCAAGTAACTGAGATTACAGGCGCCTGCCACCACATCCAGCTAATTTTTGTATTTTTAGTAGAGATGGGGTTTCACCATGTTGGTCAGGCTGGTCTCAAACTCCTGACCTCAGGTGATCCACCCACCTTGGCCTCCTAAAGTGCTGGGATTACAGGTGTGGGCCACTGTGCCTGTCCTATACAACTTTTCAGTGTGGCAAGAATGAACACATCATTAGCAGACCAAAATATATTTAGCCTCTCTGTACTAAAAAAAAACATATGTAAGCTTTAAATTATGCTCCACTATTCTATCTTACTTAAAAATGATCTAGGTATTTATATTAGACCATTCTTGAATTGCTATAAAGAACTACCTGAGACTGGGTAATTTAAAAGAAAAGAGGTTTAATTGGCTCACAGTTCTGTATGCTGTACAGAAAGCATGGCTTGGAGGGGCCTCAGGAAACTTACAATCATGATGCAAGTTGAAGGGGAAGCCGGTACGTCTTACATGGCCGGAGCAGGGGGAGGAGAGGCAGGGAGGAGGTGCCACATACTTTTAAACAACCAGATCTCATGAGAACTCCATGACAAGACAGCACCAAGGGGATGGTGCTAAACCATTAGAAACTGCCTCCATGATTCAATCACACTCCATCAGGCCCCACTTCCAACACTGGGGACTACAATTTGATATGAGATTTGGGCAGGGACACTGATCGAAACCATATCACCCCCGAAGTGGGAAGGGCTCCCTACCCAGCTAGTTTCCCCTTCAGCCAGACCAGCTGTACCCTACTTAATCTTCAAGCTAAGGAGCTTTACCTCCCTGCCAGCCCACAGAACTATTTGAACAAGTCAATTACATCCTCCCATGGAATAAAAGGTTACCTCACTGTGGTGCCATTACTACAAAGCCTGCCTCACACAGCCCCTGCTGCTTCAGTCTGCTTTCAAATGCAATTCCCATGTGGCTCTGCCTGGCATGCAATAACCCCTTAGGCTGTGAGTATGTAACTGAAAAAACTATAGCCAATCTCATCTGTCCAGTACTGGGTGTCATCTGTTCAGCCATCTCCTGTTTAGTGCAGGAGATCCCTGCTTCATCAGTGGTGTGAAGAGAAGGTGGTCAGAAAAGAAGGGAGGTCTAAATCTTGAGTAACCATGAATTGAGGAGCTGGAGTGGGTAGGAAAAGGTCTGTAGGAATGGGTAGAGGGGTGAAGGAGGTAGACAGATTAAATAATTCAAGGCAACAAAAGAGAAGGTTTAAAGTGGTAAAAAGGAGGGATGAGGATGATGAGAAGGGAGAAGTCTTAGATGAGCTGGTTTAAGGAGAGCTCATGTTTCCCAAAGAGGTCTTTGAGGTTCTAGGTTACCTTTAGTAAATTGTGCCATTTTTGAGGCTATTAAACTGAATTAGTGCCATAATAGCATGTACTCAGTGGGGGAAGAGGAGGGCATCTGATAGAGTGAGAGTTACCCATGGCATTCGTGGATAGTCATCCCAAAGAAAAAAATCTTTAAAGGAGCCAAGAAAAAGTCCCGCTTGATTAATTCCCTTGAACAATCCCCAGGTCGAGGAGCTGAAAAAACACAGAAGTCTCACAGGAGGGCCAAAGCATCTCTTTGCCTAAAACAATCAAAGTAACCTCTTACTGTTCAACAGACAAGATGGGCAGAGCACTGGTTCAAGACTTGAACTCACCGAAGAGTCCTCAAGTCCTGAACATGGCACCTTTACCTGGGTGGGGCTGGTGGAGGTCCCTAGGTGAGTTCCAGTCTTGAGCTGGATCACAGCAAAGAGAACTGTCAAATAAAAACCAAATCCAGATCTAGGTAAGGAGAGACTTTATTTAGAAGGATTATTGCAATAGACAAAGAGAATGTCGCAATAGGGGAGGGACGGCATTCTAATAGAATGCTTCAACCATAAGATCTGCAAGGTTTTGAAAGGTCAGGCAGAAAAGGGCTTTTCTTTTATTGGGAGTAGTAAACAATGTTAAAAAGAACCAGTATTGGCTGGGTGCGGTGGCTCACGCCTGTAATCCCAGCATTCTGAGAGGCGGAGGTGGGAGGATCACCTGAGGTCAGGAGTTTGAGACCAGCCTGACCAACATGGTGAAAACTCGTCTAAAAATACAAAATTAGCTGGGCATGGTTGGCACATGCCTGTAATCCCAGCTACTTGGGAGGCTGAGGCAGAAGAATCACTTGAACCCAGGAGGCAGAGGTTGCAGTGAGCTGAGATTGCACCACCATTGCACTCCAGCCTGGGCAACAAGAGCAAAACTCTGTCTCAGAAAAGAAAAAAAAAAAAAGAACCAGTATCAGGGAGTGGGATGAGCAGGTGGCCCGATCAGGCAATTGATCAGGACAGAGTTTCTTTGTGGTCAGCTGGGAAGGGGCTTCTTGGGAGGGGATGTGATATGGTTTGGCTGTGTTCCCACCCAAACCCCACCCAAATCTCATCTTGAATTGTAATCCCCATAATCCCCACGTGGCGAGGAAGGGGCTCGGTGGAGGTGATTGGATCGTGGGGGCAGTTTCTCCCGTGTTGTTTTTGTGATAGTGAGTGAGTTCTCAGGAGATCTGATGGTCATAAGGCTGTTTTCCCTGCTCTTGCTTGCTCTCTCTCACCTGCCGCCAAGTAAGATGTGCCTCTTCCCCTTCTGTCATGATTATAAGTTTCCTGAGGCCCCCCAGCCATGCAAAACTGTGAGTCAATTAAACCTCTTTTCTTTTTTTTTCTTTTTTTTTTTTTTTTGGTTAGACAGAGTCTCACTCTGTTGCCAGGCTGGAGTGCAGTGGCATGATCTCAGCTCACTGCAACCTCCGCCTCCTGGGTTCAAGCGACTCTCCTGCCTCAGCCTCCTGAGTAGCTGGGATTACAGGCGTGCACCACCACGCCCAGCTAATTTTTGTATTTTTAGTAGAGACAGAGTTTCACCATGTTGGTCAGGCTGGTCTCGAACTCCTAACCTTGTGATCCGCCCGCCTTGGCCTCCCAGAGTGCTGAGATTACAGGCATGAGCCACCGCACCCAGGCTTTAAACCTCTTTTCTTTATAAATTATCCAGTCTCAGAAATGTCTTTATAGCAATGTGAAAGCAGACTAATACAGGATGTTAAGGGGCTTATTCCAAGTTCCAATGCTGGTTTAGGCTGAGACTAGATTAAAGGGCAAAGACCTGATGGAAGGAGAAAAGGCTGACTGAAGTTTGATCAAGTAAGGTATTTGCCCAGATTGATCAGTAGGGGCAAATGGTTCAGCTAACCATTAATGAGAATGGAAATGTGGAGGGCATGTCTATGGCCTTGTCGTAGGTGTGAAAGGATGTTATCCATGATGCTTACCTAAGTCATTTGGGGAAAGGTGGTTCTATGTAGTTAGTGCTTTCTCCGAAAATACAGCCAGGAGAGGATCTTCACTGTTCTCCAGTAACACAAAGTATAGGTCAAGCAACACCATCCCCTTATTTTTTTAAATTTATTCT
This sequence comes from Nomascus leucogenys, assembly GCF_006542625.1. Lineage (NCBI taxonomy): Eukaryota > Metazoa > Chordata > Mammalia > Primates > Hylobatidae > Nomascus > Nomascus leucogenys. The sequence continues at coordinate 57,338,503 of NC_044381.1, read as the reverse complement.
TATTTATTTATTTTTGAGATGGAATCTTGCTCTGTCACCCAGGCTGGAGTGCACTGGCATGATCTTGGCTCACTGGAACCTCTGCCTCCCGGATTCAACCGATTCTCATGCCTCAGCCTCCCCAGTAGCTAGGATTACAGGCGTGTGCCACCGCACCCAGCTAATTTTTATATTTTTAGTAGAGACGGGGTTTCGCCATGTTGGCCAGGCTGGTCTTGAACTCCTTACCTCAAGTGATCTGCCCACCTCGGCCTCCCTAAGTGCTGGGATTACAGGCATGAGCCACCATGCCCGGCCTCTCTCCCATTATTTGATTGTACTTGTAACTATAGTTTTATTATGACATTTTAAGAATATATTGCTATTGTATTAATCATTACTATGACAGCTGTGTTTATCAGACACTTTCCCACATCTATAATATTAGAAGAGTTGGGTATTTGTGATCATGAGTTTGCTCCTTGTGCTGCTTATTGAAGTATGTCTTAGAGTTCAAACTCAAGCTTCTATTCTCTGCTTTGTGAGCCAGGACTGGGACTTAGCAAATCACATTTCCTATAAGGTTTTGCTTATAAGGGGTGTTTGAGGAGAGGGACTTGCTACTTTATAGCTGCTTACTGTTCCTGTCCATGTTACCAAGCAATGGCTCTTCTCCCTGGCTGCAGCAGCAGCTGGTTCCAGTTTCTTAGATTTGTTTGTTTGTTTTAATCCACCCTCTCCCATCCAGCCTCAGTGTTTACCTTCAGAGATAAAACACCAGCTGGGTACCGCCCCCTCCTTTGAGATCTGACTCCCAGCCAACCAGGGGCCCTCTCCTGGCTCTGAGGTTCTGATAACCCCAACACTTCCCCTCTCCCCAGCTCTGTGCATGGCAGCTGCTTCCTGCAGTTACTCCCTCTCTGTTACTACAATGTTTTTGCCTTGCCATCTTCATGACCTTAAATTCTCTGTAAAAATAATTGCTGTGATTTCTGTTTTCTGACTGGGCCCTGACTGATACACCCTTAAGCATTCCAGAAATACCTTCTAAACTACTTGTATAGATTTATGGGTGTATGTCATTGCAGGCATTAAAAATAAGTGGGCTGGGCAAGGTGGCTCACACCTGTAATCCCAGCATTTTGGGAGAATGAGGTGGGTGGATCGCTTGAGCGTGGGAGTTCGAAACCAGCCTGAGCACCATGGTGAAACCCTGTCTCTACAAAAAATACCAAAAAATTACCGGGCATGGTGGCACACACCTGTAGTCCCAGCTACTTGGGAGGTTGAGGTGGAAGAATCACCTGAGCAGGGGTGGGTTGAGGCTGCAGTGAGCTGTGATTGCGCCACTGTGCTCCAGCCTGAGTAACAGAGTGAGACCCTGTCACACACACACACACAAAATGGATTACACTTATGGTATACAGGCAGTATCCAACTGACAAACAAGATATATTCCAAAAGTTAATTCATAAATCTATTGCTTGGCCACCACCCCTGGCTAATTTATCTATTTTTATTTTGTAGAGGTGAGGTCTGGCTATGCTGCCCAGGCTGATCTCAAACTCCTAGGCTCAAGTGATACTTACACCTCAGCTTCCTAAAGTGTTGGAATTACAAGCGTGAACCATTGCAAACAGCCAGCTATACTTTATTTTTAATTAATTAATTTATTTATTTTTGAGATGGAGCCTTGCTTTGTCACCCAGGCCAGAGTGCAGTGGCACAATCTTGGCTCACTGCAACCTCCACCTCCCGGGTTCAAGCAATTCTCATGCCTCAGCCTCCCGAGTAGCTGGGACTACAGGCACACGCCACCGCAGCTGGCTAATTTTTGTATTTTTAGTAGAGACGGGGTTTTGGTATGTTGGCCAGGCTGGTCTCAAACTCCTGACTTCAGGTGATCCACCCACCTCGGCCTCCCAAAGTGCTGGAATTACAGGCATGAGCCACTGTGCCCGGCCCCAGCTACACTTTAAACTTATGTTTAGCAATTAATATGTCAGTATTTTAACTTACAAATGACTCAGACATTTAATGAATATCTATTACTTAATTTAATATGTTCGAAATTTCAAGTCACCAAAAAAGATTTTTAAAACTATTTTTAAGTAGACAAATTTTATAAAACATATTTTTAAAAGTTTATTTATAAACTTTTATTCCATTTACATTTACCTAATCCACTTGCTCTTCACAATTATGCTTGAATTGCTCATGAAAAATTTCATGAGATATTAAACAAAGCTAGCCATTGAAGGAGTTCAGGAGTTTTTCCCAAAATCATTTCCTCTCCCCTAAATTGTCCCTCCCCAATGAAGAGGGTACACAAGCTCCTAAAATCTCAGTTTTTGTTGGGGGAGGCAGAGGGAATATTAATTTTTCTTTTCTGTGATACCCCTTACACGAAATCTGTGTACTTTTTCTCTTGTTAATCTACCTGCGGTCAATTTATTTCATAGACTTAGTTATCCAAGCCTCAGAGAGTAGAGGGGAAGTCTTTCTTCCCCTACACCATCATCTTATGTTAATTTTTGTTGACAAATCAGGCAAGTATCAAACATATCACAGTCTAATGGCCTCCGAGTTAGAATTTTTTTTTTTTTTTTTTGAGATAGAGTCTCGCCCTGTTGCCCAGGCTGGAGTGCAGTGACGCGATCTCGGCTCACTGCAAGCTCCGCCTCCTGGTTTCACGCCATTCTCCTGCCTCAGTCTCCCGAGTAGCTGGGACTACAGGCGCCCGCCACCAAGCCCGGCTAATTTTTTGTATATTTAGTACAGACGCGGTTTCACCATGTTAGCCAGGATGGTCTCGATCTCCTGAGCTCGTGATCCGTCCGCCTCGGCCTCCCAAAGTGCTGGGATTACAGGCGTGAGCCACTGCGCCCGGCCAGAATTTTTTTTAAACAACATGGAAACAAATAAGACCTCGTTCTGTTTTCTAGGAGCTAAAAATCCAACGAAAGAAGACACAGACACAATATTCCTCTTGTTACAAAGATAACTGTGTCAACTTTTATAACTGACACAAAGATCTGTGCTATAAGGACGGGGAAGGTTTTTTCCTACTTTCCACAGCACTGTGGATTGTTCCACAGTTTAATTTGTTCTTAAGTTTTATGTGGAAATACACATGAATGTAATGAGTTCTTAAATGCTAAATTTAGGAAGCAAGTTTCGTTAGGGGAAAGAAAAAAACACCTACATGGTTATCTCTAAACTTTACATATCAAGAACCTTGGAATTTAATTTTATTGTTGTTCTATAACATATTTTCATGTTTAAAATCAGAAAAGGCAGCAATTCTCGAGTTTCCTGCTTTCGAGGAAGGGAAGCATAAAATGTTTAAAAAGACGCCGCACACACACACCTCTAAGAATCAGGGCACAGTGAGGAAGAGGAGCGAGGAAGCACTAGGATCGCAGCGCTACTCCCAGACCACGTCAGTGCCCAGAGGGCGCCCTCCCCTGTAGGCGGGAACCGCGAGTCTGCAACATGTCTCCAAGCCCCGCGCTCGCGCAGGTGGGCGAGGCGGGGACGTGGTGGGCGGGGCCTAGAAAGGCGGGGCCTAGAAAGGCGGGGCCTAGAAAGGCGGGGCCTCTGGGGGCGGCCCCGGGGCAGGCCCCGCTGGTGCGAGGGCTGCAGGCGCAGCTCTGGAGCGCCTAGAGCGCGGCGCGGGGCCGGAGCTTGGTGGAGCAGGAGCGGCTGGGCATCCTCCTGAGACTCCGGGGCCAGACGCCCACTCCAGGTAACAGGTTCTCCCTCGTGCTCCCCGGCTCGGCCGCCCGGCGGCGGGGGAAGGCTGAGAAGGATGGGTGGGAGGGAGCCGGCTCTCAGCCAGTGCCCCGTGGCCCCGGGCGGGCTGGGCTCCCCCGCGGAGGAGGAAGCAGAACCGGGGTGCACCCGGGACCGGGATGGAGCGGCGCCTCTTCCTTCCACCTTCATTTTCCGTCCGCTCAGTGGGGCTGGGACGCCGGTGCCCCGTGTCTCCTGAAAGTCACTTTCTGGCCTCTTGCCCCTGGTCCGTGTAGCTTAGACGTCGGAGGGGTTGGCTGCGGGCGTGGATAGGCAGGGAACGAACAGACTCGCTGCCATCCCTTGGATGCCAGGGGCTTAACTTCATTTAACTTCATTGAATCCTAACCCCAGCCCGGCTAAGATGCATTTTCACCCCTACTTTACTGATAAAGAGGTAAATGAGTCACCCTGGAGCAAACTATTATTAATAAGAAAAGAGACGTTAGTTTAGGGGCTCCGAAGCCTCTCCTTTCCTGCTCCCTCGCTTTCCTTCTTCTCGCGGCAGTCTAGGAAACTCGCGCGCAGGGTCTATTACGAAAACAAGTGATTCGTCGTAAAAGCATTTTACCCCCTCCTAGGTTTCTCTTTCCTCTTTTTTTTAAGTATCTCAGGCAGATTCCTCCAAGTTTTGGTTATTAGGTTTTTGAAATGGAAGAAGCCCTTTCTCACTGCTTCTTTTCTCCTGGCAGCGCTTTCTGCGCAGCACAGGCACCCTCGCCTGTCACGCCTCCCTCTCCTCTTCCCGTCTCCCAACGTGGATGAGGGCGCCTGCAGATCCCGGCTAGGGCACGGGCCGCCTAGGCCGAGGTAGGTTCTGTAGGCACCTGGCATGCTGTAGATGCATGTAAACGTTGCCCTGTACACCCTTTGCCTTGTTACTTCTTTCTGCAGAAAAGAGAGTCGTTTTTTACACATAATGGGGCAAGAGGCCAATTGGGAAGATATATGGTGTTCAAAGAAAGCCATGGTGCCTTGAGATGAGAATGCGGCCACAGCTTTTTGTGGGCTGAATTTGATGGGTGGGAGGTGAGAGACGTGGTCTGAAAGTTGTCTCTTCGTCTGGCATTCTGCCCCCCTTCCAGAGCTGTTCTGAAAGGCCGGTTTGTTTTACAGAGGGGAGGAGGAGGGGTTAATAGTTTTTAAAGATCAGTGTAAATTACCTGCTAGGAGCTTAGGCAATTCCAGGCAGGCCCCCCTGCTGGAGGCTTTGGTAACAGATTTCAGCTCTAGCAGGGAGTAAAACTCAGACTGTGTAGATACCTGCTTTTTCTTAAAGGAATTTTTTTCAGGCCCTTAAAATGGTAGTTTTGGGAAACTGATTTCTTAGAAATGGCAAACTCCTTTATTTTTAAATACAATATACCAAACTATGAATTTACTTTTAAAAAGTTTTATTGCCCGAGAGGTTGATATTTTTTCCATTTCATGAGGGTTTGACGGCCACTGCCACCTCCTCTGCCCGTCCTTCAACTTGGCCCTGTAAAGGACCTCCTTAGCCTTGGCCCCAAGTTTGTACTAGATTCTGTCCTTCATTAATTATAGTTCATTCTTGATTAATGATAGCAATGCTTCCACTCACTTTTTAAGGAGTTACTCCTTTTCCATTTGTAATTGAATTGCTTAACAGTAAGAAAAACGTTTTTCCCTAAAACTGGGATCACAAAATCCACTTTATCCACATGGACTAAACAGGTAATGCACGAGAGTGCTTGGTTGGGCCCAGGTGACTGCAGAGGAACCTGCTAAGTCTGGGTGGATATTGGCCGTTTCCACCCAGTATCCATGCAGGAATTCCCATGCAGCCATACAGTGTAGGCAGCTTTTTTTTTTTTTTTTTTTTTCCACGAATAGCTGAGAACTTTTACTTAAAAATAAAAAATGTAAAGCCTGATTTTAAATATTGGCTCATATTTTTTCCTTTTTCGAACACAAAGAGGGCCGGGCGCAGTGGCTCACACCTGTAATCCCGGCACTTTGGGAGGCCGAGGCGGGTGGATCACCAGATCAGGAGTTCAAGACCAGCCTGGCCAAGATGGTGTCTCTACTAAAAATTCAAAAATTAGCTGGGCGTGGTGGCCGGGTGCCTCTAATCCCAGCTACTTGGGAGGCTGAGACAGAGAATTGCTTGAACCCGGGAGGCAGAGGTTGCAGTGAGCCAAGATTGACCACTGCACTCCAGCCTGGGTGACAGAGCAAAGAGTCTGTCTCAAAAAAAAAAAAAAAAACAAAAAAAACAAAGAGGCTGGGCATGGTGGCTCACACCTATAATCCCAACATTTTGAGAGGCCGAGGCAGGTGGATCACTTATGTCAGGAGTTCAGGACCAGCCTGACCAACATGGCAAAACCCCATCTCTACAAAAATATTCAAAAATTAGCCAGGTGTGGTGGTGGGCACCTGTAATCCTAGCTACTCAGGAGGCTGAGGCAGGATAATTGCTTGAACCCGGGAGGCGGAGGTTGGGATGAGCAGGGATCATGCCACTGCACTCAAGCCTGGACGACAGAGTGAAGCTCTATCTCAAAACAGAAATCCCACAAAGAATAAAATCAAATTTGTTTCGTGCATCATCTGTTTGCAAAGCTCTGCCTTAAAAACTGCTAATGTACACAGTGATTATATTCTCTGATGAATGGAAAATTCTGAACTGTGATGTAGATATTGTACATTTTTCATGAAGTGAAGTGGTAGAAAACAGAAATTACCACTGGAAATGATCTCTTTTGACTGTCAAATTCTGTTTTCTATGAAGTGTGTGGTATTTCAGCTATACTGTATTTTTTTTTTAATAGAGCCAACCAAGGACTCTTGTCACTATCTTTATTTATTCTAATGAGAAATGTATTCATGGTTCCAGGTCAGTATGTCAAATGTCTAACTCCCTGTCTTAAAAAGGGAGTTCCCAAATGACTGTTCATATAACCGTATGTGTTTCTTGCGGAGACTGTCTGTATTCTTGGCTTTGTCACTGGATTTGTGGCTTAGTGCTATCACGTTTCCTATTTGAGGCAAATGCCATGTATGTTTAGACCAGCCTTTCTCAATTGTGGCACTTTTGACATTTTTGGCCGGTTAAATTTTGTTGTGGGGGCTGTCCTGTGCATTGCAGGATGTTTAGCAGCATCTCTGGCCTCTACCTACTAAATGCTAGTGCACCCTCCCTGCAGTTAAACGACCCCAAATGTCTCCAGACATAGGCAAATGTTCCCCAGAGAACAAAGTCATCTTTGGTTGAGGAACAAAATGAACCTATATTTAAGATGGTCTAAACATTTCTGAGATGGCCTAAACATTTATAAGCTTAACAATTAACTTCAAACTCTTCACAACTAGAGAAGCTATTTGTAAATTTAAACATCTGACGCTTTGAAACACCTTTATCATAAAGATAACTAAACCAGTGTTCTTTGTGAATGGCCAATGTGTCTTGCCAGTTTCTTTTCTTTTTTTTTCTTTTTCCTATTCTGAGAAGCATGTCCTGCCAGTTTCTATCTCCAAAGAAATTTCAAGTGTTCAGTGCATTTGTTAAATTTCATAAAGTTTAAAAAGTTGGAAATGAAAAAGGAATTCTACGGTAGTTTTAAGTAGAATTTAGTTTTAAGAAAAATTAACCTCTTTTTAGCTAACAGCAATAAAACAAAGACTGCTGTGTATTTCTGTAATCTGAAAAATCTCAACTTTCTCAAAGGGAGCGCTACGTAATGTATGATATAATTTATATCAGAAGAAAACATGTCCTAGAAATGTAGCCCTCTTTATTAGGACTTACATGTGCTCAGGGAGGTTGAAAACAGCCTTGATTATGGAGGATGGCTCCTTAGCTGGGGATTAGCTATCCACTGTTCCCTTCCAGAAATCAAACTAATTTGTAAAACTCAGGACTGGCTACATAATTTGTGGGGCCCCTTGTTAAAAAAATTAAGAATTTGAGCATGGTGACCACAGAACATTAAGCCAAGCACAGGGCCCAGTGTGACTGCGTTGGTTGCCCACCCATGAGCTGGCCCTGGTGAAACTCTTTATTCATAGCTAAGAGTAAGGTTGTGGTCACAAATGCAAATCTAAACCGTGAAATGTTACTGCTGCCACTAGGCACCTGGAGTTTCTGCTTCCTTGATTGTTCTTCTGTTTCCAGTGAGGAGTCTGCATGTATTTGGTCATCAATGCAATAATGTTACTAAGAAATCCTCCCATGATTGATTTTTCCTTTGGTAAAGAGGTAGCCAAATTTTTGTTCATTAGAGTCATGGGTACTGGAGCAACCTATTTATTCAGGCATTCATTGAACAACTATTTACTGAGCATCTGTTAGATGCCTGGCATTGCTCGCTCCAGGGCCACAGCTGTGAACAAGATGGAGGGTCCCTGCCTTTATGAGCTTATGAGCTTATGAGCCAAACGCATAGTCACACTGGCTCAGGCTATCACAATCCTAAGTGGTACTTAGGAAAGCACAGGGTGTTAGGGGAGCATGTGACCTTGAGACCTAACCTGGTTTAGGGGAGAGGGACTGTTCAGGGAAGGCCTGCTTAAAAAATGATATTTAAAATAAGGCCTGGGGGCAGGTACAGTGGCTCACACCTGTAATCCTAGCACTTTGGGAGGCTAAGATGGGAGAATCGCTTGAGGCCAGGACTTTGATACCAGCCAGGTCAACACAGCGAGACTCCCATCTCTTTTTTTTTTTTTTTTTTGTAAAAATAATAATTAAAAAAAAGGCCAAAAGATTAGTAGGAGTTAGTGCAGTACATTAGGGGATAAACTTAGAGGCTGAAAGAGCTGAGATCAAGAGTAAAATATGTCTTGGGTCATTTTTAGGATTTTGGACTTTAATGTCAGCATAGTGGAAACCCACTTTTTGTTTGTTTGTTCCAGACAGGGTCTCACTCTGTTGCCCAGGTTGGAATGCAGTGGCACCATCTTGGCTCACTGCAACCTCCACCTCCCAGACTCCGGTGATCCTCCCACCTCAGCCTCCTGAGTAGCTGGGACTACAGGCACATGCCACCATGCCTGGGTAATTTTTGTATTTTTAGTGGAGATAGGGTTTTGCCATGTTGCCCAGGCTAGTCTCAAACTCCTGGGTTCAAGCGATCTGCCCACATTGGCCTCCCAGAGTGCTGGGAATTACAGGTGTAAGCCACCACCTCTGACCACTAAAGGGTTTTTGATTTGAGGTTGTTTTGTTTGTTGAAGACAGTGTCTCACTTTGTTGTCCAGGCTGGAGTGCAGTGGCTATTCGCAGGTGAGATCATAGCACACTTCAGTTGAACTCCTGGGCTCAAGTGATCCTCCCACCTCAAGTAGTTGAGACTATAGGCATGGGCTACCATATCTGACTAGAAGTAGTTTTATTTTGAACCCAGCAAGTCCCGAGTCCTTTATGTTTTCTCTAAATTCTACTTAAAAATTGAATATACTTCTTTAGTTCATCTCTCTCACATTTTCTCAAAGGCAGATACTGGGCCAGGTAGCAATTCCTACATTCTTCTCAGAAATGTTCTTAGGAAGATCCCTGATATGGTGAAATATCCTCTCAATTTTCCTTGTTAGGGCAGGCAGTAGTGTTGCCCACATTCCTCCGGTTCATTTTCTCCAGTTTCCAATGAGATTTTTTTGTTTTTGAGATAGTCTTGCTATGTTGCTCAGGCTGGAGTGCAGTGGCTATTCACAGGAGCAATCATAGCACACTGCCATCAAACTCCTGGGCTCAAGTGATCCTCCTGCCTCAGCCTCCCTTGTAGCTGCGACTGCATAGGCACTGCTGTGCCTGACTCTGATTTGAGTTTTTTTTTTTTTGGACGGAGTCTTGCTCTGTCACCCAGACTGGAGTGCAATGGTGCAATCTTGGCTCACTGCAACCTCTGCCCCAAGTAGCTGGAATTAGATGCGCGTCACCACACCCAGATAATTTTTGTATTTTTAGTAGAGACAGGGTTTCAGCATATTGGCCAGGCTGGTCTTGAACTCCTGACCTCAAGTGATCCTCTCACCTTGGCCTCCCAAAGTCCTAGGATTACAGGTGTGAGCCACTGCGCCTAGCCTAATTTGAGTTTGTAAAATGATCGCTGTTGCTGTATAGAGAATAGTTTAGAGAGGTAGGTCCTGCTGGCATGTACGGTGTCTTTGTGCAAACCCAAAAAAGGCTTCTATTCTGTGTGGACCAATTAGAAAAAATGCACCACTGTGTCCCAGCTAGGCCAGGTCAAAAGGCTTCAGCCCCCTGAGCCAGACTTGTTGCGCAGGCACAGCCTGTGCAATCATGTGGCCACCCTGGGGAGGAGGAGGCTGGATGTGAACAAACAGTGCTTTTGCAGTCACCCAGGGGTGGTGTAGCAGCACTGGATAAAGCTTAATGACAGGTAAGGATTGAGATTGAGTGAGATTGGGTTTGTAGTTAAAATCAGCAAGAAGGTGGTGATTATTTGGATATGGTTGATGGAGAGGGAGGTAGCAAGGATGTTTCAAAAGTTTCTGGCATGAACAACTGAGTAGGGTGGGATGGTGGAACCATTATGGTAATTGAGAACACAGGAGGAGGAGCGGGTTGGCACGAGGTGTGGGAGGGAAGATAGTTTGGATGTGTGTTTTGTTTGTGAGACATCCAAGTAAAGATGAGGAGTAGACAGTTGCTACTCCTGGAAGAGATCTGGGGTGGAGATACATGTTTGGGAGCTGTTGCATATAAGTATTACTGCATAAAAAGCACTCATCCAAAGAGGGTGTAGAATGAGAAAAGAAAAGGGCTGGACCCATAGAGTTTGATCACTGTATTTGGTAGAGGAAGAGAGGCCTGTTAAGGGTACTGAGAAGTGTGATATTCATGCAGGGCAGGGAGGAAATGAGGGGTCTATGATGTTTTGTTTTGTTTCAGATTGAGATGGGAGAAATTTAAACATGCTCTAATGCTACTGGGATTTTGTTTGTTTGTTTTGTTTTTGACAGGATCTCTCTCCATTGCCCAGGCTGGAGTGCAGTGGCACAATCTTAGCTCACTGCAACCTCCACCCCCTGGGGCTCATGCCATCCTCCCACCTCAGCCTTCAAGTAGCACCAAGGGTGTACAGCACTACGCCTGGCTAATTTTTGTATTCTTTTTCTAGAGACGGGTCTCACCATCTCTGTTGTCCAGGCTGGTCTCAAATTCCTGAGCTGAAGCAATCTGCCTACCTTGGCTTCCCAAAGTGTGGGATTATAGGCATGAGACACTGTGTCTGGCCGCTACTGGGAATTTTCTGGTAGAGAGGAAGAGCCTAAAGATGCAGGAGGGTGAAATAAATGATAGGACCAGTTTTCAGAGAGAGTGAGAACATAGTGCAGAAATTGGTCTTTGATGGAAGGAGGGAGGCAGAAGATGGATAAAGATGCTTTAGATTTTGGGACCGGAATCGTGAGGACTTTTTCTGAAGGAAGTGGCAAAACCATTGGCTGAGTTTGGGGTATGTCTGTGTGTGCAGTCAGATATTTCTTCAACCAGCATTTAGTAAGCATTTTCTAGTGCCAAGCTTTGTGTTTGGCTCCCTGGAAAGTATTATGAATGATGATTGCCTTGAAGCTTGGCCCTGTACACCTGAAATAGCCTCGCACCACTTTTTCTACAAATTGCTTCCTACCTTTGGCCTTACACGCTTGTTAATTAAAGGCAGTAAATGCTCAGCTGATCTTTTTTTTTTTCTTTGAGATGGAGTCTTGCTCTGTTGCCCAGGCTGGAGTGCAGTGGCACGATCTCTGCTCACTGCAACCTCTGCCTCCCAGGTTCAAGCGATTCTCCTGCCTCAGCCTCCCAAGTAGCTGGGACTACAGGCACCCGCCACTGCGCCCAGCTAATTTTTTGTATTTTTAGTAGAGATGGCATTTTCACCGTGTTAGCCAGGATGGTCTCGATTTCCTGACCTCGTGATCCGCCCGCCTTGGCCTCCCAAAGTGCTGGGATTACAGGCGTGAGCCACCGCGCCGAGCCTCAGCTGATCTTTTGATGGGCATCAAAGCCACTAGGGGTGACAGTCCTGGAGAGGAAGGACCTTTTCAAGCCCCTTCCACATCATGCAGGTTCATGTCCCACGTCATGGTTCTCAGTGTTGGCTATGCATTAGTAACACCTGTGGAGCTTTAAAAAAAAATCTGACACCCAGGTCAAACTCTATACCAATTCCATCAAATCTCTGGTAGGGGGACTCAGTTATTGGTCCTTTTTGAAAGCTCCCTGGTGCTTCCAGTGTACAAACCAGATTGAGAGCTGCTTGCCTGTTGAGTGGCCCTGAGTCCAGTTAAAGCCACTCTTCTGTGTTGAGCTCCAGCCCCTGCTGCCTGGAGTTTACTGCATTTGTCAGTTGTGTGGGACAGAAAATAAGGCTGAGACCAATTGTGTAGGACAGAAAATGAGGTTGAGATCATATTGTTATCCAAAGCAGGAAGCAAAGGACAGTCCTTTGGGGGTGTTGAAAGGAAGTGTAAGAACTTCTATTTATAGTTTTATAAGCATTTAAGGTCAAGAGTGCCAGTGGTCCCTCCTTCAGTCTTGTGCGTTTTTTTTGTTTTTTGTTTGTTTGTTTGTTTTAGGCAGTCTTGCTCTGTCGCCCAGGCTGGAGTGCAGTGGCACAATCTGAGGTCACTGCAACCTCCACCTCCCAGGTTCAAGTGATTGTCCTGCCTCAGCCTCCTGAGTAGCTGGGATTACAGGCGCATGCCACCATGCCTGGCTAATTAGTAGAGACAGGGTCTCACCATGTTGACCAGGCTGGTCTCGAACTCCTTACCTCAGGTGATCCGCCTGCCTGGGCCTCCCGAAGTGCTGGGATTACGGGCGTGAGTCACCGTGCATGGACCCTCCTTCAGTCCTGTGTCTTGTACGGTGAATGTGGTTTCTAAGGTGGATGAGGAGGCAGGGATTCCTTGCCTAGCTGGAGCCCTGCTCACCTGGCCATCAAGCATACTGTGAGATGTTGCAAGTTAGGAGCTATAGGGTGTCATTGAGTTGTTTAACTTTAGAAACACAAAGGCTTTAAATTAGAGCATCTCTCAACCTAGACTTGTCCGTGAGCAGGTGATAGGTGTACTAAGATACTGCATTTCTCTCAGCCCTCTCCCTTAAGCCAAGAGAGCTGAAGCTGATGTTCAATGGTTACCTTTTGGTATATGTGTCATGGCATGAGAAAGAATCACTGCTTTAGTCTGTAGAAGCCTTGTCATCCTTTGCCATGCCCTGGGGAGGGAGCAGGACCGTCCTTTGCATCCATCAGAGCATTCCTAGTTCTTTTGTTGCCAGATACGTAAGAGTGGTTCAGTTTACAGGTGTCTGCATCTCTCTTTAGCAGAAAGATGGGGTTTCAAATGTGTTGCCTCTTTACAATTTTGCTATGCCTATCAGTAGTCAGATATTTTGGGGAGAAGGGAAAAATCCAAGGTAAATGTGAGGTTCTTACAGTGAATTACTTTTCAAAAGAAATTTCTGCTACCAAGGGGCATTTGGGAAGTGGCTCTGTGGAGATGTTTTCATTGTAATGTGAACATATTGCCAAAAAATATTGTACATTTGTGAGTTATCAAAGCTCTCAAAGGAAAAAAAAATTAAAAACTAGGAAACAGAATTGTCTAACTACTTTAATTGAAAAATATCAATGAGTTTTTAATCCATTTGTTAACTTTATGGGGCACCTGCAGACTATTTTGATTAGTCTTTACAATTGATTGAAACCCACCGGGCGAATTTCGCCAAAAAACTATGTGACTGGTGGATAGAGGAAACTAAGTGTCAAGATTTAGGTAGCAGAGCCAAGAGTGCACTACAATTGAAGTAATAGGTTTTATTGCATCCTCCAAGTTTTTGTATTATGATACATGTAATTTATTAGTACAGTAGTGAGAGACAGGACTAGCTGGATTTCCTAGGCCCACTAAGAATCCCTAAGCCTAGCTGGGAAGGTGACCGCGTCCACCTTTAAACATGGGGCTTGCAACTTAGCTCACACCCGACCAATCAGGTAGTACAGAGAGCTCACTAAAATGCTAATTAGGCAAAAACAGGAGGTAAAGACATAGCCAATCATCTATCGCCTGAGAGCACAGCGGGAGGGACAGTGATCGGGATATAAACCCAGGCATCCAGCCAGCAACGGCTACCCTCTTCGGGTCCCCTCCCTTTGTATGGGAGCTCTGTTTCCACTCTATTAAATCTTGCAACTGCACTCTCTTCTGGTCCGTGTTTGTTACGGCTTGAGCTGAGCTTTCACTCATTGTCCACCATTGTTGTTTGCCACTGTCGCAGACCCGCCACTGACTTCCATCCCTCCGGATCTGGCAGGGTGTCTGCTGTGCTCCTGATCCAGTGAGGTGCCCGTTGCCACTCCCGATCGGGCTAAAGGCTTGCCATTGTTCCTGCACGGCTATGTGCCCGGGTTCATCCTAATCAAGCTGAACATTAGTCACTGGGTTCCACAGTTCTCTTCCGTGACCCATGGCTTCTAATAGAGAATAACACTCACCGCATGGCCCAAGATTCCACTCCTTGGAATCCGTGAGGCCAAGAACCCCAGGTCAGAGAACACGAGGCTTGCCACCATTTTGGAAGTGGCCCACCACCATCTTGGGAGCTCTGGGAGCAAGGACCCCCTGGTAAGAGTAGTATATACATACAATTTTTAAATAAACATACTTACATTAAGGGTACTCTTAGGGTCCTCACTAAGAAATTTTGCGTGCTTGTCATTAAAAACTTTGAGTCAAAGTCCTGCGTGTGTGTATATGACTTTGACTCTAAGTCAAGTGTAAACATAACTGTATAGATATGCCATGTATATAATGTAAATAAAATATATAATATATTTATTTATAAATAAGGCAGTCTGAGAACTTGCTTGCTGGTGAACTTTAAAACAGCCTCTTTCTCATGATACACCCCTCCAGTTTATCCAGTGGAAAAGAAAATTACTGCTGGATTAAAAATAAGTGCTTAGGCTGGGTGTGGTAGCTCATGCCTGTAATTTCAGCACTTTGGGAGGCCGAGGCAGGCAGATCGCTTGAGCCCAGGAGTTTGAGACCAGCCTAGGCAATATGGTAAAACACCATCTCTACATAAAAATACAGACATTAGCTGGGTGTGGTGTTGTGCATCTGTAGTCCCAGCTACTCAGGAGGCTGAGGTGGAAGGATTGCTTGAGCCCAGGAGTTGAGGCTGTGGTGAACCGTGACTGGGCCACTACATTCAAGCCTGGGTGACAGAGCGAGACCCTGTCTCAAAAAAAAAAAAAAGTGGTCAAACCAAAGAGTGATAAATACATTGTATACATATCTTGTTTCTCTTGAAATGTGTACATTTTATCATTCCATAATGTGCACATATATCAAAACATCACATTATACCCCATAAATATACACAATTATTATTTGTCAATTAAGAATTAAATTTTTTTTTTTTTTTTTTAAGAAGCCACTTAATGTGCAGTTTGCAGAAGTCTTCTGGTTAGTGCAAGATTCAGCAGGGGTCAGGTGATCAAGAATTTCCTGAAATCAGCAGCTGGATCCAGAAATGCGCTTAGGACACCATCCCAGACTTTGGGGCCGGCCAGGCTTGTTTGTCCTCTTCATGTAAATGCAGAAGTTGCATCTGAAATATCCCTAATCCTTTCATATAGGTGGAGCCCCCAATCTCATCCATTGTCTCTACACATTTCTCATATCTGTTATGCTAACCAACACAGTCCTTGCATTCACCTAGGAGGATCTGGTTCTCACTCTACTTATGCTAATTAACAAAACCTCTGGTTTGCAATTAAAAATCCTGAAGCACATGCTATATCTGCTGCTGGAGTGTGGCCATCCCAGGAATGTGCTCCTGCCTGGGGCGCTTAACTTCCACAAACCCCAGGGTATAGATAAAAACCCGTACATGTATGTCTCACTGCTATGCGGAAGTGTTTTTCAAGTCAGAAATAGCTCACCAATTTTGTTGTTGATTACTTGTGTCAGAAAACTTATGAGTTCCCTGAAAATAAGAGGCATGGCTATAAAAATATGGGATTTAAAAAAACATGTATAAGTGGAAATTAGTACCTTTAACATAAGTGTTTTCCAAAGACATTTCTGACCATTTTGAGGCATGACCTCTGTGCTGTATTCTCCCATTAGGAAAGACACCAGTTTTTGATGGTAGATGTGATTTTGCAGCATGTCAGAAGTCAGCATTATGAGGTAGATTGGTCATGCTCAGTAATATTATTTTGGGTCAAAATAGGATGTAAATTTTTTTTTTTTGAGACCAGTCTCGCTTTGCTGCCCAGGCTGGAGTGCAGTGGCACGATCACGGCTCACTGCTGTCTCTCCCCAGTCAGCTCAACTGGTTCTCCCACATCAACCTCCTGTAAATATTTTTAAAAAATGGACTAGGGGCTGGGCACGGTGGCTCAGCCTGTAATGCCAGCACTTTGGCAGGCTGAGGCTGGCGGATCACTTGAGGTCAGGAGTTCGAGACCAGCCTGGCCAACATGATGAAACCTCGTCCCTGCTAAAAATAAATAAAAAAAAAATAGCCGGGTGTGGTGGCGTTCACCTATAATCCCAGCTACTCAGGAGGCTGAGGTGGGAGAATCACTTGAACTCAAACCCGGGAGACAGAGGATGCGGTGAGTCAAGATCGCACCTCTGTACTTCAGCCTGGGCAACAGAGCAAGACTTTGTCTCAAAGAAAAAAAGGAAATGAGAAAAGAGAATGTGTGACTGACACCACAAAGAAATGTCAGATGTCTCTTTTGGGGTTCTGTGGGTGGCCCTCCCTCCCTAAAAAGGAGAATTGAGTGAAGGGAATGCAGTAGAGTGTGAAAGAACACATACCCACAAGGGTGAAGCTGCATGCTCTGGTTAAAGGCAGCTTTCCACTAGATCTTGATCCTTATGCCCCAGGACTTCAGCTTTTTCTTGAGTTACAGAGGAGGGTGCAACCTGGGGCTAGATGGACTTTTTTGTTATGAACTTGCAATATGCTCTTCTTATAAGTTTTCTTTGTCATGTAAGTTTGAGAAATGCTGAATACCATGTCTCTGTCTTTAAATATTTACAGTAGACATGACTGTCTTAAGGGCTAAGAAATAAGGAGCCAAACCAGCAACAGAGAATCTTGTCTTTCTTTTCTTTTCTCTTCTTTTTTCTTTTCCTTTCTTTTCTTTTCTTTTTTTTTTTGAGATGGAATCTCGCTCTGTCGCCCAGGCTGGAGTGCAATGGCGTGATCTCAGCTCGCTGCAACTTCCACCTCCCGGATTCAAGTAATTCCCCTGCTTCCTTCCGGAGTAGCTAGGATTACAGGCGCCTGCCACCATGGCTGGCTAATTTTTGTGTTTTTAGTAGAGACGGGGTTTCACCACGTTGGCCAGGGTGGTATAGAATTCCTGACCTCAGATGATTTGCCCACCTCGGCCTCCTAAAGTGCTGGGATTACAGGTGTGAGCCACTGTGCCCTGCCACACTTGTCTGTCTTTATGCCTTTGTTTCTTGTAATTTATGGGACCACGGACTCCATCCCTGTCCTGAAGACCTAGTAATTGCTCCCAGAGCTGCTGTTTCCAGCAACACTAGATGCTTCCTAAAGTTTCTTTCAGCTCTACAATGGATGCGTTGTTCTAAAAATAGTTTCTAACTATATTGACCAAGCCTATAATTTCCCCCAGAAACCTCAGCAAATAACCACTATGTGAATTCCTGGAGAGCAGGGAGTATGTATTATTTATGTTTGTATTTTTCTCCCCAGAGCCTAGGAATCTATTTTGTATAATAGATTCTCAGTATGGAATTGAGTTGAGTATATTGAAGTATTTGTTAGTAAACTTGAAATATGGATTTTTATTTTTGAAGTCTGAAAAAGTTACCCTTAGACATGAGCTCAGGGAAAAAATGGAAAATAATAATAATACATTAAGGGCTCATTATTTGTCAAATACAGTATAAACATGTTACAAGTTAGCTCACTTACTCTTTATAAAAACTCTAAGGTATATATGATCATTTCCCCAATGAAATTGTTTAAAGTTAATTAGTTTTTTTAAAAAACAATGAAAACGCTGAAGCTAGGAGAGGCTAAGAATTTGCTGAAGTTTGGGTTGGGGAATGATGACTCCCAGGTCTCCTGCTGGGGCAGTCTGGCTGGAGAGTTGAAATCATTGCCACTGTACTCTTCTGTGTCTCAGATGTAAACAAACCCAAGAGAAAATATTCAGGACTGGGCACAGTGGCTCACACCTATCATCCCAGCACTTTAGGAGGCCTAGGTGGATCACTTGAGCCCAAGAGTTCAAGACCAGCCTGGGCAACAGTGCAAGAGCTTGCCTCTACAAAAAATATAAAAATTAGCCAGGCATGGTGGCATGTGCCTGTACTCCCAGCTACCCAGGAGGCTGAGGTAGAAGGATCACTTTGAACCTGGGAAGTAGAGGCTGTAGTAAGCTTTGGTTACACCACTGCACTCTAGCCTGGGTAACAGAGCGATACCCTGTCTCAGAAAAAGAAAGAAAAGAAAAGATTCAGCCACTAGTAATCAAAGAAATCACAAAATGAAACCTTGATGATGTACCATTTTACAGTTGCAATATCGGCAAAAATAATTATACAGTATATTCACATACAGTCATTTAACATTATATATAATTAAAATGTATAGTAAATGTAGAGCAAATGATATCCAGATGTTACTGGGGACAGTATAAGTATCGTTTATTTGGAAGGCAGACAAGAGGCATAGAAACTTACAAGTAGTGACCTAAAATCCTTACTCCTGGGAATTCCAAGGAAATCCTTTAAAAGCAAAGTGAAAACAAAAGCTATGATATACAAAGCTATTCATAGTTCATATTTATAACAGTTTAATTTGGAAATACCCTTAATATCCAACCATAAGATGAACTAATTGTGACAAAAACAAATGAAGATACTTTGATAGCCAGTAAATCAAAAAAGAATAGAAAATGAAATCCCTGCTGCTTTTACATCTGAGCAAAAATATAAGTGTATTGTGCAAACTTAAGTACCAGAAGAGAACATGGAACGTGAACACAGAGGATGTGTAAGTGAAGTGAGATTGTCAATGGATTTTTGTTTTTGGGAAAATATATGCTTTGCAAACAGATTTAATTGGAGCTTATTTTGGAGAACTGTCACCATTTTATCCCAGTGGGCAATTTTTAAAGAAAATTACTGAAGATACAGAAGATAGGGAGCATGTGAAGATGGCCAAATAGGAACAGCTCCGGTCTACAGCTCCTAGCCTGAGTGACACAGAAGACGGGTGATTTCTGCATTTCTGTTTGAGGTACCGGTTTTCATCTCACTAGGGAGTGCCAAACAGTGGGTGCAGGACAGTCGGTGAAGCGCACTGTGCATGAGCCAAAGCAGGGCGAGGCATTGCCTCACTCTCACTCGGGAAGCGCAAGGGGTCAGGGAGTTCCCTTTCCTAGTCAAAGAAAGGGGTAACAGACGGCACCTGGAAAATCGGGTCAGTCCCACCCTACTACTGCGTTTTTCCAACGGGCCTGGAAAACGGCACACTAGGAGATTGTGTCCCACACCTGGCTGGGAGGGTCCTATGCCCACAGAGTCTCACTGATTGCTAGCACAGCAGTCTGAGATCAAACTGCAAGGCCGCAGTGAGGCTGGGGGAGGGGCGCCCGCCATTGCCCAGGCTCGCTTAGGTAAAGCAGCCAGGAAGCTTGAACTGGGTGGAGCCCACCACAGCTCAAGGAGGCCTGCCTGCCCCTGTAGGCTCCACCTCTGGGGGCAGGGCACAGACAAACAAAAATTCAGCAGGAATCTCTGCAGACTTAAATGTCCCTGTCTGACTGACAGCTTTGAAGAGAGTAGTGGTTGTCCCAGCACGCAGCTGGAGATCTGAGAACGGACAGACTGCCTCCTAAAGTGGGTCCCTCACCCCTGAGCAGCCTAACTGGGAGGCACCCCCCAGTAGGGACAGACTGACACCTCACTCAGCCAGGTACTCCTCTGAGACAAAACTTCCAGAGGAATTATCAGACAGCTGAATTTGTGGTCTCACGAAAATCCGCTGTTCTGCAGCCACCGCTGCTGACACCCAGCCAAACAGAGTCTGGAGTGGACCTCTAGTAAACTCCAACAGACTTGCAGCTGAGGGTCCTGTCTGGTAGAAGGAAAACTAACAAACAGAAAGGACATCCACACCAAAAACCCATCTGTACATCACCATCATCAAAGACAAAAAGTAGATAAAACCACAAAGATGGGGGAAAA
Organism: Nomascus leucogenys; assembly: GCF_006542625.1. NCBI lineage: Eukaryota > Metazoa > Chordata > Mammalia > Primates > Hylobatidae > Nomascus > Nomascus leucogenys. The sequence continues at coordinate 57,318,487 of NC_044381.1, read as the reverse complement.
AACAGATCAGAAAAACTGGAAACTCTAAAAAGCAGAGCACCTCTCCTCCTCCAAAGGAACACAGTTCCTCACCAGCAATGGAACAAAGCTGGATGGAGGATGACTTTGACGAGTTGAGAGAAGAAGGCTTCAGATGATCAAACTACTCCGAGCTACGGGAGGAAATTCAAAACAATAGCAAAGAAGTTAAAAACTTTGAAAAAAAATTAGACGAATGGATAACTAGAATAACCAATGGAGAGAAGGGCGTAAAGGAGCTGATGGAGCTGAAAGCCAAGTATCGAGAACCACGCGAAGATTGCAGAAGCCTCAGTAGCAGATGCGATCAACTGGAAGAAAGGGTGTCACTGATGGAAGATGAAATGAATGAAATGAAGCGAGAAGGGAAGTTTAGAGAAAAAAGAATAAAAAGAAATGAACAAAGCCTCCAAGAAATTTGGGACTATGTGAAAAGACCAAACCTACGTCTGATTAGTGTACCTGAAAATGATGGGGAGAATGGAACCAAGTTGGAAAACACTCTGCAAGATATTATCCAGGAGAACTTCACCAATCTAGTAAGGCAGGCCAACCTTCAGATTCAGGAAATACAGAGAACGCCACAAAGATACTCCTCAGGAAGAGCAACTCCAAGACACATAATTGTCAGATTCACCAAAGTTGAAATGAAGGAAAAAATGTTAAGGGCAGCCAGAGAGAAAGGTTGGGTTACCCACAAAGGGAAGCCCATCAGACTAACAGCTGATCTCTCGGCAGAAACTCTACAAGCCAGAAGAGAGTGGGGGCCGATATTCAACATTCTTAAAGAAAAGAACCTTCAACCCAGAATTTCCTATCCACCCAAACTAAGCTTCATAAGTGAAGGAGAAATAAAATACTTTACAGACAAGCAAACGCTGAGTGATTTTGTCACCACCAGGCCTGCCCTAAAAGAGCTCCTGAAGGAAGCACTAAACATGGAAAGGAAAAACTGGTATTAGCCCCTGCAAAAGCATGCCCAATTGTAAAGACCATCGAAGCTAGGAAGAAACTGCATCAACTAACGAGCAAAATAACCAACTAACATCATAATGACAGGATCAGATCCACACATAACAATATTAACTTTAAATGTAAATGGGCTAAATGCTCCAATTAAAAGACACAGACTGGCAAACTGGATAAGGAGTCAGGACCTGTCAGTGTGCTGTATTCAGAAAACCCACCTCACATGCAGAGACACACATAGACTCAAAATAAAGGGATGGAGGAAGATCTATCAAGCAAATGGAAAACAAAAAAAGGCAGGGGTTGCAATCCTAGTCTCTGATAAAATAGACTTTAAACCAACAAAGATCAAAAGAGACAAAGAAGGCCATTACATAATGGTAAAGGGATCAATTCAACAAGAAGAGCTAACTATCCTAAATATATATGCACCCAACACAGGAACACCCAGATTCATAAAGCAAGTCCTCAGTGACCTACAAAGGGACTGAAACTCCCACACAATAATAATGGGAGATTTTAACACCCCACTGTCAGCATTAGACAGATCAACGAGTCAGAAAGTTAACAAGGATATCCAGGAATTGAACTCAGCTCTGCACAAAGTGGACCTAATAGACATATAGAGAACTCTCCACCCCAAATCAACAGAATATACATTTTTTTCAGCACCACACCACACCTATTCCAAAATTGACCACATAGTTGGAAGTAAAGCGCTCCTCAGCAAATGTAAAAGAACAGAAATTATAACAAACTGTCTCTCAGACCACAGTGCAATCAAACTAGAACTCAGGATTAAGAAACTCACTCAAAACCGCTCAACTACGTGGAAACTGAACAACCTGCTCGTGAATGACTATTGGGTACATAATGAAATGAAGGCAGAAATAAAGATGTTCTTTGAAACCAATGACAACAAAGACACAACATACCAGAATCTCTGGGACACATTCAAAGCAGTGTGTAGAGGGAAATTTATAGCACTAACTGCCCACAAGAGAAAGCAGGAAAGATCCAAAATTGACACCCTAACATCACAATTAAAAGAACTAGAAAAGCAAGAGCAAACACATTCAAAAGCTAGCAGAAGGCTAGAAATAACTAAAATCAGAGCAGAACTGAAGGAAATAGAGACACAAAAAACGCTTCAAAAAATTAATCCAGGAGCTGGTTTTTTGAAAAGATCAACAAAATTGATAGACCGCTAGCAAGACTAATAAAGAAGAAAAGAGAGAAGAATCAAATAGATGCAATAAAAAATGAAAAAGGGGATATCACCACCGATCCCATAGAAATACAATCTACCATCAGAGAATACTACAAACACCTCTATGCAAATAAACTAGAAAATCTAGAAGAAATGGATAAATTCCTCAACAAATACACCCTCCCAAGACTAAACCAGGAAGAAGTTGAATCTCTGAATAGACCAATAACAGGTTCTGAAATTGTGGCAATAATCAATAGCTTACCAACCAAAAAGAGTCCAGGACCTGATGGATTCACAGCCGAATTCTACCAGAGGTACAAGGAGGAACTGGTACCATTCCTTCTGAAACTATTCCAATCGATAGAAAAAGAGGGAATCCTCTCTAACACATTTTATGAAGCCAGCATCGTCCTGATACCAAAGCCTGGCAGAGACATAACCAAAAAAGAGAATTTCAGACCAATATCCTTTATGAACATTGATGCAAAAATCCTCAATAAAATACTGGCAAACTGAATCCAGCAGCACATCAAAAAGCTTATACACCATGATCAAGTGGGCTTCATCCCTGGGATGCAAGGCTGGTTCAACATACGCAAATCAATAAATGTAATCCAGCATATAAACAGAACCAATGACAAAAACCACATGATTATCTCAATAGATGCAGAAAAGGCCTTTGACAAAATTCAACAACCCTTCATGCCACAAACTCTCAATAAATTAGGTATTGATGGGACGTATCTCAAAATAATAAGAGCTATCTATGACAAACCCACAGCCAATATCATACTGAATGGGCAAAAACTGGAAGCATTCCCTTTGAAAACTGGCACAAGACAGGGATGCCCTCTCTCACCACTCCTATTCAACATAGTGCTGGAAGTTCTGGCCAGAGCAATCAGGGAGGAGAAGGAAATAAAGGGTATTCAATTAGGAAAAGAGGAAGTCAAATTGTCCCTGTTTGCAGATGACATGATTGTATATCTAGAAAACCCCATCGTCTCAGCCCAAAATCTCCTTAAGCTGATTAGCAACTTCAGCAAAGTCTCAGGATACAAAATCAATGTACAGATATCACAAGCATTCTTGTACACCTATCACAGACAGACAGCCAAATCCTGAGTGAACTCCCATTCACAATTGCTTCAAAGAGAGTAAAATACCTAGGAATCCAACTTATGAGGGATGTGAAGGACCTCTTCAAGGAGAACTACAAACCACTGCTCAATGAAATAAAAGAGGATACAAACAAATGGAAGAACATTCCATGCTCATGGGTTGGAAGAATCAATATCGTGAAAATGGCCATACTGCCCAAGGTAATTTATAGATTCAATGCCATCCCCATCAAGCTACCAATGACTTTCTTCACAGACTTGGAAAAAACTACTTTAAAGTTCATATGGAACCAAAAAAGAGCCCACATCACCAAGTCAATCCTAAGCCAAAAGAACAAAGCTGGAGGCATCACGCTACCTGACTTCAAACTATACTACAAGGCTACAGTAACCAAAACAGCATGGTACTGGTACCACAACAGAGACATAGATCAATGGAACAGAACAGAGTCCTCAGAAATGATGCTGCATATCTACAACTATCTGATCTTTGACAAACCTGACAAAAACAAGAAACGGGGAAAGGATTCCCTATTTAATAAATGGTGCTGGGAAACCTGGCTAGCCACATGTAGAAAGGTGAAACTGGATCCCTTCCTTACACCTTATACAAAAATTAATTCAAGATGGATTAAAGACTTAAATGTTAGACCTAAGACCACTAAAATCCTACAAGAAAACCTAGGCAATACCATTCAGGACATAGGTGTGGGCAAGGACTTCATGTCTAAAACACCAAAAGCAATGGCAACAAAAGCCAAAATTGACAAATGGGATCTCATTAAGCTAAAGAGCTTCTGCACAGCAAAAGAAGCTACCATCAGAGTGAACAGGCAACCTACAGAATGGGAGAAAATTTTTGCAACCTACTCATCTGACAAAGGGCTAATATCCAGAATCTACAAAGAACTCAAACAAAATTACAAGAAAAAAAACAACCCCATCAAAAAGTGGGCGAAGGACATGAACAGACACTTCTCAAAAGAAGACATTTATGCAGCCAAAAAACACATGAAAAAATGCTCATCATCACTGGCCATCAGAGAAATGCAAATCAAAACCACAGTGAGATACCATCTCACACCAGTTAGAATGGCCATCATTAAAAAATCAGGAAACAACAGGTGCTGGAGAGGATGTGGAGAAATAGGAACACTTTTACACTGTTGGTGGAACTGTAAACTAGTTCAACCATTGTGGAAGTCATTGTGGCGATTCCTCAGGGATCTAGAACTAGAAATACCATTTGACCCAGCCATCCCATTACTGGGTATATACCCAAAGGACTATAAATCATGCTGCTATAAAGACACATGCACACATATGTTTATTGCGGCAATATTCACAATAGCAAAGAATTGGAACCAACCCAAATGTCCAACAAGGATAGACTGGATTAAGAAAATGTGGCACATATACACCATGGAATACTATGCAGCCATAAAAAATGATGAGTTCGTGTCCTTTGTAGGGACATGGATGAAACTGGAAAACATCATTCTCAGTAAGCTATCACAAGGACAAAAAACCAAACACCGCATGTTCTCACTCATAGGTGGGAGTTGAACAATGAGAACTCATGGACACAGGAAGGGGAACATCACACTCCGGGGACTGTTGTGGGGTGGGGGGAGGAGGAGGGACAGCATTAGGAGATATACCTAATGCTAAATGAGGAGTTAATGGGTGCAGCAAAGCAACATGGCACATGGATACATATGTAACAAACCTGCACATTGTGCACATGTACTCTAAAACCTAAAGTATAATAATAAAAAATAATAAATAAATAAACAAAACAAAAAAACAGTTTATACAGAAGATAAAATTGTATAGACTATTATAACTATTTAAATATATATTTGCTTGCATAAAAAGAAAATATTGGATGGGAATATAATTTGTTATATGGGAATTTTTAAAATTTCTTCATTATATTTATCTTTCTTTTCCACAAAAAAAAAAAAAAGAAAATTACTGAAGTGAACATAAAAAATGCAAACATTTCAGACGTGTTTGAATAAACATCCCCTCTTCAAAAAACAAGATCCTCACTGAATAATTTTGGGTGTGTGCTTCTCACAGTTTTTCCAGTGCGTGTTTATAATATATTTACCTGGAGGCTGGTTTTTTTTGTTTGTTTTGAGACGGAGTCTGGCTCTGTTGCCTAGGCTGGAGTGCAGTGGCACGATCTCGGTTCAAGCGATTCTCCTGCCTGAGCCTCTTGAGTAGCTGGGATTACAGGTGCCCGCCACCATGCCTGGCTTTCTCTGAACATACTGAGGTGCAGCTCATCTTTGAATACCACATCATCTCACATACCTCTTTTCATGTCATTACAATGAGAATTACTTCGTTCTTGGCTTTAGTGCTAATTTCAAATTCAATAACTATACCAAAATATAATTTAGATGATGTGGAAATGGAGAATAAAGATTGCCGCTTAGGTTTATGAAGCTATTTAAAGGGCACATTCACAGCTTAGATCACAAATCAGTCCCTGAGGGTTGAAGAGGTTGCTCTGATGTGTCTTAGCACTGAAGCCTTCAAAAAGAGAATTTGTAACATTCATATCCGCAGGAAGATTTGGGAGATTCCAGAGCTCCTTGAAAGGTTAGGAGGCAGGGCAAGGTATAATTAGAAGCTGTTAATAACTGGATCCAGTGTTGTTCTTGGCCAGAAAGATTATGCTTTGTTCTCTTTGTTCCCCGGGGAGTCAGCCCTGGGCTGAGCCCTTGTCTCACCTCTTAATCCTGGTAAACTGGAGTAAATGACCATATTCAGAGCAGTGAAAGCCTGGGTTTCTTTACCTGGTAAGTGAGAATAAAAATAGCTACTTACAGGGTGGTTGTGAGAATTAAGTAAGAAAAGGTATGTAAAATGCTTGGCAAAGTATTTGCTTATTATTAATATTAACAGTTTCCTAAATTCTGAGATAACTTTGTAAAAGCACCATCCATTCGATAATCATCTCTAAAGGAAGTTTAAAAAAAAAAAAGCCACCACCACCACAGTAATGAACATACTTTGTGTCAGTGGGTATCAATTTCAAAAAATGTCAGTGTAAGGGAAAAAATGTTCTCAGACTCGGGGAAATACAGTACATATTAGTATTTTGCCTTACAGTGCCCCCCTCCCCCACATCACACATCTGCTAAGGAACAGCAAAGTGCGTTATCACTTAGGAATTGGGGACCCCCTAAATGAATCCAGTTGCTCCTTTGTGCAGGTAAGGAGACCAATGTCCGGAAAGGTTAAGGTCAATCCCCAAGACGGGATGGAAGTACCAACCAGTACAGTTTGAGACAGGTTGTTTTCTGGGTTTTTTTTTTTATGGTTTTGTTTGTTTGTTTTGAGACAGAGTCTTGCTCTGCCTCCCAGGCTGGAGCGCAATGGCGTGATCTCTGCTCACTGCAACCTCTGTCTCTCAGGTTCAAGCGATTCTTCTGCCTCAGCCTCCCATGTAGCTAGGACTACAGGTGCGAGCCACCATGCCTGGCTAATTTTTGTCTTTTTAGTAGAGACGAGGTTTCGCCATGTTGGCCAGGCTAGTCTCGAGCTCCTGACCTCAGGTGATGCTTCCGCCTCAGCCTCACAAAGTGCTGGGATTACAGGCCTGAGCCACTGCGCCGGGCCTGGGTTTCTTTTTCGATACACATTCTAGAGTATCTAAAATCATGTTAGGCTCCCAGACAATAATTTAGAACCTGTAAGTACTGCACTTTCATTTCCTTCTCTGGAAAAGACTATGAGCTATAAGGCACACTTAACACAAAGCATTCAAGATGCTGCCCTACATTTTTTAGGAGAAAGGAAGTGGATTTTGTAATATTTGGACATTTGATGTTTTTTATTTTTATTTTTTGAGTTCGTGCTAATTGAATAGACCTAGGGAGTAAGTAGTGTGGGTAAAGGGGTGGGAGACAAGCCTAAGACTCGACCGAGGCCACTAAGAGCTCTCCAAAGCACCCACACGGATAGCTTCACAGAGACAGAGTGATGTGGGATTCAGCGCTGAAGTGAGAGATGACGATAATTTCTGTTTATTGAGCATCTGCTGTGTGTACCAGTCACTGCGCTTGGTACTTTACAGTAGTTACTTAATCATCACTGAACAAATGAGAGGAGTCATTACGATATATCCATTTTTCAGATGAGGAAACTAAGGCTCAGAGAGGTTAAGCAACTTGTGGAAACCATGCATTTAGGAAGTAACACAGGCTACGTCTTCACTTCTGTTTGACTTCACACTTCTGTTTTACTTATACTTTAAGCAAATTGGGTAACAGCAAAGGTGCACAGGCCGTTGGAAACACACTGGCCTTTTGGAGAAAGTTGGACAACCTTTGTTCTTTTATCTCTAAACTTTCATGACACTAAACTCAAAAAGGTTATTTATTTTTCAGACAACCTGAGGTCGTACCTACTTATATTCTAATATATTTTTCTTCACTGTCTTCTCTTAAATTAATTTTTATTTATTTATTTACTTATTTATTTATTTATTGAGACAGAGTCTTACTCTGTCACCAGGCTGCAGTGTAGTGGTGTAATCTTGGCTCACTGAAACCTCTGCCTCCCAGGCTCAAGCGAGTCTCATGCCTCAGCGTCCTGAGTAGCTAAGATTGCAGGTGTGCACCACCACGCCTGGCTAATTTTTGTATTTTTAGTAGAGACGGGGTTTCACCACGTTGGCTGGGCTGGTCTCGAAATCCTTGCCTCATGTGATCTGCCTGCCTTGGCCTTCCAAAGTGCTGGGATTACAGGCATGAGCCACTGCGCCCAGCCTCTTAAATTAATTTTTAAAAGCCTCTTCTAGGGCCGGGCAGGGTGGCTCACGCCTGTAATCCCAGCACTTTGGGAGGCTGAGGCGGGCGGATCATGAGGTCAGGAGATTGAGACCATCCTGGCTAACACGGTGAAACCCCGTCTCTACTAAAAATACAAAAAATTAGTTGGGCGCAGTGGCGGGTGCCTGTAGTCCCAGCTACTCGGTAGGCCAAGGCAGGAGAATGGCGTGAACCCAGGAGGCGGAGCTTGCAATGAGCCGAGATCACGCCACTGCACTCTGGCCTGGGCGAAAGAGCAAGACTCCGTCTCAAAAAAAAAAAAAAAGCCTCTTCTGGGGCCGGGAGCGGTGGCTCACGCCTGTAATCCCAGCACTTTGGGAGGCCAAGGCAGGCGGATCACGAGGTCAGGAGTTTGAGACCAGCCTGGCCAACATGGTGAAACCCCGTCTCTATTAAAAATACAAAAACTAGCTAGGCATGGTGGTGCGTGCCTGTAGTCCCAGCTACTCAGGAGGCTGAGGCAAGAGAATTGCTTGAACCTGGGAGGCGGAGGTTGCAGTGAGCCTAGATAATGCCACTGCACTTTAGCCTGGGCGACAGAGTGAGACTCTGTCTCCAAAAAAAAAAAAAAAAAAAGGCTTTTCCATGTAACATTCTTCATCTCACTCACTTACCTGCTCTGAAGGTGCATCTAGTCACGTAGTAAGCCAGCTGCATCCTTTAAAATCATAACAAAGAGGCTGAAAACTCCCGAGGTTAAATCTGAGGAAATTCAGTGCATTATGCATATTCGCACCATTGTGCAACCATCTCACACTATCCATTCCTAGAACTTTTCATTATCCCAAACAGAAACTCTACTCATGAAAACAGTAGCTCCCTGTTCTTCCCTCTCCCCAGCCCTGGAAACCACCATGCTACTTTCTACCTTTGCGCATTTGACTACTCTGGGTACCTCTGTAAGTGGAATCATAGTGAGAGGTGAAGCCAGCTGGGCTTCTGGGTTGGGTGGGGACTTGAAGAACTTTTGTGTCTAGTTAAAGGGTTGTAAATGCACCAATCAGTGCTCTGTGTCTAGCTCAAAGATTGTAAACACACCAATCAACACTCTGTAAAAATGCACCAATCAGCACTTTGTAAAATGGACCAATCAGCACTCTAAAATGGACCAATCAGCACTCTGTAAAATGGACCAATCAATGCTCTGTAAAATGGACCAATCAGTACTCTGTAAAATGGACCAATCAGCAGGATGTGGGTGGGGACAAATAAAGGAATAAAAGCTGGCCCTCCCAGCCAGTAGCGGCAACCCGCTCAGGTACCCTTCCACACAGGGGAAGCTTGGTTCTTTTGCTCTTCACAATAAATCTTGCTGTTGGTTCACTCTTTGGGTCCGCACTACCTTTATGCACTGAGAGGGTCTGCGGCTTCATTTGTGAAGTCAGCAAGACGACGAGGCCACTGAGAGGAACAAAGAACTCCTGCCATGCCATCTTTAAGAGCTGTAACACTCAATGTGAAGGTCTGCAGCTTCATTCCTGAGGTCAGGGAGACCACGAACCCACCAGAAGGAAGAAACTCAGGACACGTATGAACGTCTGAAGGAACAAACTCCAGACACACCATCTTTAAGAGCTGTAACACTCATCGTGAGGGTCCATGGCTTCATTCTTGGTCAGTGAGACCCAGAACCCACCAGAAGGAATAAATTTCGGGCACAATAGCATATCTGTTCTATTGTGTCTGACTTATTTGAGTTAGCATAATGCCTCCAGGATTCATTCATGTTGTACCCTAAGCCAGAATTTATTTACTTTTTAAGACCAAATACTGATCCGTTTTATGGATATACCTCATCTTATCACATGCTTTTCTTAACCATTAGGATAGTCTTCATTTAGATACAATGCAATCATGGACATTCTTTTGGCTCTCAAGGGAATTAATGAAATTTGTATGGGTAAAACCATATATGTATTTCTAGCAATACATTTTATTTTTTTATTTTTATTGTACTTTAAGTTCTAGGGTACATGTGCACAACGTGCAGGTTTGTTACATATATATACATGTGCCATGTTGGTGTGCTGCACCCATTAACACGTCATTTACATTAGGTATATCTCCTAATGCTATCCATCCCCCTTCCCCCCACCCCACAACAGGCCATGGTGTGTGATGTCACCATTCCTGGGTCCAAGTGTTTTCATTGTTCAGTTCCCACCTATGAGTGAGAACATGCAATGTTTGGTTTTTTTGTCCTTGCGATAGTTTGCTGAGAATGATGGTTTCCAGTTTCATCCAAGTCCCTACAAAGGACATGAACTCATCCTTTTTTATGGCTACATAGTATTCCATGGTGTATTTGTGCCACATTTCTTAATCCAGTCTATCATTGTTGAACATTTGTATTGGTTCCAAGTCTTTGCTATTGTGAATAGTGCCACAATAAACATACATGTGCATGTGTCTTTATAGGAGCATGATTTATAATCCTTTGGGTATATACCCAGTAATGGGATGGCTGGGTCAAATGGTATTTCTAGTTCTAGATCCCTGAGGAATTGCCACACTGTCTTCCACAGTGGTTGAACCAGTTTATAGTCCCACCAACAGTGTAAAAGTGTTCCTATTTCTCCACATCCTCTCCAGCACCTGTTGTTTCCTGACTTTTTAATGATGGCCATTGTAACTGGTGTGAGATGGTATCTCATTGTGGTTTTGATTTGCATTTCTCTTGATGGCCAGTGATGATGAGCATTTTTTCATGTGTCTGTTGGCTGCATAAATGTCTTCTTTTGAGAAGTGTCTGTTCATATCCTTTGCCCATTTGTTGATGGGGTTGTTTGTTTTTTTCTTGTAAATTTGTTTGAGTTAGATTCTGGATATTAGCCCTTTGTCAGATGAGTAGGTTGCAAAAATTTTCTCCCATTCTGTAGGTTGCCTGTTCACTCTGATGGTAGTTTCTTTTGCTGTGCAGAAGCTCTTGAGTTTAATTAGATCCCATTTGTCAATTTTGGCTTTTGTTGCCATTGCTTTTGGTGTTTTAGACATGAAGTCCTTGCCCATGCCTATGTCCTGAATGATATTGCCTAGGTTTTCTTCTAGGGTTTTTATGGTTTTAGGTCTAAAATTTAAGTCTTTAATCCATCTTGAATTAATTTTTGTATAGGGTGTAAGGAAGGGATCCAGTTTCAGCTTTCTACATATGGCTAGCCAGTTTTCCCAGCACCATTTGTTAAATAGGGAATCCTTTCCCCATTTCTTGTTTTTGTCAGGTTTGTCAAAGACAAGATAGTTGTAGATGTGTAGTATTATTTCTGAGGGCTCTGTTCTGTTCCATTGGTCTATATCTCTGTTTTGGTACCAGTACCATGCTGTTTTGGTTACTGTAGCCTTGTAGTATAGTTTGAATTCACGTAGCGTGATGCCTCCAGCTTTGTTCTTTTGGCTTAGGATTAACTTGGCAATGCAGGCTCTTTTTTGGTTCCATATGAACTTTAAAGTAGTTTTTTCCAATTCTGTGAAAAAAAAGTCATTGGTAGCTTGATGGGGATGGCATTGAATCTATAAATTACCTTGGGCAGTATGGCCATTTTCACGAAATTGATTCTTCCTATCCATGAGCATGGAATGTTCTTCCATTTGTTTGTATCCTCTTTTATTTCATTGAGCAGTGGTTTGTAGTTCTCCTTGAAGAGGCCCTTCACATCCCTTGTAAGTTGGATTCCTAGGTATTTTATTCTCTTTGAAGCAATTGTGAATGGGAGTTCACTCATGATTTGCCTGTCTGTCTGTTATTGGTATATAGGAATGCTTATGATTTTTGCACTTGATTTTGTATCCTGAGACTTTGCTGAAGTTGCTTATCAGCTTAAGGAGATTTTGGGCTGAGACGATGGGGTTTTCTAGATATACAATCATGTCATCTGCAAACAGGGACAATTTGACTTCCTCTTTTCCTAATTGAATACCCTTTATTTCTTTCTCCTGCCTGATTGCCCTGGCCAGAACTTCCAACACTATGTTGAATAAGAGTGGTAAGAGAGGGCATCCCTGTCTTGTGCCCGTTTTCAAAGGGAATGCTTCCAGTTTTTGCCCATTCAGTATGATATTGGCTGTGTGTTTGTCATAAATAGCTCTTATTATTTTGAGATACGTCTCATTAATACCTAATTTATTGAGAGTTTTTTAGCATGAAGGGCTGTTGAATTTTGTCAAAGGCTTTTTCTGCATCTATTGAGATAATCATGTGGTTTTTGTCATTGGTTCTGTTTATATGCTGGATTACTCTAGCAATACATTTTAAATTTAAAGAGAAGTTGGAAGGATATTGGTATTGAGAAAGCACTGCAACTAACAGCAGAGGTATTAGTGTGACTTTTTTGCTGTTGAAAACACAAATATTAACGTCTTGAGAGCGCATGATTGTAGAATCCTTTTTGAATCGCTACATTTTCTTATTTTCATTCTTGCTTTGGTACTGAACTGCAGCTAGAATCTGCAAGCCCTGCTGATTTGCCATGAGCCCCGCTATGGTGGCCAAACATGATGGAGAAAAGAGATGGGCCTGGGAAGGAGGAGCCCGCAGCAGGATCATTCTTGTGTATCAGGTCTGCCCTGCTGGTGCCCTCATTTCATCCTTACCCTTCTTTTCTTTTTTGTTTCCATTAATGTATCATCTCCAGGTTCTTGGGAAAAGGATTAGCCCAGGCCAGTTATTGGGTTTTCTTTCATCCTTTCAAGATATCATTTTGTGTTTATTTTTATTTTTTTGAGACAGCCTCTCGCTCTGTCACCCATCCTGGGGTGCAGTGGTGCAATCACAGCTCACTGCAGCCTCGACTTCCCAGGCTCCAGTGATCCTTCCACCTCAGACTCCCAAGTAGCTGGGACCACAGGTGTGCACCACGCCTGGCTAATTTTTGTATTTTTGGTAGAGATGGGGTTCCACCATGTTGCCTAGTCTGGTCTCAAACTCCTGAGCTGAAGTGATCTGCAGCACCTCGGCCTCCCAAAACGTTAGGATTACAAGTGTGAGCCATTTTGCCCAGCGCATTTTGTGTTTAAAGAGAGATCAGATGAGAACAGTTTTGGCCTTTAGTCTCGTGTGTGTGTGTGTGTGTGTGTGTGTGTGTGTGTGTGTGTGTGTCTATGTGTACTTACTGTTCACAAAAAAAATTTACAGAATGTCTTGGTTCTTCCCCATTTCCTTACTTTTGGGGGACAGTTTTAGCCTTTCCACAATTACCATGCAAACCTCATTATACACAAGAGGGATTGTCCCAGGGGAGGGTAGAGCTGGCCCTGGAGCCACTGCTGTGGCTTCTCCTTTGCAGAACTTTTCTGCAGCCTACTTCTCAGGTGGGCTCATTTCTGTGAGGTCATTTAAATCATTTTGTTTGCGTGTATGACTGAAAGTGACCCTGTTTATCATTATTCTTTTCATTTCTTTACTGAAACTTGCCCTTGTTTGCACAGACGTGCTTACAAATTTACTCATCGTGGCTCATCGTATTGAGAAACAGATTTCGTGTCATAATAGAGTGGGGAAGGACGTCCTTATGGTTTCGGAACCTAAGTGGCAAACAGCTGTTATCTCTTACTCACCTTCCTCTTGTTTTTAAAACTGCTTTTCATTGCATATCACAATCTCCTCTTCCTCGCAGGCTTCCTTTGCTTCAGGTTTCCCCTAACTGAGCAAGCCAAAGAAGTCAGAAATGCATTTCTCTCCTATTTTCTAATATCTAAATCTTACCCATTTTCAAGATTCAGGTCAATTGTAATTGAGGAAGCCTTTTTGGATCCTTTCTTTTCCTCTTGACGAATTTACAGTTTTCCACTTTGTGGCATAGATTGAGGGTGTATTTCATCTTTCCTGCAAAGTCAATAGGCAGAAAGGGTAGGTGTCAGTTCTTCCCCCAGGCTGTCAGCTGGTGTGTCCCTGGTGTACTATTTTCATTAATGAGTGAAATGCAAGGGTTATTTAAATGACATTTTGTCTCAAAGTAGTATAATGATTACAAGAAAAGAATTCTATAGAACTTTTCATGTCATTAATTCAGGCATGAAGAACTGATACTTTTTCTTCTGTATGTAAACTACACAGATGAAACCTAATTTTATTTAATTTCATCTAACTTAAAATTAGAAAGAAGGCATCAAATTTCATTATGTATTTTAAAATTTTTATATAATTATAAAATATGTTTTAATATAGGATTACTCAGAAAAAAAAAAAAAAAAAAAAGGCTGGGCGTGGTGTCTCACACTTGTAATCCCAGCACTTTGGGAGGCCAAAGTGGGAGGATTGCTTGAGGCCAGGAGTTCGAAACCAGCCTGGCCAACATGGTGAAACCCCGTCTCTACTAAAAATACAAAACTTAGCCAGATTGGTGGTGTGTGCCTGTAATCCCAGCTACTCAGGAGGCTGAGGTTGCAGTAAGCCGAGATTGTGTGACTGCACTCCAGCCTGGGCGACAGAGCAAGACTCCATCTCAAAAATAAATAAATACATATATATGTATGGGATTAAATGGTGAGTGGAATTGTAAAAAGAAAATAGGAATGGAGAAAAGGAAATTCCTGTACCCATTCTGCTTAGTCAAGACTTTAGGATAAGCTTGTCCAACTCACAGCCCGGGATGGCTTTGAATTCTGCCTGATACACATTTGTAAACTTTCTTAAAACATGAGATTTTTTTTGTGATTTTTTTTTTAAGCTAATCAGCTATTGTTAGTGAATTTTATATGTGGCCAAAAACACTTCTTCTTTTTCCAGGGAATAAGGCCCAGGGAATCCAAAAGATTGGACACCCCTGCTTTAGAATATTGATTTGTATCAGTTATATATAAAAACTGATTAGCCATCTCTATAGGTCTTAATTTTATCACTACCTGTAGGGCTTTTTAAAAATGTAGTTCTTATTTTAATCAGTTATAAATGCACGTGATTTAAAAAAGAAGATATTTCCACAAGTGTGTCAAGAACTATGAAGGGTCTGAGATTTTACCCTACTTGAAAGTTAACAAGCCTGTTAGCAATTTTCATGGATCCTGGCAAAAGACACAGACTCCTGGACCAGAGGTGAAGTGCCATTTATGACTTATATTAAGCAGTAGCAGAAGATCAGCATTTTTCTTATAGGTTGCTAGAGCCTTAATTCCCATAGGGCAGTATGAAGAGGGCCAAGCGATAACTACAAACAGTGGGTTGCATTATGGGAAAGAAACCCTGAGCTTAGAGAAGCCAAATCTTTTATAGTGGGCAGTAAGCATGCTGTGCTTTGCCCCAGGTAACATTGTCTTTATTATATTATCAGTAAGAAGGTTTGCCCTTTGCTAGGGAGGGAAACACCATCTGTCTTTCTAGGCTGTTTGCTATAAAAATAGCCTTGAAAAAATTATCTGGAACAAAAAGACAGTGCCTCACTTGCAAGATGTATAGAAATGCAAGGCACCCATGGCGAATTGCCTCCCAACAAAGAGTTGTACTTACGAAAAACAGCATGCTTCTCCCAATGGCCCCCCAAATTTCCTACTCCCTAAAACTCTGTTGTCCATTAGAAATATAATGTGAGAAATAAAATTTTCTAATAGCAGCATTAAAAAAAAAGAATCAGGGCTGGGCGTGGTGGCTCATGCCTGTAATCCCAGCACTTTGGGAGGCCAAGGCAGGCGGTTCACGAGGTCAGGAGATTGAGACCATCCTGGCTAACACGGTGAAACCTCCTCTCTACTAAAAATACAAAAAAATTAGCCAGGTGTGGTGGTGGGCACCTGTAGTCCCAGCTACTTGGGAGGCTGAGGCAAGAGAATGGCGTGAACCTGGGAGGCGGAGCTTGCAGTGAGCCGAGATTGCGCCACTGCACTCTAGCCTGGGCGACAGAGGGAGACTCCATCTCAAAAACAAAAAAAAGTACCAGTAAAAAAATTTTTTTTTCCTTTTGAGACAGTGTCTTGCTCTCTTACCCAGGCTGGAGTGCAGTGGTGTGATCGTGGCTCCTTGTAGCCTTGATCTCCTGGGTTCAGGTGATCCTCCTGCCTCAGCCTCCTGGGTAGCTGAAACTAGGCATGTGCCACCACACCGGGCTAATTTTTTTTTTTTTTTTGGTAGAGATGGGAGTCTCACTGTGTTGCCCAGGCTGGTCTCGAACTCCTGGACTCAAGTGATCCTCCTGCCTCAGCTTCCCAAGGTGCTGGGATTATAGGTGTGAGCCACTGCATCCAGCCAAATTAACAGTTTATTATCTTTAGTATATCAAAATTTTATAATGTTAATATGTAAACAATATAAAAAAGTTATTAGTGAAATATTGAAATGATACATGTGTCTAATATTTGTATCACAGTGTAATAATAGTATCTTACATGATGTGGTCATTAAAGTGAAATATAGTCCTACCAAAACAGTAATGTGTTTAAGGGAAAGATATTTTATACTGCTTCAAGTTTTAAAATGTAAATAATTAAAATTAAAAAAAATTATTTGCTGAGACTAGCCTCATTTCAAGTGCTCAGTAGTTGCATGTGACTACTGGCTAACATTCTCTACTGCATGGCCCTGAAGTTAACCATTTTCAACTTTTTACAGATTTCTTTAGGTGTATATTTTTATATCTCTAAATAATAATGCTTATATGGTTTCTAAATTATTCAGCTTTAAGTTCTTTCTGCTATTAAGGAGGGGTTTTTTTGTTTTTGTTTTTTTTTAATAGAGACAGGGTCTTTCTCTGTCACCCAGTCTAGAGTGCAGTGGTGCAATCATAGCTCACCGCAGCCTCGAACTCCTGGGCTCAAGTGATCCTCCCATCTCAGCCTCCTGAGTGGCTGGGTCTACAGGCATGCACCACCACACCCAGCTAATTTTTAAATTTTTCTTGTTTTTGTGGAGATGGTATCTCACCATTTTACTTAGGCTAGTCTCAAACTCTTGGGCTCAAGCGATCCTCCAACCTCGGCCTCCCAAAGTGCTAGTACAACAGGCACAAGCCACCACACCTGACCATTAAGGAGGGTTTAATTCTCTTTCAACCAAAACCCTCCACCACACTTGCACTTATTTCCTGGCTGTCTCTCATCCCCAAAGTCAACGATTCTGAAAAACTTTTTGTCATGTGTGTGTATTTTTAAATATGAGTTGGGGTCTTGCTATGTTGATTCAGGTTGTTCCGGGCTGATCTGGAACTCCTGGGCTCAAGTGTTCTTCCCGCCTCAACCTTCCGAGTAGCTGGGATCATAAGTGTGTGCTACCATGCCTGGCCTGAAAACGTTTTTATTTCAGCACTATTTATACTCTAAAAAAATCACTGAGGATCACAAACAGCTTTGTTTATGTGGGTTATATCTATTGGTATATATTCTATCAGAAAGTAAAACTGAGGCTGGACATGGTGGCTCATGACTATAATCCTAGCACTTTGGGACACCAAGGCAGGAGGATTTCTTGAGGCCAGGAATTTAAGACCAAGTTTGAGTCCAGCTTGGGCATCACAGTGTGACCCTATCTCTACAAAAAAAAAAAAACAGCTGGGTGCACCTGTGTTTGCAGCTACTTGAGAGGCTAAGGTGGAAGGATCACCTGAACCCAGGAGTTTGAGGCTGCAGTGGGCCAAGATCATGACATTGTACTACAGACTGGGTGACGGAGTGAGACCCTGTCTTAAAAAAAAAAAAAAAAAAAAAAGAGAAAGCAAAAAACTTCAGTATTATTTCTGTGAAAATAACAATGATAAGCCCTTTATTTTAACATAAGTAATTTCTTGTGAAAATCTTTTCAGAAAAATTGGAAGAATAACAGTGTTTTTCTATTTTTGCAAATCTCTTTCACTGTTTGACTTAATAGAAAATACCTGAATTCTGATACTTCTGCACTTATTCTGTTGAAAACAAACACATCATGTAGACCCTGGAAAACTGCGCTGTATATAACACAGAGGGAATGAAAAGGGTGCAGAATGGCCTAGTATTGTTATGAAAATAGTTTTGAGACCCTCTGTATATTGTCATGCTTTTTGTTTGACCACAACTCAATGTTTATATTGCTATAACTATGTATAAACTGAGCATAGCATACCATGATTGCTTTTTTTTTTTTTTTTGTGAGATGGAGTCTCACTCTGTTACCCAGGCTGGAGTGCAGTGGCACCATTTTGGCTCACTGCAACCTCCGCCTCCCAGATTTAAGTGATTCTCCTGCCTCAGCCTCCTGAGTAGCTGGGACTGCAGGCGCGAGCCACCATGCCTGGCTAATTTTTGTCTTTTTAGTAGAGACGAGGTTTCGCCATTTTGGCCAGGCTAGTCTCAAACTCCTGACCTCATGATCCGCCCACCTTGGCCTCCCAAAGTGCTGGGATTACTGGCGTGAGCCACTGCGCCCAACCATGATTTCTTTTATTGTACGTACTTGTTGGCATATTTTACTCACTTGTACTCACTTAATGGCATTTTTTCATATTGTTTGTTTATTATATGTACTTTTATGTTTTTTGGAGATGGAGTCTCACTCCATCACCCAGGCTGGAGTGCAGTGGTGCTATCTTGGCTCACTGCAACCTCCACCTCCCAGGTTCAAGTGATTATCCTGCCTTAGCCTCCCAAGCACCTGGGATTATAGGCACGTGCCACCACACCCGGCTAATTTTTTGTGTTTTTAGTAGAGACAGAGTTTTGCCGTGTTGGCCAGCCTGGTCTTGAACTCCTGACCTCAAGTGATCAGCTTGCCTTGGCCTCCCAAAGTGCTGGGATTACAGGTGTGAGCTATTGCACCTGGCCTGCATTTTACTTATTTAATTCTGAACTCTACCTTAGTTATAAAAATCTCTTCTAAATGTATTAATTTACAGCAGGCGTTCTCTGTTTCATCTCAAGTATTTTCCGGAGCTGTTTACTTGCTTTAATTAAGGACTGGTTTCTTCCTAGTACTCCCACACAATCATCATCTTGGGATCTCTCTTTGTAATCCTAGGATTTCTGTTGCCTCTCATTTATATTGGGTCCCTTGATTACTGGATCCTGTCTCTTCCTTTTTTTTTTGAGACAAAGTCTCACTCTGCTGTCACCCAGGCTGAAGTGCAGAGGCTCAATCTCGCTCACTGCAACCTCTGCCTCCCAGGTTCAAGCGATTCTCCTGCCTCAGCCTCCCAAGTAGCTGGGATTACAGGTGCGCGTCACCACATCCGGTTAATTTTTGTATTTTCAGTAGAGATGAGGTTTCTTCATGTTGGCCAGGCTGGCCTGAACTCCAGACTTCAAGTGATCTGCCTGCCTCGGCCTCCCAAAGTGCTGGGATTATAGGTGTGAGCCACTGTGCCCGGCCAGATCTTTTCTTTTTCTTAATGGGTAGTAGAGCACAAACTTGGGGGCCAGATTATGTGGGTTTGAAGCCTAGCTCTTCTGCTTACTAGCCATGTGACGTTGGAAGAGCTATTTAACCTCTTTATGCCTCAGTTTCCTCATCTGGAAAATAATACTTTCTATGTAGCATTCTCCTGAAGATTCTGTGTTAATACGGGTAAGCCATTTAGAAGAGTTCCAGAGCATATTAAGCACTCCAGGTTAGTGATGTTGTTAATGCTCTTACAGTTGCTGGTGAATTTCATCTTTTAGTGGCATACTTCTCATAGTAACCTGCTGAGAAAGGTGCATGTGACTTTGCTGGTATAAAAATGCCTTTCTGTTACATCACATTTGACCAATAGATTGGCTGGTTATTTAGAAATCCAAGTTGAAAATAGTTTTCCTGCAGAATTTGGAAAGCATTGCTCTATTTTAGTCTACCTTTCAGCAGAAGGTGGACTGTAAATTGCACGGTCTCAGCTTTCCCCATAGCCTGCTTTAGGATTCAGCTTTCTGAGATCTCCAAGTCAGTTATCAATCACTACCTCTAACTTTCAAATTTTTGATGCTACTACTTCAGTTATATTCTTTGTGTTTGAGGGACTTAGCATTTTTTGAAAAATTGCTTATTATCATTTTGTCTTAAACAGAGTATGCTTTTAGATATCTTCAGTCCCTGCAAGTGTGGGGAACTAGAAACAGAACTCTTCTCTGGCAGTCAAAAGAGAAGAAAGAATAGGGCTGGGTGCAGTGGCTCATGCCTACAATCCTAGCACTTTGGGAGGCAGAGGTGGGTGGATCACTTGAGGTCAGGAGTTCGAGACCAGCCTGGCCACAGTGGTGAGACCCTCATCTCTACTAAAAATAAAATTAAAATTAAAAAAAAAACTAGATCTAAATTTTTAGCAGAAGAACTTGGCTGGTTCCTCATGGCCAGCCACAGTTAGGGTCTCAGCAGTTTGTTCAGTGTGAGACCACAGAGGAGCTAAGCAGCTCACTGCAGGCAGTCACAGACAGGTATCAGAGACTACCCTCCAAGCAGGGCAAGGTTGTGGTGGAGACAGAGACCAAATACCCTGAGATGAGATGAGGCTATGAAAGTACAACTGGTCAGAAAGAACTCCACCCTGAATGGCAAGGTCTTTGCCTTGTGATCTTACCTGTTTCTTGCTCCTTCCCTTGACCTACCTTGGGTGGCGTTTGGGCTCCCTCACTTGGGTCACAGTCCTCCAAGATACTGGCATGGCTTTGACATCAAACACAGTAGTTGGTATTTTGCTCCAGTCACAGCAGCCTCTGGGACACAGAACAGTAGTCCTTGGAGAGTCAGTGAAATTGATAAGTATTCACTGGGACTAGAAGCCAACTGAACTTAGACTATGCTTCCTGCTGCCGAAGGGCCATAGGTTGGAGACCCAGGTTTATCTGTCAGCGGTTTGTTTATGCATAGATGTGTGCATATGCTTACATGCATATGTAGGCATGAGCCACCATGCCCAGCCAGTTTTGTCTTCTTGAAGATGTCTCTCCCAGGGCCTTCTGACCGGTTTCAGTCTGCTGTGGTTTTCTGTAGGCTTGTTATATGGCCTAGATGCTTTTAGATATCTTCCCTTTTCTTTCTTCTTCGGTTGGATCTCCTTTCTGATTCTTATGTCCTCCCCTTTCTTCGTTAATAATACATACATATATTTGAGACAGGGTCTCACTCCTGTTGCCTAGGCTGGAGTGCAGTGGTGGGATCATGGCTTACTGCAGCCTTGACCTCCTGGGCTCAGGTGATTCTCCCACCTCAGCCCCCTGAGTAGCTGGGACTACAGGTGCACACCACCACACGCAGATAATTTCATATTTTTTGTAGAGACAGGGTCTCTCCGTGTTGCCTAGGCTGGTCTTGAATTCCTGGGCTCAGGCGATCCACCTGCCTCCACCTCCCAAAGTGCTAGGATCAGAGGCATGAGCCATGGCACCTGGCTAATAATTATTGAATATAACTCATTCTCCAGTAGCTTTCTAAGGAAAAGGTACATAAAAGTTACTATTTTGATACCTTGCCTGTCTTAATATGTCTTTATTTACCCTTACTTTTTTTTTTTTTTTTTTTGAGATGGAGTCTCCCTGTGTCCCTCAGGCTGGAGTGCAGTGGCACAATCTTGGCTCCTTGCAACCTCTGCCTCCCAGGTTCAAGTGATTCTCCTGCCTCAGCTTCCCAAGTATTGGGATTACAGGTGTGTGCCATCATGCCTGGCTGATTCTTTTTGTGTTTTTAGTAGAAATGGGGTTTCATCATCTTGGCCAGGCTGGTCTTGAACTCCTGACTTCAAGTAATCCACCTGCCTCGGCCTCCCAAAATGCTGGGATTTACAGGCGTTAGCCACCGCACCCAGCCTTACCCTTGCTTTGATTAGTTCATCTGATTATAAGAACTCTCAGCTGGGATTGTTTTCTTTAGCACTTTTAAGGCATTGCTCCATTGTCTCCTGGTTTCTGTGGGTGGTTTTTGTGAAGGGTGAAGATACTTTGCTTCTGAATCCATTTTATGTGGCTTAGTTTCCCCACTCCCCTGAAAGTATATGCAGTATTCTTCCTCCCATTGTTCTGACATTGCATGATTAATGAATACATCTTGTTGTGGGTCTATTGTCATCCACTGTGCTGATACCCTAGGAGATTTTGCAATCTAGAAAACATTCTTTCATTTTGGAAATACTCTTGAATTATTTAGTTGACGACTTCCTTCCTCTTTTCTTTTTCCGGAGCTCTTGTTACTCATATGGTAGGTCTCCTGATCTGGTTCTCTAAATTACTGTATGTTTTGTCTTATTTTCTCATCCCTCAGTTTGTCTATTTGCTTAACTCCCTGAGAGTGTTTCTCACTTTATCTTCCAACCCTTCTATTGAGTTTCTCTATTTTTTGAGCTGGAGTCTTGTTCTGTTGCTCAGGGTGGAGTGCAATGGCACAATCTTGGCTCACTACAACCTCCTCCTCCTGGGTTCAAGCGATTGTCCTGTCTCAGCCTCCCAAGTAGCTGGGATTACAGGTACACACTACCATACCCAGCTAATTTTTGTACTTTTAGTAGAAACAGAGTTTCATCGTGTTGGCCACGCTGGTCCCAAACTCCTGCCTTAGGTGATCTGTCTGCCTCGTCCTCCCAGAGTTCTGGGATTACAGGCTTGAGCCACTGTGCCCAGCTTGAGCCACCACACCTGGCTGAGTTTTTCATTTTTGCTATCATGTTAATAATTTGCAAGGGCTCTTTTTATTTGCTAGTTGTTCTATTTATGTGGTTTCCTGTTTGTTCTAGTCATCTATTGCTGTGAGGCAAACCACTTCAAATGTAGTAGGATACAACAATATCATTGTATTTTTTTGCTCACACATTCTGTTGGTCAAGAATTCAGTGAAGACTGGAGTGACTAGGGGCTGTAGTCATCTGATGGCTTCTTCACTCACATGTCTTACATCTGGGCTGGGATGACTTGAAAACAGGGCTCAGCTGGAACAGTTGACTAGGGTACCTATATCTGGTCTCTCCATGTGGCTTCTTACAGTATGGAAGCTGGTTCTAAAAGGGAGCTTCTCTCTAGAGAGCACATTTTTCAAGACAACTGGGTGGAAGCCGCATGGTTTTACATGACCTTGCCTTGATGGTGACATAGTATTTCTTCTGCTAAACTCTATTGGTCAAACCATAATCATAATGTGTCTGGAGTTGGTTCCTTCTGGAGGGTTCTTGGTCTTGCTGACTTCAAGAATGAAGCTGCAGACCTTTGCAGTGAATGTTAACAGCTCTTAAAGGTGGTGCGGACCCAAAGAGTGAGCAGCAGCAAGATTTATTGTGAAGAGCAAAAGAACAAAGTTTCCACAGCATGGAAGGAGACCTGAGCGGGTTGCCACTGGTGGCTCAGGTGTCCAGCTTTTATTCCTTTATTTGGACCCACCCATGTCCTGCTGATTGGTCCATTTTACAGAATGCTGATTGGTCCATTTTACACAGTGCCGATTGGTCCATTTTTACAGAATGTTGATTGGTACATTTACAATACTCTAGCTAGACAGAGCGCTGATTGGTGTTTTTACAATCCTCTAGCTAGACAGAAAAGTTCTCCAAGTCTCCACTTGACCCAGGAAGTCCAGCTGGCTTCACCTCTCAATCCCCCCTCTAAACAGGACACCCCAACTGTTGTTGGGAATTGGGTGATGACCGCTCTAGCTAATTCCTGCTGGATAGGCGTGAAGAAGGGGCCCTGCAGTTGTAGTGTCCTCCAGAGGGGAACTCTTTAGGCCAGTCAAAGGGCCAGCGTGTCAGTCCAGGGGTCCTCAGTAGAAGTTGTTAGTTGAGCTCATTTGGGGTTCCATTTGTAAGACCATCTGTAGCTTGATGGCCTCAATCCTAGAGGAAACAAATTTGACAAGGAGGTTAAAAATACAAGGCCCGAAGGCGAGTAATAGCAAGATGGCTGTCATGGGACCTAGAAAGAGGAGAAGTCATGTTCCCCAACTCCAGAGGTTGATATAAGAGTTTGAAAGGCATTGTCTGATTTCAAAAGCCTTTTCCTGTAAATGCCGGGAAGCATCTCATACTATCCCTGACTGGTTAGTGTAAAAGCAACACTCTTTCCCTAAGAAGGTGCAAAGTCCTCCTTTCTCAGCAGTGAGGAGGTCTAGGCCTCAGCGGTTTTGGAGAGTCACTGCTGCCAAAGAGTCTATTTGGAATTGTAGTTACTGTCCTTACTGGATAGATTTTTTATTTCTTGCAAACTGTCTGAGAAATCCTTTGAGAGTGTGTAGTAGTAATGAAGTAGATAAACCTGATATTGTGGTTCCTGTAGCAGTGGCCATTTCTAACCCTGAAAGTAGGGGTATTGTATGGCCCTGCGCTGACAGACTTGAGCTTTGAGGGGTACTGACAAGGTCTGATTTCCATAAGATTAGAAGTTAGGATAATACATGTTACACTGTTAACGTCTAGCAAACTTTACTTTTGTTGAAAATCTTGTAAGTTTGGGATTTTAATTTTTCTTTGCTATTAATAAAACCTTGTTCAGTCCATATTAACTTAGAATTTGTATAGATGGCTCCTTTCTGATTCTGTAAGTACTTTAAGGTTTGGCTGAGTGAAAAGAACTCACTCATTTGAACAGACCAATTATTAGGCAATTTTCCTAACTCTGCTTCTGCAAGAGTTTCCTTATCACTTACTGAATACCAATTGTGTCTTTTTTCCTTAATCACCTGGGAGGAACCATCTATCCTCCTGTCCTGAAGGGAGTTCCTCCTAGGTCTGGTCAGACCTTTGTATGATAATTAGTTAAGATTTAGATCCCCTGTAAGGAAACCTGCTGGGTTAAGGATTTTTGACTGGAAGGCTGTGAGTTGTCAGTGTCCTCAGTGCTTTTGGGCTACACCCTTGTTTATACTAACAACAAGATGGTATTGGAGTGTTATAGGGTTACAGAGAAGATCTTCAATTATCAATTATAGGTTTTTAATTTACCCTGGCTTTTAAAGGAATAGATTACACTGTTTTTTCTTTACTACTTCCATCTCTCTTTCTTTCTCTTTGACTTCTTTTTGTCTCTTTCTCTCTTTCCGACTCCCTCTTTGTCTGTCTCTTCCTCTCTCTTTGACTTGCTGTCTCTCTCTTTCTCTCTCTGACTCCCTCTTTGTCTCTGTTTCTTCCTATCTCTCTCTCTGACTTTCTCTTTCTCTCTTTCCTTACTGCTGGTCTTTCCCTGCCTCTGCCAGCTGCTTATGCTGCTGTTCTCCTCTCCTTCCCCTTTTTGATGGCTTCGGCAGTGTAAGACTGCCACCTCTTTGGGTTTTTGCACTGCGTGCAATAACTCCATGATTTCCTTGTGGTAGTTAATGGGTGTTCCCCCAGAGGTTAGCAACTCCCTTTCTTTCCATATTGCAGCATGGGCATGTAGGATTAGATAAGCATACTTGCTATCTGTATACACATTTGTTGTTTTTCCCTTTCCCAGTTCTAAGGCTCGGGCAAGTGCCACTGGTTCTGCTAACTGGGTGCTGGTCCCTGGGGGAAGAGGCTTACTTTCAAATACTGTTACATCACTAACTGTGGCATAACCTGCCCTTCATATCCCATTCTCCACAAATGAACATCCATCAGTATATAGGTTAAGGTCAGGATTAGCTAAGGGGACTTCTAAGAGATCATCTCAGGCAGCGTAAGTCTGGGCTGTAATTCGTTGGCAGTCATGCTCGACTGGTTCCCCATCCTCTGGGAGAAAAGTGGCAGGGTTGAGGGCTGCACACGTGCGTATTTGAAGCACCGGTCCCTCAAGGAGTAGTGCCTGGTATCTAAGCAGGCAGTTGTCTGATAGCCATAAACTTCCTTTGGCACCTAGTTTGCCATTTACATCATGAGTAGTCCAGACAGTGAGATCCTTTCCTTGTATTATTTTGATAGCCTCTGACACTAAGACGGCTGCTGCCGCAACTATCCGTAAACAGTGAGGCCAGCCTTTTGCTACTATATCAATTTCCCTACTTAGGTATGCCACTGGTTGTGGGGTTCTCCCATGAGTCTGAGTAAGGACCCCAAGAGCTATTCCTGCTCTCTCTGTGATGTATAAAAAGAAATTTTGTCCTGTGGGAAGGCTTAAGGCTGGAGCTTGAGTTTGTTCCTTCCAATACCCAGACTTCAGGGTTGATTCCCTCCTCAAGCAGGGGACAACAAATGGGTAACTTGTTCCCCATATTCATGTAGATAATAGCTCCAGCTATGGATAATATGTCCCTCCCTAATAAAGGTATGGGACTTTCAGGCATAACAAGAAAGGCATGTGGAAAGAGCAAAGTCTCCCAATTACAACTGAGGAGGTGGGAGAAATACCTGGTTACAGGCTGTCCCAGGATTCCTCAGATGGTAATGGACCTTGAGGACAGCTGTCCGGGACAGGAGATTAACACTGAGAAAGCCACACCAGTGTCCAGGAGGAAGTCAATTTCCTGGCCCTCAGTGGTTAAATGTACCCGGGGCTCAGTGAGGGTGATGACGTGAGCTGATGCTTGCCCCGGGCACCCTCAGTCGTTTTGTTGGATTATCCGGTTGGGGGCTTCTGGCTCAGAGAAGCTTTGCACCTTCCAGTGATTTCCTCGGCATAGTGGACATGGGCCAGGGGGCAGCTTGTTTCTCATTGGACCATCTTTTTTAAAGTATCCTTGCAAACCACACTCATAACAAGCCCTACCGGGTGACTGGCCTGTTCCATTTTCTGTCCTCTCTGAACCACCAAGGTTTGTTTGTCTGAAGGCCATGACTAAGGCTGCAGCCTTTCTCGGATCTCACTTTTCCTTTTGGTCTGTTCCTCTTGGTCCCTATTATAGAACACTGAGGTTGCCAGGTTTAATAATGCCTCAGGTTTTGTTCAGGGCCCACGACTCGCTTTTGGAGCTTTCTCCTGATGTCTGCAGCTGATTGGGTAATAAACTTAGCTTTTAGGATCAATTGATCCTCGAGGGAGTTGGGTGACAGGGAAATATATTTTCTTAAGGCCTCCCATAGCTGCTTGAGGAAGGCAGAAGGATTTTCTTCCTTTCCCTGAGTTATGATGGACATCATTGAATAATTCATGGGTTTTTTCCTAATTCTCCTTAATCCATCTAGAACACAGGTCAGCAGTCCCCATGATCTGAGTTGAGGTCCCAGTGGGGATCCATATTGGGGACATCTTGCTGACCGGTAGGGAATTTGTCCCTTTCTTCATCTGTCATTCTATCATTTACTTGACTAAGATACCAGGTATCTCCAAACTCTCAGACTGCAGCTAAAGCTTCATTCTTTTCATTAATGGCCAGGGTTTGATCTAACAATAGCATGACATCTCTCCAAGTGAGATCAAAGGTTTGCCCTGGACCCTGTAGGACATCTATATACCTGTCAGGATCATCTGAAAACTTCCCCAGGTCTGCCTGCCTTGATCTGGTTTAAATCAGAGAGGGAGAAGGGGACATGTACCCGAGTTGGGCCAAATTCCCCTCCCTTTACAGCTTGAAGGGGGCATAACCGATAGCCCGGGGGTTTTTGTGGTCCTTTGAAGATTTCTTTGCTTGTTTCCTTCTGGGCAGGGGAGATTAGAGGAGGCTCATCATTAATAGGAAGGGAGGCTATAGGGAGGCTAGGATATGGAGATAAGCTGAGAGGTCATCCTGTGGGATGTAAATTGCAAGCTTTGCATAGTTGTGGATTCTCCTTCAATGAAAAGAAAGCTCGGACATAAGGTATTTCACTCCATTTGCCTTCCCTCTTACAGAAAAGGTCAAGCTGCAGGATAGTATTGTAATTTATACTTCCCTCAGGTGGCCATTTTTCCCCATCAGAGAGAGAATATTGGGGTCAGGCCATGGTGTAGAAAAAAATAAGCCACTTCTTTTTCATGGTTTGCAGGTCAGATTGTCCCAGTGGCTTAGGATGCATTTCAAGGGTGAGCCTGTTGATGCCTGAGTGTTTCCCGTCTGAAAGAAAAAAACACCTGCGGTTTTGGTTTGTTCCCGCCCCCCGCCAAGAACCCACAACAGTCCGTGGACCCTGCTGATTGGAATAGTTGCGCTCACTGACGCAGCAGCAGAAACACTAGTTTTCCTGCTAGACTGCAAGGAGGACCAAGGAAGGTCGGATTTAGTGGCCCTTACGAACACATTCTCGAAAACCTGCACCCTTGCCTGTTCTCCTAGATCACAAAGAGGACCAAGAAAAATTGGATTTAGTGACGCTTACCAACACATTCTCGGAAACCTGTTAGAGTCCTAAGCATTCTCCTGTTAGTATTGGGACCTTACCCCTGTCCCATAAAGATGTTATGCCCCCAAAATGAAGTGGAGGGCCATACCCTGAGGGAAGGAAGGGATCTCCAGGGTTGGAAGAGTGACACCTTTTGTTCTCACTTCTCATCATATGAATAGGAAGGATATAATTTCTGAGGCTCCCCATATCCTAGCTTCAGGAGTAGCTTTTGTTAGGCCTGCTAGTCTGAGGAGGGATCCTAAAATTCCAGATAGTCTCCCCTCCCCACCCCCCACATGGGGCTTTTGGCAAAAATTATTTCTTTCTGATTGGTGAGCCCGGGTGCCTAAAGAAGGGAACAGAGTCCTGAAGTTTATACTAGAAATCATTCTTATAGGAGAAACTAGAAAAGCACTAGAGACAGGGAGTGGTTTTTATAAGAGGGACTAGCCTCGGAAAAGAGAGGCGAGAAGTTTGTCTGACAGGCGTTAGGACCCAGGAGGCAAGGGTCAGGATAGATGGGCGAGTCTCACTTGGGTGATGCGACTTGGAGAGTTCCGCTCATGGCTACAGGGTCAACCAACTTTCTGTCGGGATCCCGGAGCTGAATGGCTTTCCTCTCTGTCGACCCTGGGCTCAGCCTGGAAGTACAGGAAAAGCAGAAGCTGTTTCCAGGCAAACCAACGCTCCCAACTCTGAAGAGTCGGGAGTTGTTAGGTAGCCCTTTCCCAGAAAACTTGACACCCGTATCTTTAGTCCAGCAACTGCACTAGTCGCTTTTAACTGGCCAACAGGTGCCTGGTATTTAGCCCCCGAATTCTAAGGAAAAATAGGACAGAATAGCAAGCGAAAGGGGTCTGATGGTACTCACTGCTTGGTGATGGTCCCTTCAGGGTCAGCAAGATGTGTCCAGTGTTGGTTCCTTCTGGTGGGTTCTTGGTCTCGCTGACCAAGAATAAAGCCACAGACCTTCGCAGTGAGTGTTACAGCTCTTAAAGATGGTGTGTCCAGAGTTTGTTCCTTCAGATGTGTCTGGAGTTTCTTCTTTCCAGTGAGTTTGTGGTCTCACTGACTTCATGAATGAAGCCACGGACCTTCGTGGTGAGTGTTACAGCTCTTAAAGGTGGTGCAGACCCAAAGAGTGAGCAACAGCAAGATTTATTGTGAAGAGCAAAAGAACAAAGCTTCCACAGCGTGGAAGGGGACCAGAGCAGGTTGCCACTGCTAGCTTGGGTGGCCAGCTTTTGTTCCCTTATTTGGCCCTGCCTATGTCCTGCTAATCGGTCCATTTTACAGAATGCTGATTGGTCCATTTTACACAGTGCTGATTGGTCCATTTTTACAGAATGCTGATTGGTGCATTTACAATCCTCTAGCTTGACACGGAGCACTGATTGGTGCATTTACAATCCTCGACCCAGGAAGTCCTGCTGGCTTCACCTCTCAATAAGGCCGCTCAAATTCAAGAGGGAGGGAATTTGACTATTTCTTGGTTGGGGAGTGGCAAGGTCATATACCAGAAGAAAATGTTGGGTGAAAATGTTGGCCTGGCTGTCTTCAGAAAATATATTGTGCCTCATTAATATTTTTTTAACATATTTTTAACTTTATATCCTGAGGGTGTTAGTGGTAGTTTTCTATATCCTGAGAATGTTAGTAGTAGTTTTCCTCTCCCTGTACAGTCTGTTTCATTTGACTGTTTGGGAAACTCCCAGTTTAAGCAAGATATTTAAGCCTTATTTCTCTTGGCATGGTTGGATACCCCAGTAAAAAAACTCCTGCCCTGGGCTGCCAATCAAAGTTCTGGGAACTAATAGGGATAAGCAAGCTGGAAATGGAGAAGGCTGTTCACTGTGCCTGGGTCTCACTGTTTTCTGGATGGGAACTGCTTTCCATTAGGCCTGGTGTGCCCTGGAAGGGAGAGCCTCTGCAGAGACTACATCTTGGGTGAGTCTTTGCCAAGTTTGAGGTAGAAATCCAGCTGCTTTGTAAACAGCTACTAGTGGATACTTTAAACAAAACAAAAAACAAAGCAACACCACTCCTCCATCATTCTCTGCAGACCCCCTTCAGAGGGATCTGTGCAACCAGCACCAGTTCCTGCACCCTTTGAAGATCCTGCAGTATAAATAGAGCTGGTCTTTCCCGCCTGTCAGTCCGGGATTTGTGTGTCTGCTTTTTCAGTTTCCTCTTGTCCATCTGCTTTTCCAGTTTGATTGCTGCCTCCTGTCTCCCTTTCCCTGAGGTCATTTTGTCCGTCTTCCCACTCCATTAAGCACTCAGCGGTACCCTCTCTATCTGGCGGTGCTGACTCTCTTTATGTTGGAACACTTCTAGTGACCATATCGTCACCTTAGGGGCACCCGATACCTATCTTCTTGTTCCCTTCCTTGACTAGCTTTCCTTCTTACTGACTGTATAAAAGATAAGTATTTATTTTCAGTATTCTTAGAATTTAGTGTTCTTGTATTTCTTGGTCTTAAAAGTCACGTACCAAGAACCATTGCTTTCAGGTACTGGCTTTCCTCTGTTCCAGCTCAGGGTGGAATTATTTCATTTCTCGTTTCTTCTTAGGTTATGTGTTCTACTTAAAATTATATAGAGTGGTGTCCACAAGGAAGTCTCTTCCAGGAAAGGACCAGTGTCCAGTGAGGGACCTTCTTCAGGACATGCCCCAGGTCAGTTGTTGGATTATGTAGGCCTTGGGCGAGTGAGGCTTAGTGTGGTTTGGGACTTGCATTTTTCTTGCTTTCTCAGAATTCATGAGCTTTTGTCATTTAGAATGTTTCTTAATCTTCTGTAGTTGTCCTCACTGGCAAATCCCACAGATATTCTTCAGTGAGTATACTTCCTGAGTGAAATACAAAGGTGAAGGAACATTGAGCTGAGCAGTATTAACTACCCATGGCCACATTTTTGTTATTTAATTATTTTGTTATTTATTCCTTGTGTGGGTGTGCTTAAACTAAGTAATTTTTGGTAAAGTTGCATTAAAATAGTATAGCATGTGCACATTTTTACTTCCCTTTACACTTCTCTTCTTCTTGGAAATCTCTTTGGCTATGAAATCTCATTTTCCTTTCACCCTTCTGATTCTTAGCCAAGTTTTACTTAAGAAAACGTTCCATGTTTTGAAATTAGGTTGGTTAATTACAATTCCTTCTAATGATTTTACTTCTGATTCACCCTGATGATAAACAGACAAAATCAAAAGCATTATTGACAAAATAATGCTTTCTCACATATTTACCTCCTTTATAGACACTTACTGTTTTCTCACATATTTACCTCCTTTATAGACACTTACCCATCTTGTTAAAACCCAAAACTAGTGATTTTACGTTGTAGAACGCATTTTTCAAAGCATGTTGGCCGTTTAGGATGTAGACGACAGTGGTAAAGACCTATGCCTTTTTTGAGGTGAGATCCAAGTGTTTGGTTTTGAACTTTGTATTTTCTATTTGGATTTTGAGGTGACCCTTTCATGTACCCACATTCCATAAAATCCTGTTTAAGATAATTCTACTTCTCCTGTTTAAAACAAACAAAAAAAACCCCGAGACTCAGTGGTGTCACAATTTGTAACTTAAAATCTGTTTACTTTGGTGAACTTTACTGTTATTATTCTAATAATAGCTTTATTGAATATTCACATACCATAATGTTTACCCTTTTAAAGTAAACAATATGTTCACAAAGTTCTACATCAATCTCCACTATCTACTTAGAGAACTTTCAAAGGAAACCTTTGTACCTACCAGCAGTCATTGCCATTCCCCCATGTCCCCAGTCCCTGGCAGACACTCATCTACTTTTTGTCTATATGGATTTGCTTTTTCTGGACATTTAATATAAACAGAATTATATAATAAATGACTGTTAGACTAATGTTTTCTAGGTTCTTTATCTACATTGTATGGAACTTGTGTGAGACCTTCATATCTTATTATACCCATATCATATCCCATTTTATGGATATACCACATTTTGTTTATCTATTCTTCAGTTCTCGGTCATTTGGCTTGCTTCCAGTATTTTAGCTATTAATAATGCCATTATGAACATTTGTGTACAAGTTTTTGCATGAATATGTGTTTTCATTTCTCTTGGGTATATACCTAATAGTGGAACAGCTGGGTCATATGGTAACTCTAGTTTTAATTTTCTGTGGACCTACCAAACATTCTAAAGCAGCTTCACCAAGCATTTACATTTCTACCAGCAATTTATGATGGTTCCAATTTATCCATTCAATGAGATAAAAAATACATTAGGGCCAGGCGCAGTGGCTCACCCCTGTAATCCCAGCACTTTAGGAGGCCAAGGCAGGCAGATCACCTGAGGTCAGGAGTTCCAGACCGGCCTGGCCGGCATCATGAAACCCCGTCTCTACTAAAAATACAGAAATTAGCCAGGTGTGGTGGCGGGTGCCTGTAATCCCAGCTACTCGGGAGGCTGAAGCAGGAGAATTGCTTGAACCCGGGAGCCAGAGGTTGCGGTGAGCCAAGATCGCACCACTGCACTCCAGCGTGGGCAATAAGGGCAAAATTTCATCTCAAAAAAAAAAAAAAGAAAAAGAAAAAAAGTATATCTATCTATATATATACACACACACACATTATCAGCCTGTCAACACAGTTTTATCATCATAAATTAATGTAGCTGTCTTTTAAATTAGATGGGAAGAGAGTTACAAAGAAAATTACATTCATACTATAAATTTGTGTATATATATATATACCTTTACTGCTGCTTTCTATTTTTTCATGTGGATTTGAGTTGCTGTCCAGAATCTTTTCATTTCTGCCTGAATATCTTCATTTAGTATTTCTTGTAGGGTAAGGCTGCTAGTGATAATTTTTTTTTTTATTTATCTGGGAGTATCCTAGTTTCTCATTGTTTTTGAATGATTTTGCTCATTATAGAATTTTTGGTTGACAATCCTTTTTTTTTGAGACGGAGTCTTGCTCTATTGCCCGGGCTGAAGTGCAGTGGCGTGATCCTGGCTCACTGCAATTTCCACCACCCAAGTTCAAGCGATTCTCCTGCCTCTGCCTCTCGAGTAGCTGGGATTACAGGCATGCACCACTACGCCCGGCTAAATTTTGTATTTTTAGTAGAGACGGGGTTTCACAATGTTGGCCAGGCTGATCTCAAACTCCTGACCTCAAGTGATCCACCCGCCTCAGCTTCCCAAAGTGCTGGGATTACAGGCATGAGCCACCACACCTAGCCAACAATCTTTATTTCTGCACATTGAACATGTCACTCACTGCCTTCTGGTCTCCATTGTTGTTTATTTGAAGTTGTTAATCATTTTCAGGATTTGTTGTATAATCACTTTTCTTTACCATTTTCAAAATCCTTTGTCCTCGTCTTTCAATAGTTTGATTATGAAATGTCTAGGTAAGGATATCTGAGTTTATCCTCTTTGGAGCTCATTGAACTTCTTGGATGTGCAGATTAATTTTTGTTTCATTATTAATAGACTATTTTTAGAGCAGTTTTATGTTTACAGAAAAATTACACAGAAAGTACAGAGAGTTTCCATTTACTCCCTCACTGTTTCTGCTGTTATTAATATCTTATATTAGTGTGGTACATTTTTTACAATTAAGCCAGTATTTATACATTATTATTAATTATTGATAGATTTTTTTCAACTAATTTTCTACCTCCCCAAACTTGTTATATACATTATTATTAAGGGTTCACTCTTTGTGTTGTACATTCTGTTTCTTTATTAAAATTTTCTCAATTTGGTTAGATACCACTCTCATGCTTTCTTTCAGTTATTTAGTTCTTTGAACATATTTATAAGAGCTGATTTCAAGTATTTATTAAATCCAATGCCTGGGCTTCCTTGGGGACATTTTTACTGACTGCTTTTTTTGTTCCACCCCCTGTATGTGGACCAGACTTTTGTGTTTCTTTGCATGCCTTGTAATTTTTTTGTTGTTGAAACTGGATAGTTTATAATGTGTCAACCATGGAAATCAGACCTCTACCCCCACCCTGACCAGGGTTTGTTGTTTTTGTTATTTGTTTAGTGGCTTTCCTGGACCAGTTGTCCAAAGTTTATATTCTTTGTTATTTGAGACCCACTCAAGTCTCTCTCAGTTAGTTAGTGGTCTGCTAATGATTCCATAGAGATTTCCTTATGTGCCTTGAACCAGTAAGGGGCAGGAATTACTTAAAGGCATATTTTTTGTAGTGTTTTGATATTTTAGTGGTTGAAATTTTTATGTTTTGTTACAGAAGCTCCCCGTGGTCACTTTCTAATAGAGGTGTGGAGTGGGGTGGTGATCAAGATTGTTAGAAGAAAATGAGATAAGCAACAAATTCAGCTTTAGGATTGTCATTAATTTGCCAGTGAGCATTGGGAATCTTCACAGTGGGGGAAAGGATATGTTGGATTTTCTAATCATACTGGACCGTTAAACTGTTCCTTGGTATACATTAAGGGAAATGCTGCTAGAGTTTTCCTTCAAAGAACTTAACCTAAATTTCAGGATGTTTTCAAATCTTTAGCAATCCACAAACATAGAATTAGAAAAATAAGTAAGACTAGAGAGAAGGAAATTTTAAAAGAGAAAAGTTAACCACCCATATGTAGGATTAGTTCACCAACATATTTTCTGAGTGTGTGAATACTGTGTGTCCGTATATCCCTTCTCACATTGTTTTGTTTTTTTTTTTAAAGAAGGAAAATAATTTATTTAGAGGCCACAAAAATTTAAATGCATTTTTCCATTTTTCAGTGAGAAAAAAGTATTCCCATGATCACTTTACCTTGATTTTTATTTATTTATTTATTTATTTATTTATTTATTTTTTATTATTATACTTTAGGTTTTAGGGTACATGTGCACAATGTGCAGGTTTGTTACATATGTATCCATGTGCCATGTTGATTTCCTGCACCCATTAACTCGTCATTTAGCATTAGGTATATCTCCTAATGCTGTCCCTCCCCCTCCCCCCACCCCACAACAGTCCCCGGAGTGTGATGTTCCCCTTCCTGTGTCCATGAGTTCTCATTGTTCAATTCCAACCTATGAGTGAGAACATGCGGTGTTTGGTTTTTTGTCCTTGCGATAGTTTACTGAGAATGATGTTTTCCAGTTTCATCCATGTCCCTACAAAGGATATGAACTCATCATTTTTTATGGCTGCATAGTATTCCATGGTGTATATGTGCCACATTTTCTTAATCCAGTTTATCGTTGTTGGACATTTGGGTTGGTTCCAATTCTTTGCTATTGTGAATAGTGCCGCAATAAACATACGTGTGCATGTGTCTTTATAGCAGCATGATTTATAGTCCTTTGGGTATATACCCAGTAATGGGATGGCTGGGTCAAATGGTATTTCTAGTTCTAGATCCCTGAGGAATCGCCACACTGACTTCCACAATGGTTGAACTAGTTTACAGTCCCACCAACAGTGTAAAAGTATTCCTATTTCTCCACATCCTCTCCAGCACCTGTTGTTTCCTGACTTTTTAATGATGGCCATTCTAACTGGTGTGAGATGGTATCTCACTGTGGTTTTGATTTGCATTTCTCTGATGGCCAGTGATGATGAGCATTTTTTCATGTGTTTTTTGGCTACATAAATGTCTTCTTTTGAGAAGTGTCTGTTCATGTCCTTTGCCCACTTTTTGATGGGGTTGTTTTTTTCTTGTAATTTTGTTTGAGTTCATTGTAGATTCTGGATATTAGTCCTTTGTCAGATGAGTAGGTTGCAAAAATTTTCTCCCATTCTGTAGGTTGCCTGTTCACTCTGATGGTAGTTTCTTTTGCTGTGCAGAAGCTCTTTAGTTTAATGAGATCCCATTTGTCAATTTTGGGTTTTGTTGCCATTGCTTTTGGTGTTTTAGACATGAAGTCCTTGCCCATGCCTATGTCCTGAGTGGTATTGCCTAGGTTTTCTTGTAGGATTTTAATGGTTTTAGGTCTAACATTTAAGTCTTTAATCCATCTTGAATTAATTTTTGTATAAGATGTAAGGAAGGGATCCAGTTTCAGCTTTCTACATATGGCTAGCCAGTTTTCCCAGCACCATTTATTAAATAGGGAATCCTTTCTCCATTTCTTGTTTTTGTCAGGTTTGTCAAAGATCAAATAGTTGTAGATATGTGGCATCATTTCTGAGGGCTCTGTTCTGTTCCATTGATCTATGTCTCTGTTGTGGTACCAGTACCATGCTGTTTTGGTTACTGTAGCCTTGTAGTATAGTTTGAAGTCAGGTAGCGTGATGCCTCCAGCTTTGTTCTTTTGGCTTAGGATTGACTTGGCGATGCGGGCTCTTTTTTGGTTCCATATGAACTTTAAAGTAGTTTTTTCCAGTTCTGTGAAGAAAGTCATTGGTAGCTTGATGGGGATGGCATTGAATCTATAAATTACCTTGGGCAGTATGGCCATTTTCACGATATTGATTCTTCCAACCCATGAGCATGGAATGTTCTTCCATTTGTTTTTATCCTCTTTTATTTCATTGAGCAGTGGTTTGTAGTTCTCCTTGAAGAGGTCCTTCACATCCCTTGTAAGTTGGTTTTTTAATTTCACAGATTTCTTTAAAGCCTCATGCAACACATCATTATCGCTGGATGCCCAGACATTTAATACACCTGACAGCATGTGAAGTGTTCAGAATGGGGCAGGATGTCACCTGGAATCAGTGCTAAGTGATTCAGACTTTCCTTACTCTTAAATGGTAAAAAGTCTAAATACTTTTCTTAATATTATTTTATATTAATGATGGTCAGTTATTCATTTTTATTTGTATTATTACTATTCACAACTCATTTCCTAATAGTTAAGTTTCTGGCATTAAAAACTAGTGTCAAATCTCTAGAAATCTTGTTATGAACAGATTTATAACAGTCAAATTGGTAGTATTTGACTTTCTTTTTTTAGAACAGCAGTGCTTATCAGCTGTAGAACAAATTGCCAAGTTATAAAATTGATTTTTAAAAACAAAGCTATTTAATGTTTGTAAGCATTTTATATAGTAAAAGTGGGTTGTGTTCCTGGAATTTGAATATAGATGAAGGTCTGTCATAAATTACAATTTGTATACACTATTGTTTTCTGCAAGACTTAGTTATTACTGTCTGTTATAACTAATGTAGAAAATGCAAGCTGTATCTCTCTTTTGGATTATGAATATTTTGTTTTCTTGTAGTGTCTGGCATGGAACTAAACTCATTGTGGGACCAACCCAACTCAGTCCCAAACTGGGCTTTGTTTCATCTGAGGCTTTTCAATCCAATTTGAAGTCACAACCATTTCCAAACTTCTCCCTAAGAATGCCCCAAATCCTAAATCAGCAAAAAGCAGAATGGGTCTGATCTCTTTTAGGGCTGCTGACACCAGCTAATGGACATTAAAAGATGTCAGGAGGAACTTAAATTACTAACGATTTCAAGACAAGGGGTGCTAATTCTGGCACAGTGTCAGAAACTCATCAACTATAGACTGTTCAATCATTATTGCCTAGGCCTCCAACTATGGTTTTGCACCTCAACATACCAAAGAGGTAAAATGCTTGTTGTTAGATATTCTAGTGCATCCGTGTATTGGGATTTGGGGTTTGTTTTTTCTTTTGTTTTCTTTTTCAATCTGTGGTATAAATACTAGAGACTGTGGGCTTCCTGTACTACTACCACTTATCCTCTGATTCAGTCACTTTGTTTTTTGTTTTAAACCTAACCTCATAGCAAAGAGGACAGTTTTTGAGCCTGAGAAGATTTATTGTGAAAGACTATCTCTCTCTCTCTCTCTTTCTCTCTCTCTCTCTATATATATATAATTTATATATATTTATATTTATAATTGCTTCTTTTATTTCAGTGCTGCTCTTCATTTCAAGATGCTGTTGCAGCTCTGATAAATGCAAACTGACAACCTTCAAGGCCACAACGGAGGGAAAATCATTGGTGCTTGGAGCATAGAAGACTGCCCTTCACAAAGGAAATCCCTGATTATTGTTTGAAATGCTGAGGACGTTGCTGCGAAGGAGACTTTTTTCTTATCCCACTAAATACTACTTTGTGGTTCTTGTTTTATCCCTAATCACCTTCTCCGTTTTAAGGATTCATCAAAAGCCCGAATTTGTAAGTGTCAGACACTTGGAGCTTGCTGGGGAGAATCCTAGTAGTGATATTAATTGCACCAAAGTTTTACAGGGTGATGTAAATGAAATCCAAAAGGTAAAGCTTGAGATCCTAACAGTGAAATTTAAAAAGCGCCTTCGGTGGACACCTGATGACTATATAAACATGACCAGTGACTGTACTTCTTTCATCAAGAGACGCAAATATATTGTAGAACCCCTTAGTAAAGAAGAGGCGGAGTTTCCAATAGCATATTCTATAGTGGTTCATCACAAGATTGAAATGCTTGACAGGCTGCTGAGGGCCATCTATATGCCTCAGAATTTCTATTGCATTCACGTGGACACAAAATCCGAGGATTCCTATTTAGCTGCAGTGATGGGCATCGCTTCCTGTTTTAGTAATGTCTTTGTGGCCAGCCGATTGGAGAGTGTGGTTTATGCATCGTGGAGCCGCGTTCAGGCTGACCTCAACTGCATGAAGGACCTCTATGCAATGAATGCAAACTGGAAGTACTTGATAAATCTTTGTGGTATGGATTTTCCTATTAAAACCAACCTAGAAATTGTCAGGAAGCTCAAGTTGTTAATGGGAGAAAACAACCTGGAAACGGAGAGGATGCCATCCCATAAAGAAGAAAGGTGGAAAAAGCGGTATGAGGTCGTTAATGGAAAGCTGACAAACACAGGGACTGTCAAAATGCTTCCTCCGCTTGAAACACCTCTTTTTTCTGGCAGTGCCTACTTCGTGGTCAGTAGGGAGTATGTGGGGTACGTACTACAGAATGAAAAAATCCAAAAGTTTGTGGAGTGGGCGCAAGACACATACAGCCCTGATGAGTATCTCTGGGCCACCATCCAAAGGATTCCTGAAGTCCCGGGCTCACTCTCTGCCAGCCATAAGTATGATTTGTCTGACATGCAAGCAGTTGCCAGGTTTGTCAAGTGGCAGTACTTTGAGGGTGATGTTTCCAAGGGTGCTCCCTACCCACCCTGCGATGGAGTCCATGTGCGCTCAGTGTGCATTTTCGGAGCTGGTGACTTGAACTGGATGCTGCGCCAACACCACTTGTTTGCCAATAAGTTTGACGTGGATGTTGACCTCTTTGCCATCCAGTGTTTGGATGAGCATTTGAGACACAAAGCTTTGGAGACATTAAAACACTGACCATTACAGGCAATTTTATGAATAAGAAGAAGGATACACAAAACGTACCCTTATCTGTTTCCCCTTCCTTGTCAGTAAGCGTCGGAAAGATGGTATGAGGTCCTCTTTGGGGCAGGGACTCTAGATCTTCTTGTCAGAGAAGCTGCATGGTTTCTGCAGAGCACAGTTAGCTAGAAAGGTGATAGCATTAAATGTTCATCTAGAGTTAATAGTGGGAGGAGTAAAGGTAACCTTGAGGCCAGGGCAGGTAGCAAGGCATTGTGGAAAGGGGACCAGGGTGGCTGGGGAAGAAGCCGATGCATAAAGTCAGCCTGTTCAAAGTGCTCAGGGACTTAGCAAAATGAGAAGATGTGACCTGTGCCAAAACTATTTTGAGAATTTTAAATGTGACCATTTTTCTGGTATGAATAAACTTACAGCAACAAATAATCAAAGATACAATTAATCTGATATTATATTTGTTGAAATAGAAATTTGATTTTACTCTAAATGATTTTTGTAAATAATTTATATTCTGCTCTAATACTGTACTGTGTAGTGTGTCTCTGTATGTCATCTCAGGGAGCTTAAAATGGGCTTGATTTAACATTGTTTTTGTGTTATTTTTGCTTGAAACAATGCACACATTTTCAAAAACCAAAAAATGACAATTTCTAGTTTAGTTAATTTCTACAAATCATCTTAGGTTATTAGCAAGGTTAAGACATCTCCTTTTTTAAAAAAATTATAGCTTCTACCAAGAGAAACACTCAATTTTTCTAGAGATTTGCCTCTATCTTCCTTTCGTTAGTCTCCCCAGACTGCTATCAAGCTGTGTAAAAATTTACTTTCACTGGACCCTAAATTATTGTCTCTGCGATCTGACTGCCAGTAATTAGTGCAGAAAACTAAGACAGAAAGGATGATATAGGTTTGAGGGGCTGGGGAGTGGGACGGGGGAGAAAAGGAATGTATTTAAACAATTTCTGATGCCTATGATGAGTTTACAAACCAGCATTGACACCGTCCCCAAAATTAAGGCTGTTGCTCATTGAATCCACTTGTGTCCAACCTCCCAGGATTGTTTTATCCTAATGTCACCTGTATATTCATTTGAAAGGACTTGGCCCTGTTCTTGGGTCTTCCCGTTACCTGCCCCTGGGTTGTAAGTTTCCTCCTTTCTCATCCTTACATGAGGAGGAAAGAAGTGTGCAGTCATTCCACATGGCCTGTTGGAAGGCCTGGGAAGGGAACTTTAGGTTTGGGACAGATTTTTTTTTTGTTTTTGGTACCATTCACAGCATACCATTTTTACTCTCTCCATTTTCACCATAAGACAGATAATTTGGGGTTGCTATAATGCTGTCTCACATCTCAAAGTACATTCAAATCTTAAAAAGAAATTCTTGTAATTTTGCCGTGTTGATACTGTTTCAGCAAACAAGCTACCAGGAACTGTGAGGTTTTGTCATTTAGCATTAGACTTTAAACAAGAATTAAAATCATGTGCTGTATTTTTAAAACATAGCCAAATTAAATAGTACATGAGAAATTCAGAGTATTAGACAGTTTTAAGGCATTCAACTGAGAAAACCTTTTTTATTCGTCAAAGTCAGAAAACATTTTCATCTTATTGAGAGATATGTTTTTAAACTTTTATCATCATTTGTAAATGTGAAGTTGGTGGATTGCTGTGTTTTTGCATGATTAGCATGGGAGTCTGTTGGAGCAAGAGGAAAATGTTTGTTTTGAAAACTCAAGAGATGATGAGGGCGGTACATGCAGTGTGTTCTCTCTTTATTGGCTTCTAAACCAGTTTTTTCCTTTAATGCATGTCAAATATTTCTCCCATGCTTCTCTTAGCAGAAGTTTTTACCTATAAGACAGGGCACCTTTTAACTCTAAAACTAGTGATACTCAGTGACATAGACTTTGTCTTATAAACATTTTTTCATTTTTTAGTTTGAAAAATTGCAAATCAACAGCAAAAGTAAAACAGTACTAGAGTGAACACCATGTAACCCTCACCTGGTGTTAACATTGTGCCCTATTTGCTTTAAGTTTTATGTATTTTTGAACTTGGCAAAATTGGAAATTCAAATTTTTAAAACTTACAAATATACAAAGTTATTTATCTTAGCACATTTATTATGTGTGACTGCATCTGATTTATATTTAAATTGGCAGGTTTTGAGGGATTTTTTTCTTCATCATAAATGTAAAAATAGGATTTTAGAGTCTATTTCCCCAAGCTCCACATTAAAACTGTAAACCTACCATCTTCTATGTAGCTGTGATATCTCATCTTTCTAAAATGGCACTTGTTAAAAAGTGTTCAAACACTATCCCTAATGCCTGCGGCATAGATTATATATGATCCATTCATTGGGGCTCAAAGTATCTTTTTGACTTTTAAGGACAATTTACAGCAAATGAAATTTATGATGCTGTGACAAGAAATTTAAAGAATCAAAACGATGGTTTGAAAAGGAAACCTATGATACATGCAGGAGAAGCAAAACCCAAGTGATTTGTGAGAAATATAGAAATTATTTAAATTACTTTATAGTAATTATTAAACACTAATTTTTGTACTGTCAATGAAGGTGTTTTATAGAGAAATCTGAGAAATCGCATTCACAAATTAGAAGTCAAACATGGCCAGGCGCAGTGGCTCAGACCTGTAATCTTCAGGATTTCAAGACCAGCCTAGCCAACATGATGAAACCCCATCTCTACTGAAAATAGAAAAAAAAATTAGCCAGGCTTGCACCTGTAATCCCAGTTACCTGGGAGGCTGAGGCAGGAGAATCTCTTGAGCCCAGGAGGCAGAGGTTGCAGTGAGCTGAGATCCCACCTGGGTGGCAGAGTGAAACTTTTATCTCCAAAAAAACAAACAAAAAGTCCTTAAACATATGTGAACAAAAATTTTGTGATGGAAGGATTCTAGTTAATGAGTATTGCATCAAGATTTACATCTTTCTTACTAAGGACAAGAGTTAATAAAAATTGTTCTTTATTTTACAGGCAGTTACTGAGGCTCTTCCCAGATCTCAGTAAACAGCCACTCAGCCTTGAAAATGGAGTGTTGTTGTTTCTAAACATATATTTATGTCATTTATTAAGTACAGTTCACTTAAATAACATAAGTAGATTTTCTCTTGTCGTGATTTGGGTAGGAAGAGGCCATGTTTCAGTTCATTTCGTCTGTAGGGTCGATTGAATCGGACCTTTTCAGTTGTTGAGAAAAAAATAATTTCTCATATTAAATACAGATGCTCCTCAACTTATGATGTGGGTAGGTCCCAGTAAACCCATTATAATTTGAAAATATCATATTGAAAATGCATTTAATATCTCTTACCTGAAATCATAACTTAGCCTATCCTACCTTAAATGTTCTCAGAACATTTAGCCTGCAGTTGGGCAAAACCATTTAACACAAAGCCTATTTTATAATGAAGTGTTGAATAGCTCATGTTATATACTGAATACTGTTCTGAAAGTGAAAAACAATGATTGTATGGGTACTCAAAGTATAATTTCTACTGAATGCATATCACTTGTGCACTGTTGTAAAGTTGAAAAACCGTTAAGCCTCTTACGATTTTTAAGTAAGTTGGGGACCGTCAGTTTAAAATAAATGCAATACTGTTTCATGATAAACATGGTCATTGTAAGTTTTACTCTTTTGAATGAGGGTGCGACGGAATGCAGTTAGAATCAGTTCATATCACCATTAAAATCATCCATTCAGAAACCAAGGCCTTGTCTGCACAAATTTTTTATTCCTTTTTCTGTTAGCAACCAGCACTCGAACATTAAAATTTGGTAGTTGATGTACTTTGTAACAAATGAGTGTGTGCAAGTAGTGATTAAAAATAAGATTCATCCTCAAGGCACAAATGTCAGAGGGGGAAAGAGTATGTCAAAAACAAACTAACACAGAGTATGCAAAAAGATTACTGGGAGGCTTTAGAAGTATGCAATTGAATGGCCAGTATTGCATTCTAGGACATTAGACACTTCAACTGTGTCTACTGAAGAAAGAACAGTTTTCCAGTTAGTAGCAAATGTTAATAGGAGATATCACCTGCTGTTGGTTTGAATGTGATGGGCACAGCTGAGGGAAAAGGGACCCCATGCCCCCAATATTGAGTGCCTTCTCCAGATATTGTCACACCTTATCTATTAAACACTTCGGGGTGCTCTTTAGCCCTAAATTTGATGAAACATTCTAGAAAGTGGCAAAATTCATGAATTTCAGATTTTTCTCTAAAGCTTGAGAGCTTTACATATCCTTTATATGCCTGCTTGTGAAAGATACTGTTTTTAATACATGCTTTAATGTTTTCAGGGCTTGTCATCAGAATATTGATACATTTTTTTTAATGCAGTAAGACCCAAACTAGAAATGAATTACAACTATTGGGAAAGAAAAAACTATTATTATTATTGCAGATGATATAATAGTCCAAGTAGAAAGCCCGGGAATCTCATCTTAGAATTAATATGAAATTAGCAAAAACATCCAGATATCCAAAAGTTAATAGACAAAGATAGCTTTAAGATAT
Source organism: Nomascus leucogenys (assembly GCF_006542625.1). Classification (NCBI taxonomy): domain Eukaryota; kingdom Metazoa; phylum Chordata; class Mammalia; order Primates; family Hylobatidae; genus Nomascus; species Nomascus leucogenys. The sequence goes on along the minus strand of NC_044381.1, from coordinate 57,274,449 downwards.
AATTGTAGTATATCACCATTTGTTGTGGCAACAAGCTTTGTCACATTTATAGACAAACTGAGCATGTGTGCAGGAACTATATGAAGATAACAGAAGTCCTGTATAGATGGAAAAATACACTGCTTCTAGCTGATAAAATGAATTTTTTTTTTTTTTTTTTTGAGACAGAGTTTCAATCTTTTTGCCCAGGCTGAAGTGCAATGGCGTGATCTCAGCTCAGCACAACTTCTGCCTCCTGGGTTCAAGCAATTCTCCTGCCTCAGCCTCCGGAGTAGCTGGGATTACAGACATGTGCCACCATGCCTGGTTAATTTTGTATTTTTAGTAGAAACGGGGTTTCTCCATGTTGGTCAGGCTGGTCTCAACCTCCCGATCTCAGGTGATCTGCCCGCCTCGGCCTCCCAAAGTGCTGGGATTACAGGCGTGAGCCACCATTCCCAGCCCTAAAATGAAATATTTTAAACATTTCTTCTATTTATGAATTAACTGAATGCAAGTCTATTAATGTTCTTAATGGCTTGAGAGTATTCTAAATTTCATCTGAAAGATGTGCAAGAATGGGAATATTTTGGAAGGAAAGTAATGAAGTCTTAAGATACTAGATATAAAACCATATTTCACAGCTAAAAAATAGTGAAAATGTACTAATAGTTTACATTTGAACCCTTAGACCAATGCAGTAGTAGCCCCGAAATAGATGTGAGTATAAATAAAATGTTCCAAAAATCCTAGGAACATAAGGAAGGTAAACTTTTGGAGAATACTAGATTATGACTTTATAATGTACACCAAAATCCAAATGAAAAATGAAAATAAGCTAGAAGAACATATTAGTGACTATCTTTGGATGGGTGACTGAATTTTCCAAATAAAAGCAATAAGATTCATTAAGGAGCAGATTATATATTTAAAAATATATATCTTCTGAATATGAGAAAGTAAAAGGCAAATGAGATTAGAACATTTGCCTACAGATTTCGGAAGAGGGAGGCTTAATACCTTAATATGGAAATGATTTATGCTAATATTTAAAACCAGTTTTATTGAGATAATTCACCTATACAGTTTACTCATTTAAAGTGTATATCTAAGTGGTTTTTATTATAACCATTACCACAATCCATTTTATTTTTATTTGTATTTTAAATATAGAGACAAATTCTCACTATGTAGCCCAGGCTGGTCTCAAACTCCTGAGCTCAAGCGATTCTTCCACCTCAGCCTCCCAAACTGTTGGGATCATGTGGCAAGCATGAGCCACCAGGCCTGGCCCATAATCAATTTTAGAACCTCTTCATCACCCCAAAAAGAAACCTTGTACCCTTTATAGTCACTCCCCGCAACTCCCTTGTACTAACATGTTTTTTAAACATGAAGACTCCAAGAGAAAAATGAACAAAGGATATAACAATTCATAGAAGTACAATAAGAAATAGAAATGGCTAATATGAAAAATTATAATTCAATAAAGACGATTAAAAGAAAATTTTTCTGTATCAAATTACCAGTTTTGGTGTTTGGTTTTTTAAAATATCCTTGATACTTGAGAGACCATATTGAGAAATAAGACTACATATAATGTGATCTCAATTATGAAAAGTATTGAACAGAAAGGAGCATTCACAATTTCCTGAAGTCACATCTTCATATTTTGAGAATGACTCCTTCCAGCTCCATAAAATTGTTGCCAAATATGTATTTGGAGCTTTTTCCACATATGGTTTGCCTTAGGGAGTCTTATGCTCCCCAGCCCCGGCCTTTATTTAGGGAAGGAAGGAGCCATGCTTTCTCTCCTCTCACCTACTCACATGAATGTTTTAGATGTAACCATTAGTGCTTAGCTGTGTCAAGGCCCTATACTCTGCTTAACCTTGTAAGATAGCCCCATTGTATACCCACAGTGAAGAGAACCTTTTGCAGCAGTAGCCTGAATAACCAATCCTATGGGCCACCGTCACTGTCCATCTGACTACAAGAGCTGAGGATGATTAGACTGGCAGCGGTTTTGCCTCTAGCTCCTTGGAATGTATCTATGGAATTTCATTTTCTGATACCCAATACATGTTGATTTAATTGCTTGTTAGGTGAGGGTGGCCTGTTTCCTTGAGCTGCATGCCAGTGGGAAACATATGTTCCCCTTCAGCAGGAGGACTCCAGAAGATTCATACTCTCCAGCAGCCTCCATCCGAACATATGACAGTGGGAGTAACTTGGATGAGCAGTATTGGTGCAGGAGGAGGATCTTGTTTAACTAGATAATTTTGTGCATTTCATATGAAGGTTTATTGACCTTTAAGATATAGAAACCGGTGTTTTTCATTTTGTTTTAATTTCTGCAAAACATGGATACCATTATCACTGGCTTAAACATTATTGGGTATTTATAATTTACTTCCTTTGCCATTAGACTCATTAGTAAACGCTTCCTGGCCCAGTTAGAATTCCCTTAATTGACTTGATGCAAAGATGTGTTTTCTCTTCAGGAAAGCTTTTCGTGCCCCTCCACTCAAAGGAGAATGCCCCTTTAAGTATGTTCCTCAAATCCCACTGTGCTAATCATGGCAACAGCTGGCATTTGTTGAGCATTTACTTATTGCATGTTCAAAGCACTTTGCATGTATTACCTCCTTTCACTCCATAACAACCTTGGGAATGGGCACTACTTATAAAAAACTGGCCCAATTTACAAAAGAACAAAGAAAGGCATGAATCCATAATAAACGGCTTGAAAAAATGTTTTTCTCTGATCCATTCATCTCTATTTTACCATTTTAACCATCCACCTTCTTCCCCAGACCCTGGCCTGCTGTGAGTGCAGCACATCTTCTCTTTATTTTTGAGACGGGGTCTCACTCCATTGCCCAGGCTGGAGTGCAGTGGCACGATCACGGCTCACCGCAGCCTCGACTTTCTGGGCTCCAGCAATCCTCCCACGTCAGCCTCCAGAGTAGCTCAGACCATAGGCACGTGCCACCATGCTTGGCTAATTTTTGTATTTTTTTTATAGAAATGGGGTTTTGCCATGCTGCCCAGGCTGGTCTCAAAGTCACGAGCTCAAGCGATCCACCCGCTTCAGCCTCCCAAAATGCTGGGATTACAGGCATGAGCCACCACGCCTTGCCTGTATTTCTTGTTTAAAGCAAGATGTGCTGGCCGGGCGCGGTGGCTCACGCCTGTAATCCCAGCACTTTTAGAGGCCAAGGCGGGCAGATCACCAGGTCAAGAAATCGAGACCATCCTGGCCAACATGGTAAAACTCTGTCTGTACTAAAATTACAAAAATCAGCTGGGCATGGTGGCGTGCGCACCTGTAGTCCCAGCTACTCAGGAGGCTGAGGCAGGAGAATCGCTTGAACCCGGGAGGCAGAGGTTGCAGTGAGCCAAGATTCCATAATGTATTGAGAAATAAAAGGGGTAGAAACAGAATTAATCCACTAGTCTTACTGAAACCACCCCAAAGGGTGTGTGGAGAGAGAGAGGAGAGAAAGGAGGGAGAGCAGTAAGCACCAAGTGGATGAGGGCAGGTGGAAGGCAGGCTCAGGGAAAGGGGAGAAGCAGGAGAAGAGCAGGGCTTAGAAGCTATCAGAGGGAGTTTCAAAAATCCCTGTCTGCCCAGGCATGGTGGCTGATGCCTGTAATCCCAAGACTTTGGGAGGCTGAGGCAGGCAGATTTCCTGAGGTCAGGAGTGGGAGACCAGCCTGGCCAACATGGTGTAACCCCGTCTCTACTAAAAATACAAAAATTAGCTGGGTGTGGTGGCACAAGCCCGTAATCCCAGCTACTTGGGAGGCTGAGGCAGGAGGATTGCTTGAACCCAGGAGATGGAGGTTGCAGTGAGCCGAGATCACACCACTGTACTTCAGCCTGGATGACAGGGTGAGACTCGGTCTCAAAAAAAAAAACCAAACTTCTGTCTGTCTTAACACTTGTTCAAAGCATAAGAGATTTGAGAGGGGAGCATTTTGACTTAAAGCATATGACGATGTCAACCCCCAAATTCCAGGGACAGTCTCTGTACTAGTTTGTCCTCATGCTGCTAATAAAGATGTATCCCAGACTGAGTAATTTATAAAGGAATGAGGTTTAATGGACTCACAGTTCCACATGACTAGGGAGGCCTGACAGTCATGGTGGAAGGCAAATGAGGAACAAAGTCACGTCTTACATGGCGGCAGGCAAGAAAGAGTGTGTAGGGGAACTCCCACTTATAAAACAATCAGATCTTGTGAGACTTATTCACTATCACAAGAACAGCACTGGAAAGACCCACCCCCATGATTTAATTACCTCCCACTTGGTCCCTCCCATGACACGTGGAGATTATGGGAGCTACGGTTCAAGATGAGATTTGGGTGAGGACACAGCCAAACCAAATCAGTCTCTGTTTAGTATTTTCCAGTAGACTGTTGTTTCTCTAATGCAGTAACTACACATGTGCTCATGCATGTGTGCATGCACACATACATACATACAAAGTGAGGGGATTTTGCAAAGGAATGTAAGAGGAGCAGGTACCACTGGAAAGACAGAAAGGACTCTGCTGAAGGCAGGGAAGTGAGTGAGCCTGCAGTCTATGGAGAGAAGCTTGAGGAAAAGAGGGGAGATTTCCTCTTCAGATTTATTGTGGTATAATTGACAAATAAAAGTGGTATATATTAAGATGTACTTGATGTTTTGATATACATTGTGATGTGATTACCACCATCAATTAACATAGCCATCACTTCATATAGGTAACTTTTTTGTGGTGAGAGCACTTAAGATCCTTAGCAAATATGAATATACAATAAAGTATTATTATTATTATTGTCACCATGCTGTACATTAAATCCCCAGAACTTATTCCCTCATAACTGAAAGTTTGTACCGATTGACCCAAATCCCCCATTTTCCCCATCCCCCCCACCCAGCCCCTGGCAACCAACTTTCTACCTTTGTTTCTATGAGTTTGACTTCTTTAGATTCCACATGTAAGTGGGGTCGTGCAATATTTGTCTGTGTCTGGCTTATTTCACTTGACATAAAGACTTTTAGGTTCGTCCATGTTGTCATAAACAGCAGGATTTTCTTATTTTTCGTGGCCAAATAATATTCCATTGTGTACATGCATGTGTATGTTTGTGTGTCACATTTTCTTTATCCATTTAGCCATCAACACACACTTAGGTTGTTTCCATGTCTTGGTTATTGTGAATAACGCATCAATGAACACGGGAGTGGAGAGTAGATACCGTTTTGACATACTGATTCATTTTCTTTGGATATATGCCTAGAAGTGGGATTGCTGGATTATGCGGTAGTTCTATTTTTAGTTATTTGAGGAAGCTCCATACTGTTTTCCATAATGGCTGTACCAATTTACAATCCCACCAACAGTGTTCCCAGTCCCACCACATTCTTGCCAATGGTTGTTACTACTTGACTAATACTAGCTATCCTAACAAGTGTGAGATGATTTCTCATTGTGGTTTTAAGCTGCATTTTCTTGATACTGAGTTTTTTGTTTGTTTGTTTGTTTTTTTAAGAAAACGGTTCTCACTCTGTCACTCAGGCTGGGGCGCAGTGGTGGCATGATCATAGCTCACTGCAGTCTCCACCTCCTAGGCTCAAGTGAGCCATCCCCCTTGGCCTCCCAAAGTCCTGCAATTACAGGCATGCGTCACTGTGCCTGACAAGCAGTTTTTAAATATATCTTTTAGCCATTTGTATGTCTTATTTGAAGAGTGTTTATTCAGGTCCTTTGTCCATTTTTTATTGGATTATTTGGGGGTTTTTGCTATTGAGTTGTATGAGTTCCTTGTATATTTTGGATATTAGCCCTCTATTGGATATATGGTTTGCAAATATTTTCTCCCATTCTGCAGATTACATTTTACTTTTGTTGACTGTTTCCCTTGCTGTGCAGAAAGTTTTTAGTTTGATGGAGTCCCCCATGTTTATTTTTGCTTTTGTTGCCTGGGCTTTTGGGGTCATAATCATAAAATCTTTGCCAAGACCACTATCAAGAAAATTTTCCCCTATGTTTTCTTCTAGAATTTATTGGGTTTCAGGTTTGATGTTTAAGTCTTTCACCTTTTTTTTTTTTTTTTTTTTTTTTTGAGATAGAGTCTCACTCTGTTGCTCAGGCTGGAGTGCAGTGGTGCCATCCTGGTTCATTGCAACCTCCCTCCCAGGTTCAAGTGATTCTCCTGCCTTAGCTTCCCAAATAGCTGAGATTACAGGTGCCTGCCACCACGCCTGGCTACTTTTTGTATTTTTAGTAGAGACAGAGTTTCACCATGTTGGCAAGGCCGGTCTTGAACTCCTGACTCAAGTGATCTGCCCATCTTGGCCTCCCAAAATGCTGAGATTACAGGCGTGAGCCACCACACCTGGCCCTTTTACCCATTTTGAGTTGACTTTTGTGTATGGCATAAGATGAGGGTCCAGTCTAATCTTCTGCATTTGTATACCCAGTTTTCCCAGTACTACTTATTGAAGATATTGACCTTTCCCTGTTGTGTGTTCTTCATACCTTGGTTGAAAGTGAGTTGGCCTTAAATGCATGGATTTGTTTTTGGGTTCTCTATTCTGTTCCATTGGTCTATGCATCTGTTTTCACACCAGTACTGTGCTGTTTTGATAACTATAGCTTTATAATAAACCTTGAAATCAGGTAGTAGGATGCCTACAGCTTTGTTTGTCCTCAAGATTAATTTGGCTATTCAGAATCTTTTGTGGTTGCATATGAATTTTAGGATTGCTTTTTCTTTTTCTATAAAAAATGTCATTGGAATTTTGATAGGAATTGCATTGAATCTATGAATTGCTTTGGGTAGTATGGACATTTTAATAATATTTGTATCCTGCAACTTTACTAAATTTGTTTACTAGTTCTAACAGCGTTTTGGTGGAGTCATTAGGGTTTTCTATATACAGGATCATGTCATCTGCAAACTGAAACAATGTTACTTCTTTCTTTTTGATTTGGATGCATTTTATTTCTTTTTCTTGCCTAATTGCTCTGGCCGGGTCTTCCAGTAGTATGTTGAATAGAAGTGGTGAGATTGGAAATTCTTGTCTTGTTCCTAATCTTGGAAGAAAAACTTTCGGCTTTGCACCATTGAGTGTGATGTTAGCTGTGGGCTTGCCATATATGGTCTTTATTATTTTGAGGTACATTCCCTCTATACCTAATTCATTGAGAGTTTTTTTAATCACAAAACAATATTTAACTTTTTCAAATGTTCCTTCTGCATCTATTGAGATCATCATTTTCATTCTTCATTCTGTTAATATGGTATATCACATTTATTGATTTGGGTACACTGAACCATCCTCACATCCTCATGATAAATCCCTCTTGATCATGATGTCTGATCCTTTTAATGTGTTGTTGAATTTGGTTTACTAGTATTTTGTTGAGGATTTTTACATTTATGTTCATCAGTAATGTTGACCTATAGTTTTCTTGTTTTGTAGTGTCCTTGTCTGGCTTCAGTATCTGGGCAATGCTATTCTCATAAAATGAGTTTTAGAAGTGTTACCTTTTCAATTTTTTTTGAAAGAGTTTGGGACAAATAGATATTAATCCTTCTTTAAATATTTGTGAAGCTCTCTGGTCCTTGGCTTTTCTTTCTTGGGAGATTTTTGATTACTGATTCAATCTCCTTTTACATTATTGGTCTGTTGAGATTTTCTATTCTTCATAATTTAATTTTGGTAGGTTGTATGTTTCTAGTAATTTGTTCATTTCTCATAAGTTATCTAATTTATTGGCATATAATTATTCATAGTTGTCTCTTATGATCCTTTGAATTTCCGTGGTATGAGTTGTAATGTCTCTTCTTTAGTTTAAAATTTTCCTTGAATTCTCTTTTTTCCTAAATTAGTCTAGCCAAGGGTTTGTCAACTTTGTTTCTCTTTTCAGAAAACCAACTCTTAGTCTCATTTATCTTTTCTACTGTTTATCTATAATAGTCTCTATTTTCTCTTTATTTTTTCCTGCTCTAATCTTTGTTATTTTCTTCCTTTGCTAACTTGAGGCTTAGCCTATTATTCTCTTACCTCCTTGAGGTATAAAGTTAGGTTGTTTAGTTGAGATATTTCATTTTGCTTAACGTAAGTTTTTTGATTTTTTGTTTGTTTGTTTTTAAGACAGGGTCTTGCTCTGTTGCCCAGGTAGAAGCACAGTGGTGTGATCATGGCTCACTGCAGCCTCGACCTCTTGAGCTCAAGTGATCCTTCCATCTCAGCCTCCGAAGTAACTGGGACCACAGGCACATGCCACCATGCCCAGCTAATTTCTTAATTTTTATAGAGACGAGGTCTCACTATGTTGCCCAGGTTTGTCTCAAACTCCTGGGCTCAAGCAATCCTCCCATCTCAGCCTCTCAAAGTGCTGCGATTACAGGCATGAGCCACCATGCTTGGCCTCAATATTTGTTGCTTGTTCAGTATTTACTGCTATAAACTTCCCAATGAAAGGAGATTTGAAGGGTGGTTTTAACCTTCTCCTTTATCTTAGGTGATCAATCACCTCAATTTACCCTGGACTGTGGAGGTTTCTGGGATACTGGATTTGGGATACTAAAATCAGAATAAGTTAGTCATCCCATCTTTATCTTCCCCCTAAATATCCAGTATAATATACATCAGTGCTTTAAAATGGAATTTATATTTTATGGGCATTAGTAATTCAGAAATGTGCCTGTACACAGGCAAAGGGAAAGAACAGGGGAGCCACAAATAGGCTTAGCCACACACAGGGGATACACTCACACTTAGAGTATTGTGCACCAATAGGCGAAGTTTCTGATTAAGAAGGGAATCATAACTGAGCAGGGCATTGGAGGACATCCTCTTATGGAACCTGAGAAGCCTAACCCAAACTATTCGCAGCCAGTCACCTACCTCTGAAGAGGTCTTGGTGGATGGTTAGAAATCAGCATAAGTTTAATAAAGCTGGTTCCCGTTATCACACGTCAACACATATCCTGAATTATACCTAACAAACTTTGCAGCTTCTACTTTGGAAAATCCTTCCACAGTCTATCCAGGTACTGAAGCTGCCAAACTGAACAGTGTCCTTGAACATTCCTGTCTCCTCATACCCAGGTACTAAGGCCTCTCTCCTTCACAGTGACTCCATTCACATGCTCCTGTCTTGTCATCACGCCCTGTTCATCTCTCACCATCTCTCACCTGGACCATTGCCAGTTTCTGAGCTGCCTGCTCTTTAATGCCGGCTTCCTGAAAATACCACCAAAACGATCTGGTCATAAGACAAAGCAGAGTCTATTGCTCACTGCAGTAACAGAGAGCTCCGTCTTCAGAGTCTTGGTAACATTTCGGTGAGAGGACGACCCAATCACACTGTTCAGGAGGTTTTGGATTCTGACTAAGGTGAGTCTGACAATGTGGGGTCTTGGCAAATAATCATGATTAAATAGTTTAAGATTAGAAGACATAGCAAAGTGAGGATTTTGAGGCAAAGGGTTCAAACAATCTTGGAGTATAAACTGCTTTTTATTGATGTAACTCTGAAGATGTTCCTAGAGTAAAAAAGGAAGTTATTTGCAAATTTTACCTCCAGGGTGAGAGCTTCTGGAATAAGAAAGTTCTGCTTATGAAGATAGTAAACTGTGCGGTGTAGATGGTTTTGCCTGTCACCTCCATGCCTCCTATCTCAAACTCTTCCACTCTGATAGCAACAGCAACAATAATAACAATAGTTACAATATTAGTAGCAGCAAATATTTAGCTCTCATTAAATGCCAAGCACTGTCCTAAGCATTTTACAAATACTGTCTCATTAAAGTTCGCCATAATCCTATGGTGTTGGCACTATTATTGTCCACATTATACAAATGTAGACACTGAAGCAGCTTAGAAAGGACAAGTTATTTGGCCAAGTCACACAGTATCTTCCCACTGTCAGAGTTCTATCAGAAATGAAAATTTGATAATTGCACACTCTTGCATAAACTTTTTCAAAGATTCCCTGTTGCCTAAAAAAAACATAAAAATCTTGATTTCTTCAAATGGTGCACAGAAGACTCCATGATCTGGCCTCAGTACCACCTCTCCAGTCTTCCTTATTGTATAGGATGCTCTACCCATTCCTGGACCACACATGATGCTGTTTCACGTCTTCATGAATCGTGCTCATTTGGAGTTTTTACTCCTGGTATCTACTCATCATCCACCTAATAAAACAGTAGCCTGGGGAAACAGTCTCTTCCCTCACTTTCAGCCTGTTTGCATTCTCCCCACTTAATGTGAACTGAGAGTAAGAAGGTGCTGGGATTGTTGCACTCTCTTACAGGAAGCAGGAGAATTAACCAACACTGAGGAGAAATGGGGAGATACAAACTATGTCATGGGGCTGTCCTGCAAGCCCTGGAGCAAGCTGAGCCCAAGCCTGTTCATTTATATCATCCAATACATTTTATTGTTTAAGAGAGAGTGACTTTTTTTTTAAGCACTTCCATCAGAAAAGGTCTTAATTCACACTGCAGTCTGCTAGAACGTATTTCTTCAGGCTTTCAGACTAGAACACCCTCACCTTTCAACATTCAGCTCAGATATCACCACCTCCATGAGGTTTTTTTGGTGTTTTTCTGTTTGTTTTTTTGTTTTTGTTTTTTTTTGAGACAGTCTCGCTCCATCACCTAGGCTGGAGTGCAGTGGTGCAATCTTGGCTCACTGGAAATTCTGCCTCCCGAGTTCAAGAGATTCTCCTGCCTCAGCCTCCTGAGTAGCTGGGATTACAGGCGCCCACCAGCACGCCTGTATAATTTTTGTATTTTCAGTAGAGAGAGGGTTTCACCATGCTGGGCAGGCTCGTCTCGAACTGCTGACCTCAAGTGATCCACCTGCCTCGGCCTCTCAAAGTGCTGGGATTACAGGTGTGAGCCACTGCGCCTGGCCTATGAGCTCTTTTCTGACCTTCTGTGTCCCCCACGGCCTTGCATAAATGTCCACTCTTTTCTCTGGCTTCCGCAGTATCCTAGACAGAATTAATCACCATCATCTAAAATAGGACATTGAACTTACTTGTGCACATATGTGTGATTTTTTTTTTAAAAAATCAACTTTATTTTTTAGAGCAGTTTTAAGTTCACAGCAAAATTAAGTGAAAAGTACAGAGAATTTCCATATTGTCATATACCCTCTACCCTTCCTGTCCCCAATATTACCTCCCCACTTTTATTTATTTATTGAGATGGAGTCTTGCTCTGTCACCCAGGCTGGAGTGCAGTGGCACCATCTCAGCTCACTGCAACCCCTGTCTCCTGGGTTCAAGTGGTTCTCCTGCCTCAGCCTCCCTAGTAGCTGGGACTACAGGCATGCACCACAACGCCTGGGTAATTTTTGTGTCTTTAGTAGAGATGGGGTTTCAACGTGTTGGCGAGGCTGGTCTTGAACTCCTTACCTCAGGTGATCTGCCCACCTCAGCTTCTCAATGTGCTGGGATTACAGGTGTGCGCCACCGCGCCCAGCTGTTGCTGCCACTTTTAATGGCAAAACCCACAATTACTTTGGCAGCAACCTAATAAATCGATAAAGTCAATTAATTTGCTTAATTTTGAGTAACCACTCTTAAGGGAAAAAAATAATTTTAGATATTTTTTCCTCAAATAGAAATCATAACAATCGAGGGGGAAAATATAGACTTACTGATAACCTTTTATAATTTGGCTGAATTCAGCTTGTCTTTATTCTCCCTGTGAAATAAAACCTTACTGAAAACTAAACACCGCACCTGAATTAAAGTGTCCTGTCAGGTTTTTTTCCTGCCCACAAATATTTCTGTTCAGGAAATTTGATCTTTAGGAATCTAATGTCCTTTCCTCACTGCCTAAGCATGTGACAGAAATAACAGGGTGGGTGGACTAATCCCTCATGTGTGGTTACAGAGCTGCGGGCTCAGGCAGGTCGAAGTTCCTTCTGTTCACCAGGAGAAGAGAAGAAAGAACGAGGAGCCAGAGACAGTGCACTTTTGTGGGTCTCCAGCTGCATTCTTTCCCAAGCCATTTCTAGAAACTGCATGAGGGAGGTCAGGGTACACCTGTTTCCTAGGAAGCTGGACTCCACTTTGCATGAAGTGCAAACAAGGAAATAGGGATGGAGAGTGAAAATAGGGAAGAGAATGAGTGCAAAAACTTGAAAAAAAAAATAGTATGCATTTTTGACTTAGGAGGGCAACAACAAACCAGTGGGACAGGAGAGAGGAAAGCCTTCCCCAGGAATCTGTCCTCATAACTTTGCGTGGTAGGTGGGCTGTGGGGAGAGACATGATTCAGTACTGCTCTGTCACTTAACAGTTGAATCTGCCTGGAGTGTGATGTCAGAGGATGAGAAATTGCCTACTCTAATTGTTACAGCCATTTAAGAACATTTCCCTCCACCTGGGCACTATTGACATTTTGGGCTAGATAATTCTTTGTTGTGGGGGTGGAGGCTGTCCTGTGCATTATGAATGTTTGGCAGCATCCCTAGCCTCTACCCGTTAGATGCCAGTGGCAACCCCAACCCCACCCCAATGCACCATCTTGTGATAAAGATGCCTCCAGACATTGTGAAATGTCTCTTGGAGGGTAAAATCATCCCTGCTTGAGAACCCTTGATTTATAGGAATAATTTCGTTTCCATCGCAGTGCCTGTCTTATATTGGGCAGAGTGTTTACTATGTGAAAATTATTGACTAGGTACAGGTTTACCTTGGTGAACCAAATATTCATGATTGCTGCTCGTATGGGACTTAAATCTGATGAGTGAAAAGATGGATGGGTGAATGTAGGATGTCTCAAAAAGCAGATGTGATTTCTCTTAGGAATCAACCAGTGTTAAAAAGAGAAAATGTCACCCAGCCTACTTCCTTTCTAGTCAATCACAGGAGGTTAAAAACAATCCTTGTGTGAGGCAGGCCAAGGAGTCCCCCATCAGATAACTCAGGAAAAAAAAATATTATTGGATGGGTATGGTGGCTCACACCTGTAATACCAGCACTTTGGGAGGCCAAGGCAGGCAGATCATGAGGTCAGGAGTTCGATACCAGCCTGACCAACATGGTGAAACCCCATCTCTACTAAAATTACAAAAATTAGCCTGGTGTGGTGATGCGTGCCTGTAATCCCAGCTACTCAGGAGGCCGAGGCAGGAGAATCGCTTGAGCTTGGGAGGCGGAGGTTGCAGTGAGCTGAGATCATGCCACTGCACTCCAGCCTGGGTGACAGAGTGAGACTCCGTCTCAAAAAAAAAAAAAAAAAAAAAAAAAAAGGACAGTGATACCTATGGACAATATTACAGGCTTTTGGAAATATAAGGAAACTAGATACAGTATATTACAAATAATTTTCAAATACTAGACTGCTTCAAAATCAAATAAAAGTGTTGGTACAAACAGACGTCTGGGCTTTATCTTATGTTTTAAAATCTATGAGGGTGAACCAGGTATGATTAATTCTTTTTTAAAAAAGAAATATACATGTACACATATATTTAATTGAGACAGGTTCTCACTATGTTGTCCAGACTGGTCTTGAACTCCTGGGCTCAAGCAGTCCTCCCACCTCGGCCTCCCAAAGTGCTGAGATTACAGGCATGAGCCACCACGCAGCCAGCCAGGTATGATCACTTCTTATTATTCATGGTAGTTATGTTCTATAAACTCATAGCAAACACTAACTTAGTGAATATTGAACTACTGTTATAAGGGGAAATATAAGATTAGGCTCCTGAGAACCTCTGGTCACTACATTTTTGTCAATTGAAATGCCATTTGCTTTCTATAGGTTCATTTTCCAACTTCCTTGTAAAACAAGCCACTCTCACCAGGGTTGAAAATCGTCTCTTCCAGTAACCCTTTTCCCATAGAACACTTAGCAAACATTTAAAAAATTGTTCCACAGCATTCTGATCTGCAGAACCTACCCCTCCCACAGGTTTAACATTTTTCCATGCCTCATCGCCTTTTGAAATGTGTGGGCCAGTCAGCACTAGCCACAAAGGGTTTAACACTTTTCCATAAAATTCTTTGGCTTTCAGCCTCGCAGCAATGCTGTCCATTATGCTTTTTTTTTTTAATCTGTCATCATCTCATGAATACACCCATTTAGCCACTCTTCCATCTTATTCGTAGATCTAAGATGCACTATAGATGTTACTTTAGCGCTTTCTGGAGCAGTGTCACACCGGATTGGGAAATGTCCCCTTCCTTTTTAGATGTACAAGATTGTCGACCCATTCACATTGAACTGTAAGTCATGCCTGAACAAAGCTTATCTAGCACACATTTTCTCTCTGTAAGGCACGTCACAGCCTTCCTGCACTTACGAACACTAGGCAGCGCTTTCAGTGCTATGCCTGGGGCCCATTTACTTATTATTTATTGAATATCTAATTTTAGTCCCAAAACATTTTATTCAGTCCTCAAATTGTTACCATGAAATAAATGATAAATTGCAATTTTATTATTACCCTATCACTGTGTATCAAGCCCTTGTTACAAAATCTCCATTTACTGTCTCCAAAAAACCAATAGACAACCCACAAATTATATTGCCTAATGATCTATTAATAGATGACTCAAGCTTCTCCAAGTGTGCCCCCCCGACCAGTAGCAACAACATTACCTTGTTTGGCTGGTGGTGATGGCTCACTCACACCTATAATCCTAGCACTTTGGTAGGCCAAGGGGGGACGATGGCTTGAGTTCAAGAGTTCAAGACAAGCCTAAGCAACATAATAAGACCTTGTCTCTACAAAAAATAAACAAAATTAGCCAGGCGTGGTGGCACACACCTGCAGTCCCAGCTACTCAGAAGGCTGAAGCGAGAGGGTCACTTGAGCCCAGGAGGTCAAGTCTGCAGTGAGTCATGATCACACCACTGCACTCCAGCCTGGGTGACAGAACAAGACCTTGTCTCGAGAAACAACAACAAAAAAGAAGAAAAAAATCACCTTGTCTGAAATGCAATTTTCAGACCCTAACTTAGAACTACTAGAGACTTGGTGGGTGGAAACCAGCAACCTGTGCTTTATCAAGCGCTTTTTTTTTCTTTCTTTTTTTGAAACAGAGTCTCATTCTGTGTTCCAGGCTGGACTGCAGTGGTGTGATCTGAGCTTACTGCAGCCTCCACCTCCAGGGTTCAAAGGATTCTCAAGCCTCAGCCTCCCGAGTAGCTGGGATTACAGGTGCACGCCACCACACCCAGCTAATTTTTGTATTTTTAGTAAAGATGGAGTTTTGCTATGTTGGCCAGGCAGGTCTCCAACTCCTGGCCTCAAGCGATCTACCCACCTCAGCCTCCCAAGGTGCTGGGATTACAGGCATGAGCCACTGCGCTGGGCCTTTATCGAGCTTTTTAAGTGATTCTGATGCATCCTCAAGTTTGAGAACCACTGGAATAGACAAATGTTTATTGACATGAAAAGTCCACAATACAACGAGTTAAATAAGAACACATTGCAAAAGAATACATACAGTGTGATCCTAGTTTTGAAATATTTACACATATGTGAATGTAGAAAAACAGATCTGTAAAGTTGTACTTTAAAATGGTAATGTGTCCGGAATTGGTGGGTTCTTGGTCTCACTGACTTCAAGAATGAAGCCGCGGACCCTCGCGGTGAGTGTTACAGTTCTTAAAGGCTGCGTGTCCGGAGTTTTTCCTTCTGATGTTCAGATGTGTTCGGAGTTTCTTCCTTCCGGTGGGTTCGTGGTCTCGCTGGCTCAGGAGTGAAGCTGTGGACCTTCGTGGTGAGTGTTACAGCTCTTAAGGGGGCGCGTCTGGAGTTGTTTGTTCCTCCCAGTGGGCTCGTGGTCTTGCTGGCTTCAGGAGTGAAGCTGCAGACCTTCGCGGTGAGTGTTATAGCTCATAAAGTCATAAAGGCAGTGTGGACCCAAAGAGTGAGTAGTAGCAAGATTTATTGCAAAGAGCGAAAGAACAAAGCTTCCACAGCGTGGAAGGTGACCCGAGCAGGTTGTCACGGCTGGCTCGGGCAGCCTGCTTTCATTCTCTTATCTGGCCCCACCCACATCCTGCTGATTGGTAGAGCCCAGTGGTCTGTTTTGACAGGGAGCTGATGGTGCCTTTACAGTCCCTGAGCTAGACGCAAAGGTTCGCCACATCCCCACCAGTTTAGCTAGACACAGAGTGTCAACACAAAGGTTCTCCAAGGCCCCACCAGACTCAGGAGCCCAGCTGGCTTCACCCAGTGGATCCTGCACCCGGGGCTGCAGGTGGAGCTGCCTGCCAGTCCTACGCAGTGCGCCCGCACTCCTCAGCCTTTGGGTGGTCGATGGGACTGGGCGCCGTGGAGCAGGGGGTGGCGCTCGCTGGGGAGGCTCCGGCCGCACAGGAGCTCACGGAGGGGAGGGGAGGGGAGGCTCAGGCATGGCGGGCTGCAGGTCCCGAGCCCTGCCCCGCCGGAAGGCAGCTAAGGCCCAGCAAGAAATTGAGCACAGCAGCTGCTGGCCCAGGTGCTAAGCCCCTCACTGCCCGGGCAGGTGGTGCTGGCCGACCACTCCGAGTGCCGGGTCCGCTGAGCCCACGCCCACCCGGAACTCACGCTGGCCCGCAAGCACTGCGCGCAGCCCTGGTTCCCGCCCACGCCTCTCCCTCCACACCTCCTGGCAAGCTGAGGGACCCGGCTCTGGCCTTGGCCAGCCCAGAAAGGGGCTCGCACGGTGCAGCGGTGGGCTGAAGGGCTCCTGAAGTGCCGCCAAAGTGGGAGCCCAGGCAGAGGAAGCGCCGAGAGCGAGCCAGGGCTGTGAGGACTGCCAACATGCTGTCACCTCTCAGTAACAATTGTTATCACTGGGTAAGGAGGTTACAAGGGATTCTTTCCTTTTTTTTTAACGTTTCATTTGAGTTTCAGATGTTTCTACCATGAATAACAATTTCTTACGCAATTTTAAAAGAGAGCAAAATAAACTCCATGAGGAAGAATTTGACAGATAAGGACCCATCTGTGTCCCCGAGTTCTATTCCCTGCCTGTGGAATCGCTCTCCTCATGCTCGTAGCCATCAATAAACTGGTACCTACAGAGCAAAATTTCCCTCTGGGTCTCTCAAGTAGGCAGAAACACAATTGCTTTTCTTGATGTCCCTTAGCACAGCTGGAATTTTCACAAACACTGTCCCAAACATCACAAGAGACAATGGAAACTAAGTAAGTACAGAAATTATGAGAAATTTCTGAAGGGAGTTTCCAATTCAAGCACTGCTACCTGTTTCTCTTTTCATGTAGTATTTGCCTTGAGATGCTCCTATGTTCATGCTGTCAGGGCCAGGTCACTCCATAAGTAGCTCCTTAGCCAGATTTCTCTCTGAAGCTAGTCTCAGTTTCACATTCAAAGGCGTGTCTCCTCCTAAGTTGTTGGTGGGACTGTGGTGTCAGACATGATAGATGAACTCATTCCTCGTGCATGACTCTGACTTTCAGGGCGTTTGAGCCTGCGCAGATTCTATATGCTTAAATATTCAATCACTTTGTAACAGAAATAATTTCATAGTCATATCAGTCCACAAAATTCAGGGGTACAAAAACATAACTTTATTTTGAAGTAACTCAGACTTAATGTAGAAGACCACGGCTTCCCTTTTGTATTAGGGTTCTCTAGAGGGACAGAACTAATAGGATAGAGGTGTATATGAAAGGGAGCTTATTAGGAGAATTGACACACACGATCGCAAGGTGAAGTCCCACAACAGACTGCCTGCAAGCTGAGGAGCAAGGAAGCCAGTCCAAGTCCCAAAACCTCAAAAGTAAGGAAGCCGACAGTTCAGCCTTCAGTCTGTGGCCAAAAGCCCGAGAGGCTCTGGCAAACTAATGGTGTAAGTCCAAAAGTCCAAAAGCTGAAGAACTTGGAGTCTGATGTTCAAGGGCAGGAAGCATCCAGCACAGGAGAAAGACGGAGGCCACAAGACTCAGCAAGTCTCCTCTTCCATCTTCTCCTGCCTGCTTTACTCTAGCCATGCTGGCAGCTGATTAGATGGTGCCCACCCAGACTGAGGGTGGGTCTGCCTCTCCCAGTCCACTAACACAAAGTTGGATCTCCTTTGCCATCACCCTCACAGACATACCCAGGAACAATACTTTGCATCCTTCAATCCAATCAAGTTGACACTCACTATTAACCATTACATCTTTCTATCTGAAACATTTAATTTTGTTAATTCTGTAAATAATTTTTTTTAAATTTTGTTGATAGCTCAAGTCTAAAAAAATTGATTTAAAAAAATTCTTCAGCGTTAAGTGGCTACTCTATTCGCAGTAGCCCTTCTTCTAAGATTTTTCTTTCTAGTCTCCTTTCCCCCTCACTTGGCTCTTAATTCCTGCCAATAACTGAGAGTGAAGAGAGAGTCACCTTGCCTCCGGGTCTCTCAGTCCTCTGCTGGCCTTTGGCTCCAGATGTTTCCTTAGCACTTGCGTGGTACCGAGAGTATTTTAAGTGGTGACTGATCTGCAGGTGCAGATCTCACTTGGCCCCCAGAGCATTGGGACCCATGCAGATTCCATTGTGTTACAGTGACTGTAACTTATTTTAAAAGATCTCAGCATATACATTTTGATATTTTGTATCTGTTATTTAATTAATTATTTAGAGACGGGGTTTCATTATGTTGGCCAGGCTGGTCTCGAACTCCTGACCTCGGGTGATCCACCTACCTCGGCCTCCCAAAGTGCTGGGATTACAGGTGTGAGCCACCACGCCTGGCTGATATCTGTTACGTAGATGAAGCCAAAACCTTCAGGTAATTTATAATGCATAGTTAAAGCATGATCAGTTCACATTAAATCAGAAAAGGTTCTATCCCAGAGATGGTTTCATCAAACTTTGCTATTAAACATACTGAATGTCAGAAAAGGGATTTCACTGGAGAAATTAGTAACTTTTGTTAGGAAGCAGTTATTTAGCATGATTCTTAGAAATGAGCTCTCATTTGTGATGCTAAAGGTATTCAAAATAGGAGGACTGGCTAAAAATACCTTAAAGAGACTCCTAACTCTTGTATGGATGCGGGTGTAAGAATTAAGGGATACCTAATATCTAGCTTGATCCCTGAGCTGTCCTATAAGCAGCTGTTGGTATAGGAGGATTTCTGAATAATGCCAGTTGGAAGAGAGAGACTCCTGCTTCTGAAGTGCTGTTGTGTGCTGCTTGTAAGCATTTCATGCAGTGTGTGATTGGATCACCTAAAACGGTACAGAGCTAGAATTTCATTACACCAACAGGACAGTATCAACTCCTTAGTGGTGACTAATGAATGTTTGCATAGTAAACACCTATGTGGGTGACAGGATTTGATCTAAGATTTCTTTCCTATAACCTGATAGTGATAGATTTAGCACAGCTAAATCTCACTCCCTCAAATTTCTTTAGTGTCTACTATCTTCTAACAGAAACAATCTAAGGGTTGAGCATGACCAAACTGACTTGAATCAATTCACTGTGTTCTTACACAATTCCCTGTAAGGACAGACACCCTTCATTCCTTTGATGCACATCCCTTTATCCTTGTCTAGGATCCCTGGTGAGGTCTTCTGACTCTTTCATGCACCATTCAAGATCAATATAATCTTCTCTCATGCTACTTCTGAGCCATGAGGAACCTGGAAGGAGGACATCTCTGTCCTTTTTGTGGGACAAAAAAGTGAATGTAGGAAATCATATCAGCTAATATCACATATCATCTTTCCATACATATAACACCTATATAGGAGTTAAACACAATAGCAAGAAATAAATTCCTTCAATTAGGCCAGGTGCAGGGGCTCATGCCTATAATCCCAGCACTCTGGGATCCGAGGCAGGTGGATCACCTGAAGTCAGGAGTTTGAGAGCAGCCTGGCCATCACAGCAAAACCCTATCTTTACTAAAAATACAAAAATTAGCCAGGTGCGGTGGCACGTGCATGTAATCCCAGCTACTTGGGAGGCTGAGGCAAGAGAATCTTGAACCTGGGAGGCAGAGGTTGCAGTGAGCCAAGATCGTACCAGTGCACTCCAACCTGGGCGACAGAACGAGACTCCGTCTCAAAAAAAAAAAAAAAAAAAATCCTTCAATCAAATTCTCCAGTTGTTATTCAGATACATCACAATGGGTGTTATTGATATTTTTAGGTAAAAGGAAAATCTTTCTTTTGCCCAACTATCTCTACCTTGCAAGACTTTTAGCATTCTTTGACCTTGCCCACTAAAAGACAACAGTTAAATAAAATTTTTAAAAGATCATTAAATATTTTGAAATGCCTCCAAATGGAAAAAATTGGCCTGGTTAAGAACTGCTGTACTAATGGTCTCCCAAGTGTTTCACAGGTCTCTGGGGAGGCCACAGAAGGCTTCAGTGGCTGAATAAGAAAGTAGGTGGTTGAGGGGTCAGCCTCCTATCCCTGCCTCAGAACACAGAACATGCCTCAGGGCAAAGTGACTGACTTCCCAGGCTGTGATGATAGCTGTTACATTCTTTTCGAGAGAGAAAGGGTCTCACTCTGTCACCCAGGCTGAAGTGTAGTGGTGGGAATTATAGCTCACTACAGCCTCAACCTTCCAGGCTCAAGCGATCCTCCTACCTCAGCCTCCCAAGTAGCTGGGACCACCAGATGTGGCTAAGTTTTTAATTTTTATTTCTGTAGACATGAGGTCTCCCTAAACTGCCCAGGCTAGTCTCTAACTCGTGGGCTCAAGTGATTCTCCCACCTTCGCCTCCCTAAGTGCTGGGATTACAAGCATGAGCCACTGTGCTGGGCCCCCCATTATGTTCTTCATAAGTAAAAGCATATCCAGAAATTTTCATTTCCAGTTGATCTTTACCCTGCTTTCTTGACCATTTCTCTGAAGGTGCCTGGAGCAAAAACGTGTCCAGAATTGGTGGGTTGTTGGTCTCGCTGACTTCAAGAATGAAGCTGCGGACCCTCGCGGTAAGTGTTGTGTCCAGAGTTTGTTCCTTCTGATGTTAAGATGTGTCCATCTTCTTCTTTCTGGTGGGTTCCTGGTCTTGCTGACTTCAGGAGTGAAGCTGCAGACCTTTGCAGTGAGTGGGCGGCGCGTCAGGAGTTGTTTTTTCCTTCTGGTGGGTTCGTGGTCTCGCTGGCCTCAGGAGTGAAACTGCAGACCTTTGCTGTGAGTGTTACAGTTCATAAAGGTGGCACATCCGGAGTTGTTCGTTCCTCCCGTCTGTAATTGTTCATCCCTCCCGGTGGGTTTGTGGTCTCACCGGCTGGCTTCAGGAGCGAAGCTGCAGACATTCCCGGTGAGTGTTACATCTCACTGTTACAGCTCATAAATGCAGCATGGACCCAAAGAGTGAGCAGCAACAAGCTTTATTTCAAAGAGTGAAAAAACAGAGCCTCCACACAGAGGAAGGGGACACAGGTAGCCGGATAACCACTGCTGACTTGGTGGCCTGCTTTTATTCCCTTATCTGGCCCCACCCATATCCTATTGATTGGTCCATTTTACAGAGAGCTGATCGGTCCGTCTTGACAGAGTGCTGATTGGTGCGTTTACAAACCTTTAGTTAGATACAGAGTGCTGATTGGTGCGTTTACAATCCTTTAGCTAGACGGAAAAGTTCTCCAGGTCCCCACCCAACCCAAAAGCCCAGCGGCTTCACCTCTCAATGGCACTGACCACCAGGACTTTGTGGCACCTAGCCCGGGCATTCCGGCAACCCAGAGGGAGCTCATATCCGGATCAAGCCCAGCAGGCGCTGAGTGTGGGACCCGCTGAGCCCGCCCCCACCCGGAACCCACACTGGCCCATGAATGTGGCTCACAGCCCTGGCTCCCGCCCTCGCCTCTGCCTCCACACCTCCCTGAGAGCATAGGGAGCCAGCTCTGGCTTTGGCCAGCCCCAGAGAGGGGCCTCCACAGTGCAGCGGCCGGCTGAAGGGCTCCTCCAGTACGGCCAGAGCGGACGCCGAGGCCGCGAGGCACCCAGGGTGAGCGAGGGCTGCTAGCACGTTGTCACCTCTCAAAAACACTTGAGCTTTACCATCCTACATAATATCCTTTCATTGTGTCCTCACTATAGTTCTAGAACTATCATTTGCACATTTTATGTTAGATATGATGGGTCAAAATTGTTTACCAGAACTTAAAATAAATGGTAAAAAGAGGCCATATTAATTATATACTGCATTGACAATGTTGATGATGCTTTGTTTCAGATATACTATATATTGATGCTCTTAACTGCTTTTGAAATATTTGAAAATTGGCCAGGTAGGATGGCTCACATCTGTAATCCCAATACTTTGGGAAGCCAAGACAGGAGGATCGCTTGAGTGCAGGAGTTCGAGACCAATCTGGGCAACACAGTGAGACTGTGTCTCTATATTTAAAAAAGAATTGAAAATTGATACTTGTTTTTGAAATACTTGGCTTTATACATGTGTATATAAAAAAAAACAAATATCTGCTTTGTGTGGGGCAGCACCAAAGTGGTATGTGTACATTTTCCTGGAAGAATAGAACATTGGAGGAAAAAGTCTTTGGATGCCGTGTGGCAAGAGACGGGAATGAATGGGAAAGTGGAAGATAGGATGTTGTCTGTTCCTCAGCCCAGGCTCAGAGACCAGTAATTCACTGGAGTTATTTACCTGAAGGACTTTGGGAGGTTCCAGGTACAAGCACAGATGTTTCAGGACTTTAGTGAAACATATTACCCTGATTTATAGACGGAGAAGCCTCCCCCTTCCTGGGTGCCTGCAGCACAGCTTTTAACACTGGGTTGGGATGGAAGGTTCTTCAGTGCTGTGTGGGCACCAGGAGGAACTGAAAGGTTGGAAACAGCACCTAGATAAAAAGGCTGAAGTAGACACCAGCTGAAGTAATACTAAGGAGGCATCTACTAACAGGGCTTCTTGGCAGTGGAAAGGAGCAGCACAGAAAAATCTGATTGGGGCTGGGCGTGGTGGCTAACACCTGTAATCCCAGCACTTTGGGAGTCCAATGTGAGTGGATCACCTGAGATCAAGAGTTCGAGACCAGTCTAACCAACATGGTGAAACCCCATCTCTACTAAAATACAAAAAAAAAAAATTAGCCAGTTGTGGTGGCACACACCTGTAGTCCCAGTTACTCGGGAGGCTGAGGCAGGGGAATCACTTGAACCTGGGAGACAGAGGCTGCAGTGAGCCAAGATTGCGCCACTGCACTCCAGCCTGGCAACAGAGCAAGACTCCGTCCCAAAAAAGCAAACAACAACAACAACAACAAAAACAAGAATAAGTTGAGCAGGGCGGCGCGCGCCTGTGGTCCCAGCTACTAGGGGGACTGAGGCAGGAGGATCGCTTGAGCCCAGGAGGTGGAGCTTGCAGTGAGCCGAGATGGACCTACTGCTCTCCAGCCTGGGTGACAGAGTGAGACTCCCATCTCAAAAAAAAAGGAAAAACCTGATTGGCCTTGGTACTGAGCACTTGGAAGGGGTCTCTAGTTATGGCTGGGGAAGTTTTAAAAGGTGGGCTGAGATCCTGTAGTCTGTAGAGGGTCCCACTCCGCTAGGGAAATGTTAGGGATGCTATCAATGTTAACGTCACTGAAGACATTTCATTAACCACAAGGCTGTATTTTTTTAGGCTTTTGAACCAACCTATTTAGTAACTGCCAGGGCCACATGAGGACTTTCTTAGGCCCCAACTACGTTGCCTCTGTGGGCTCCTTCCTCCTTAAGAAAAAGCAATAAAAATTGCATTTGACAACTGCATTAGTGTAAACATAAATATAATCCAGGCTGGGTTCATTATAATATATTCATTTTTTTCTTCTGATTTTAACAGAAATAAAAATGAAACTACTTTCTGTAGGCCTCTGAAAGTATTGTCAGTTGCAGGCACTCTGCCTACTGTGACTAATGGAGACGTTGTCCCTGGTAACTGCTTTCCTTTCGTTTTTTTTCCAGCAGCTTCTTCCCTCTTCCCTCACTCACGGCCCCGCCTGACAATTTTATTGATTCCTATCCAAATCAGCCCTTTCACTAAGATTGAAAAGTTGCCTGTAAATTGGCCATGTTTAATCATTTGCCAGATATTTCAATTTTTAAAAAAACATGAAGTTATTAAATTGTTGATTTCTCAAATGGATTTGCTATTTTGAGAAAAAATATACTAACTATATACTCAAAATTGATTTTTTATAAAAGCAGGAAGCTACAGTTTTCTATGGGTACATGGACCCTAAAAACCTTCTGTTGTTTTTCCTAAATCCCAAACCCAGATTGTTTGTGTGGGTTCTAGAATCAGGGAGAGCAGTTCTGTGGGCTCTACTATTCAGAAAACACCACGGTCAACTGAGTCAACATAATCAGCCTTCCTGCCAACCACCCTTCAGCAACCACTCAACTATTTACTCCCTGATGGGAGGGCACTGTCAGAAAGTTTGCTCTCAGATTAAAAGCAAAACAAAATAAAAACAACGATGTTTTCAGAAAAGAACCATTTCATTAGTTCTGAGGCAAGAGAATCGCTTGAACCTGGGAGGCAGAGGTTGCAGTGAGGAACATTTACTGGCCCCCAATTCTCAACCAGGCTGTTCGCTTTTCTGGCTTTAAAAGAAAATCAAGGGTGGGTACAGTGGCTCACCCTGTAATGCCAGCGCTTTGAGAGACCAAAGCAGGAGGGTCGCTTGAGCCCAGGAGTTCAAGACCAATCTTGGCAACATGGTGAAACCTTGTCTCCAAGTCCTGAGTTCAGGCAATCCCCTCATCTCAGCCTCCCAAAGTACTAGGATTATAGGCATGAGCCACCATGCCTGGCCTTCTACAAAAACTTTAGAAATTAGCCAGGCATGGTGGCCTGTAGTCCCAGCTACTTGGGAGGTTGAGGTAGGAGGATTGCTTGATCCCGGGAATATGAGACCGCAGTGAGTCGTGATTGTGCCACTGCACTCCATCCTGGGTGACAGAGCAAGACTCTGTCTCAAAAACAAAAGAAAATTGACCAGGTGTGGTGGCTCACTCCTGTAATCCCAGCACTTTGGGAGGCTGAGGCAGGAGGATCATTTGAGCCCAGGAGTTTGAGACCAGTCTGGACAACATGGTAAAAATCCATCTCTACAAAAAATTTAAAAATTAGCCAGGCATGGTGGCCTGTAGTCCCTGCTACTGGGAGGCTGAGGCGGGGGGATTACTTGAGCCCAGGAGTTCAAGGCCACGGTGAGCCATAATCTCACCACTGCATTCCAGCCTGGTCTCACAGAGTAAGACCCTGTCTCCAAAAAAGTTCCAGCACTTTGGGAGACTGAGGCAAGAGGATCGCTTGAGCTCAGTAGTTTGAGACCAACCTGGGCAAAACAGCAAAACTCTCTCTACAAAAAAATAAAATAAAATTTTTTCAAAAAAGAAAACCCAAAGTAGAAGAATATTCTCACGATCAGCTGGAAATATCAAGTATGATTCTGAAAGAAACAAATAACTGACATAAGATATAAGGTGCTATATGAGCATTTTCTTTTCTTGTTTTGAGATACGGTCCTCAGTAGCATATATGAACATTTTGATTTGACTATATATGAGTCTCCCAAGAACTTTTAAATTTTTCAACATCCCTTTTCTAGGGTGAAAGTGTTAATTAAGGACAGAGTGGCAGTCAATCAAGCCAAAGCAAAGGGCCTCCCCATTTAGTCCTAACTTATCTGTTCAGTGGCATCACTCTCCTTTTCTTTCTTTTTTTTTTTTTGTTTTTTGTTTTTTGAGATGGAGTCTCATTTTGCCACCCAGGCTGAAGTGCCGTGGTGATATCTCAGCTCACTGCAACCTCTGCCTCCCAGGTTCAAGCGATTCTCTTGCCTCAGACTCCCGAGTAGCTGGGACTACAGGTGTGTGCCACCACGCCCGGCTAATTTTTGTATTTTCAGTAGAGACGGGATTTTGCCATGTTGGCCAGGCTGGTCTCAAACTCCTGACCTCAAGTGATTCACCTGCTTCGGCCTCCCAAAGTGCTAGGATTACAGCGTGAGCCACTGCGCCCGGCCTAGTGGCATCTCCTACATGCTGTTTCATGTACCTTATGCTCCAGCCACTTCAATTTTCCTTTACTCCTTTAACATAGGAATGTGTTGTCTTTCAACTCAGCAGTAAATGTGTCCCTACTTCTGCCTGGAATGTGCCCTCTTCTCCAACACAAATCCCTTCATCTCCCTTTATCTGAGCAGCCCCTTCTCCTAGATACAGTTCCCACATCTCTCCAGCCTCTGTAATGTTTCCTGCATTCTCAGGGAGGAGGCTGCTTTACAGGTGAAAGAGGAATGTGAGGGATACAGCTACAAAGACCACCATGTGCAGGTTGCCTGGGACTGAGGGGCTGTTCAGAATATAGGACTTTCAGTGTAAAAGCTGACAGTTCCAGATAAACAAGCACGGTTAGTCACCATATATACCACACTACTGAACCTTTCATAAAAAAAAAAAAAATGATTTTGGGGGAAAAAAAAAAATAAAGATTTGTTGACAAAATCTAGCTACTGAAGAGAAGAATCAAAACTAAGAAATCAGAAATAAAGAAGGCTTGGCAAAAGAAATGGTAAAGAGCACTGACTATGTTTACATATAAAATTAAAAGGAAACACGGCAGAAATTATAGTCAGCACATAAGCTTTATAAACCTTAACCGTGTAGAACTTATAACAATACAAATAACAAATTTTGGAAAGTGGAGAAAGGGAGGAAGTCAGGAGGTCATGTGCTGTACTAATTTTTTATATTTCATAATAGGAAGTAAATGGATTCTGTCCAGAATTAAAACAAACAGTAAGAAAAAAAAGAAAGCCCTAAAATGACCAACTTCTTAATGGCTTTCCATAATGTTTTCACTGAGCCCTAGAAGGATCTCTTAGGAATGCATACTTTATTGTAAAGAAACATTCATTTGAAGTTATACTTTACTTTTTTCCCTTTTAAAAATATTAAATTATAATCTTTAATCTTAAAAATAGCATTTTTATTATATCCTTCTTTTCTTTTATCTTTCTCTGTTTATCTAGCTGGCTAACCACAGAAATTCTGAGAAAAGTGACTAAATGTTACTAAATGTTGAGATTGCTTGCTCCTAGCTATTTGTATTTGGGGTGGAGGAGGATAAATCTTTTTTGTGTCTTCTGGTATCTTTAAATTTAAATAGCTCTATGATGATTGATTTTATGCGTCAACTTGGCTAGGCCATGGTACTCAGATATTTAGTCAAGCATTATTCTAGATGTTTCTGCAAAGGGATTTTTTCTAGATGAGGTTAACATTTATATCAGTAGCCTTTGAGTAAAGCAGATTATACTCCATCATGTGGGTGGACCTCATCCAGTCAGTTGAAAGCCTTAATGAAAAAGACTGGCTTCTCCAGAAAAAGAAGGAATTCCACCAGCAGATGGTCTTTGGACTCAAAATGCAGCTCTTCCCTGGGTCTGCAGCCTGCTGGTCTACCCTGTGGATGTTGGACTTGTGAGCTTCCACAATCTCGTGAGCCAACTTCTTAAAATCAATCTCTCTCTGTCTCTCTTTACATATATACATATACATATACATATACATATACATATACATATACATATACATATACATACAGTCATCCTTCAGTAACTGTAGAGGATTGGTTCCAGGACCCCTTGAAAATACCAAAATTCAAGGATGCTTAAGTTCCTTGTATAAAATGTTGTAGTATTTGCAAGTAACCTATGCACGCCCTCCTGTATACTCTAAATCCTCTCTAGATTACTTCTAATTCCTATGTGAAAGGAAAATCTTTTGGCCCCCAAATTACTAAGCTAAGGGAAAAGTCAAGCTGGGAACTGCTCAGGACAAAACTGCCTCTCATTCTATTCAAAGACATCCCTCTGCTCACAGAAATAGATGCATATTCTGATTGCCTCCTTTGGAAAGGCTTATCAGAAGCTCAGAGGCTGCAACCATTTGTCTCTCAGCTACCTATGACCCAGAAGCCCCCTCCCTGCTTTGAGTTGTCTCTGCCTTTCTGGACAGAACCAATGTAGTTCTTACATACATTGATTGACGTCTCATGTCTCCCTAAAATGTATAAAACCAAGGTGTGCCCTGACCACCTTGGGTACATGTCATCAGGATCTCCTGAGGCTGTGTCATGGACGCACGTCCTTAACTTTGGCAAATAAACCTCCTAAAATGATTGAGACTTGTCTTGTCATTTTTCTCGATTGACACCTAAGACAATGTAAATGCTATGTAAATAGTTGTTATACTATATTGTTTAGGGAATAATGACCAGAAAAAAAGTCTATATATGTTAGATAAAGATGCAATTATCCACTCTTTTTTCCCCCCAAATATTTTCAATCTGAAGTTGGATGTGGAACCCACAGAGGGCTGACTGTATCACACCCCCCACACACACACACACATGCACACAGTATACACAGTGTATAGAGACACACACACACACACACACATCCTGTTCTGTTTCTCTGGAGAGCCCTAACACAAATACTTAACACACATGATAACGTGTATAAAAACAACATCGTTATTCAAGATAATTATTCATTTTTATTAAAAAAAGTTTTATGTGAGTAAATAGGTCTAGAGGAATTTAGAAAAATGTCCAAGAGGACCTCCATAAGCCCCTTGCACAGCTAGTTAGAGGTAGAGCTGAGAATGAGATCCCTGAATGACTCACTCAAGAGTTCACCTTCCTTTCCACTGAGCTATGATGGTTCCTGTATCATTATCTAGTAAATTGGCAATATAGAAGCACTAAATGCTTGGCGCATACAGAATATGAGGTAGATCTTGATGGCTTCATAGAATCACCTGGGAGGAGAGAGATGTTGAAGTATTTGCAGGCAGGAAACAGTGTTGAACTAAAACCTTAAAGGAGAGGATGAGGGTAATATGTCTGTGGGTTTGGATGGTTATAGGGTAGATGTACTATAAGTGAAAAAAAATCAAAGTATGGAGCAGTATGAATGTCACTCTTATTATGTGAATATATGTATGTATATATACATGTAATCAGTTATTTAAAAAAACGTGTGTGTGTGTGTGTGTGTGTGCTCACAGGCACACATATGCATGGGTTGCATGGGTGTGTAAGGAAACCTGGCCTGCACCTCCAGGTAGGAAAAGTAACCACTGCACTGAGGACTGAGTCCTCTAACCCTTAAGGAGAGAGTGAATAGATTTGTGAATACATTTGTGTTACCAATGGATGGTCCATTAAAATGTTCCATGTAGGTTTCAAAGGAATGTATTTTGTGGGAGGATAGGGTAGCGCTGAGAATCTTTTCTTTTTTTCATTTGGCTCCTCCCTTAGTGTTTACATTTTTTTTGTCATGTTCGTGAAATTCTTTTTGTAATAATAATTTTAAAAACTAGTTCAAATTAGGCAGGGTGCGGTGGCTCACATCTGTAATCCCAGCATTTGGGGAGGTTGAAGCGGGTGGATCAGGAGGTCAGGAGTTTGAGACCAGTCTGGCCAACACGATGAAACCCCATCTCTACTAAAAATACAAAAATTAGCCAGGCATGGTGGCAGGCGCCTGTAGTCCCAGCTACTCGGGAGGCTGAGGCAGGAGAATTGCTTGAACCTTGGGAAGTGGAAGTTGCAGTGAGCTGGGATTGCGCCACTGCACTCTAGCCTGGGCGACAGAGCACGACTCTGCCTCAGAAAAAAAAAAAAAAAAAAAAAAAAACTAGTTTAAACTAAAAAGAAAGGGGTACTTATTACCACTGAATTTTGTACTTAAAAATAGTTATAATGGTAAATTATGTATATTTTACTGCAATAGAAAGAAGAGAAAGAGAGAGGCAGGGGATGAGAGGAGAAGTGGGGGAGAGAAAGAGAAGAGAGGAGAGAAAAGGAGAGGACAGGGAAGGGAACACAAGCTTTAGACTGATAAATATGGGACTAAAAACAAATGTGTAAAAATTCTACTTTTCCTGAAATGGGTCCATTATTGATGTGGTGTATGCTAAAAAGAAAATGTGCAACTTGGACAATTACAAAGAACCCCAGTAGGCAAGGAAAGGCAAAAAGAGCAACCTTTGGTGACAGTATTTCTGGCCACCTCCTACTTTCAAGTTGACCGTGAGGCTGGGCTAACAGAAGCCCCGGCCAGGCCTGTTTCCTGCAGAAGTCTGGACTGGAGCCTCAGGAGACTCCTCCAGGAGCTGCCAGGCTGGCAGCATGATCTATCTGGACTTGTGCCCACATTGTTCTTTCACTCGCTTTTCCATTCAAAACTGAGACAAAATAAAAATGTCCCAGACACCTGGGTCCCCTGTGTTAGAATTGGCACCAGAAAACTTTTCCTGGCCAGGTGCCCACCAGAGTGGAGAGGAAGGTCCACACACTAGGCCATTGAGGAGATGGACGCCACGCCAAAGCAGCTTGCACTGCGGCCGGCTGGAATTATCTAGAAAAGCAGGGTCCTGATCCAGCCAGTCGGCTGCAGTAAACCTTTGTGACTTCACAGCTGTACCTGATCTGGCTCGTGTCCCTTTCAGGCCTCGGCTATGGACCGTCTCTGTGCCTGTCCAACAGGACTTCACTGTTTGGGCCTCACATCACTGCTCCTCCTGTGGGGAGAGAATAAGATTGAATGCAGACGTTTTGACACAGCCTTAAAAAAAACTGTGATCAAATAAACATGAAATTTGGTAGAGCATGGAGACTCATGCCTGTAAACCCAGCACTTTAGGAGGCTGAGGCAGGAGGATCTCTTGAGCCGGTGAGACCAGCCTGGGCCGTATAGTGACGCCTTGTTTCTGCAAAAAAAATAGAAAAAAATTAGCTGGCTACAGTGGCATGCATCTGTAGTCCCAACTACCCAGGCAGCTGAAGTGGGAGGATTGCTTGAGCCTAGGAGGTTGAGGCTGCAGTGAGCTATGACTAGGCTACTGCACTCCATTCTGGGCAACAGAGTGACAGCCTGTCTCAAATAATAATAACATAAAAATTACCATTTTAGCCATTTCTAAGTGTACATTTCAGTGGTGTTAAGTACATTCCCAACATTGTGCTCAAGGTAGCCTTTTGATGCAGGGGACATGTTGAGGCAGCCCACTCAATGAAGTAATTTCCCCCCAACTTTTTATTTTATTTATTTTATTTTATTTTTTGTTTTTTCTTTTTGGGATAGGGTCTCACCCTGTCACCCAGACTGCAGTGCAGTGGCGCTATCTTGGCTCACAGCAACCTTTGCCTCCCAGGCTGAAGCGATTCTCCTGCCTCAGCCTCCCGAATAGCTGGGATTACAGATGCCCACCCTGGCTCATTTTTGTATTTTTAGTAGAGACAGGGTTTCACCATGTTGGCCAGGCTGGTCTTGAACACCTGACCACAAATGATTCACCCGCCTTGGCCTCCCAAAGTGCTGGGATCACAGGCGTGAGTCACTGCGCCCGGCCAACTTTTTATTTTTAAAAATTTCAAAAGAACAGACAGTGACCAGCCATTCACCTAGATTGCCATTTGTTAGCATTCTCCTCCATTTCTCTGTCTCCCTCTCTCTCCATCTCTCCCTCCCTCACTGTGTCCTAGTTTGTTTTTGCGGAAGCATTTGAGATTAAGTTGCAGGCAACATGATGACAAGTTACTGTTAAATCCTTCTCATGTATCTCCTAAAAACAAGGACATTCTTCTTCAAAGCCCTCAAGCTCTTGTTTTTGTTTGTTTTTACAGTTCCGGATCTAAAGATCACATCTCACTTAGTTGTTATGCTTCCTTAGTATCCTTGAATCTAGAACCTTTCCCCAGTCTTTGTATTTGTGTGTGTGTGTTCACATGTATGTGTATGTGTGTTTGTGCATGTGTGTGTGTGTGTGTGTGTCTTTCTTGACATTGCCAATTCTGAAGAGCCTAGGCCAGTTATTTTGCAGAATATTCTTTATTTGTTTTTGTCTGATTGTTTTGTGTTTGGATCCAAGTTAAGTATTATTGGTAAAAGGGCTATTATCTTGACAGTCAATGGTTTACAGCAATTCAATTCTGGTACTAACCACCTGGAGTTAGCGTAGATCCCACAAGCAAACGACATAGTTCCCAAGAAGCCTGCCTTCAATTGTCCACCAGAATGAACTCAGTCTCCAGCCCCCTCCCCCTTCCCAGAGGATGTGCTGGCTGAAAGTCCCAATCCTCTAATCATGTGGTTGGTCTTGCAGATAACTAGTCCCCATCCTGAAGCCATCTGGGGGCCCACATTGAGTTCCTTCTTTTGCGTAAACTCAGAGGTGATACATTTAATAAATTTATAACCAAGGGTTATAAAAGCTCCATAGCAAAAATCATGGATAAACACCAGACCAATTCTTTATTATACAACAGCTATGATGGCCATTTTGTGTCCTTAGTTTATTACATCAGGAAGTCCACAATGTGTTTGTTCCATCATTGCTGAGGTCAAAGTTGGTGAGGTTTGTCACATTTCTTCATTGCAAAGATATTTTGTGTGATATTTTGAATATCTGATTTCCCAAAATCAAAATCTTTTCACTCAAATATATATATATATGTTTTTGTTTTTTTTTCTGAGACAGGATCTTGCTCTCTCACCCAGGCTAGAGTGCAGTGGTACCATCATAGCTCACTGCATCCTTGAACTCCTAGGCTCAAGAGATTCTCTTGCCTGAGCCTCTCAAGTTAGCTAGGACTACAGGCACACACTCACCACGCCGGCTAATCACTTTCATTTTTTGTAGAGACAGCAGTCTAGCTATGTTGCCCAGACTTGTTTCAAACTCCTGACCTCAAGAGATCCTCCTGCCCCACCCTCGGCTGGAATTCCCAGTGTGGGCCACCACACCCAGCCTCACTCAAAGATTTTAAGATTTTTGAGAAGGCTGGGCATGGTGGCTCACGCTTGTAATTCCAGCACTTTGGGAGGCTGAGGCGGGCAGATCATCTGAGGTCGGGAGTTGAAGACCAGCCTAACCAACATGGAGAAACCTCGTCTCTACTAAAAATACAAAATTAGCTGGGCATGGTGGCCCATCCCTGTAATCCCAGCTACTTGGGAGGCTGAGGCAGGAGAATCGCTTGAACCTGGGAGGTGGAGGTTGCTGTGAGCCGAGATGGAGCCATTACACTCCAGCCTGGGCAACAAGAGTGAAACTCTGTCTCAAAAAAAAAAAAAAAAAAAAAAAAAGATTTTTGAGAAATCCTGTCCTAACCCTGTCTCAAGGTATCAATGAATATTAATATTCACTGATAATTCTTGGCTGAATCAACTATTGCAAAATGGTTATTTTCTAATTCAATCATTTATTCTCCATTTATTAGCTGGCATTTTTATGCAAAGAAGAAGTTTCTTTTTGCCCTGTTCCATTCCATTTAAAATTTTCAAGGTATTATAATGAACACATGGGTTCTGTTATTCTTACTATTTTTGTGCTCAGTTATTCCAGATTTGGCCAGTGAGAGCTCCTTCAAGGTGGCTCCTGTGTCCCACTTTGATCGGTTACTTACTGTTTGGCACAACATGATGCTGATTAGGTTATTATGATTTGGGACCATCTGACACAGCCTAAAAAATAAAGCAATCATTAGTCATTATATAGTAAGTAAGACAGTCTTCCTCTCTCACCAAGATTTTCTCAATCACTGACCCCATCCTCTGGGGAAGAGGTCCTACATGAAGTGGCTTTTCTGGCTGTAGTGAAGTATGGGTGGGAATTAGACCAATAGATCACAAATAGAAGACTACAGATCACTAGCCTGGCTTGTCCAGAAAGAACTGTCAAGTCCAGTGATGACTCTAAGAATTTGGACTTAAGAATTTGGCTTCATGGACTGCACAGTAAAAACTATATATTTGTCTCAATAATAGCAGTTTGCTTTCCATTAATGCAGCTTTTAAATGAATACTTCTTATTGCAGGCTTTCTAATTATAATATGTATCACATTTATACTCAGTATTGCAGGGAACTGTTGCAGGGATAAAGAGGAGAGAAGAAATTTTGGCTAAAAATGATTGCTCGGGGCCCAGGCACGGTAGCTCACACCTATAAACCCAGCACTTTTGGGAGGCTGAGGCAGGCGAATCACTTGAGGTCAGGAGTTTGAGACCAGCCTGAGCAACATGGTGAAATCCTGTCTCTTCCAAAAAATACAAAAATTAGTCGGGCGTGACGGTGTGCGCCTGTAGTCCCAGCTACTCTGGAGGCTGAGGCAGGAGAATGGCTTGAACCCAGGAGGCGGAGGTTGCAGTGAGTGGAGATCACACCACTGCACTCCAGCCTGGGTGACAGAGTGAGACTGGGCATCTCAAAAAATTAAGAAAAAAAAAAAAAAGATTGTTTATATTGCCAAGAATGTTCAGTAAACTCAGTAAAGTTGTAATAATTTCCTTTTAACTCAGTACTACATATACATTAAATGGATGTTTTTACACTTTTATAATGGATTTTTTTTTTTTGGAAAGACAGGTGACAGACTTTTAGAAACTGAATTCGCTCTAATAGACTTTTTAAAAATTCTTACTGTTTTTTGGCTGTGCATGGTGGCTCACGCTGGTAATTCCAGCACTTTTGGAGGCTGAGGTGGGAGGATCACTTGAGCTCAGGAGTTCAAGACCAGCCTGGGCAACCTGATGAGACCCTGGCCCTACAAAAAAGTTGAAAAAAAATTAGCTGAGTAGGGTGGTGTGCGCTTGTAATCTCAGCTACTTGAAAGGCTGAGGAGAGAGGATTGCTTGAGCCCAGGAGGTAAGGCTGCAGTGAGCCATGACTGTGCCACTGCACTTCAGCCTGGGTGACAGAGCAAGACTGTCTCAAATAAAATAAAAATTCTTACTGTTGTTT
Source organism: Nomascus leucogenys (assembly GCF_006542625.1). Classification (NCBI taxonomy): domain Eukaryota; kingdom Metazoa; phylum Chordata; class Mammalia; order Primates; family Hylobatidae; genus Nomascus; species Nomascus leucogenys. The sequence goes on along the minus strand of NC_044381.1, from coordinate 57,239,694 downwards.
AAAGTTCATATAGTATATATATGTATATGAGCCATATGTTCATATATATTCATCTACAAATAATTCAAACACAAAATATAATAAAGTTAAAACTGAAAGTCTCCAACAATTTCAACTCCTATGTAGAAAGCAATGTAGGGGCAGGCACTTGGAGATGGGGTTAGGACAAGGTTTCTCAGCCTCAGCACTGCTGATGTTTTGGGCTGGCTAACACTTTACTGCATTGTAGGATGCTGAGCAGCATCCCTGGCCCACACCCATTAGATACTGGTAGAACCCCCTTTCAGCTGTGACAACCAAAAATATCTCCAGACTTTGCCAAGTGTATCCTGAGAAGCAAAAAGTACCTTTAGTTGAGAACCACAGGGTTAAGAGTAAAGAAGCTCTATTGCAAGCATCATTGGTAAGAAAAAGAATAAATTTGCTTATTTATTTATTTATTTATTTATTTATTTATTTATTTTATTGATAATTTTTTTGAAATGGAGTCTTGCTCTGTCGCCCAGGCTGGAGTGCAGTGGCGCAATCTTGGCTCACTGCAACCTCTGTCTCCCCAGTTCCAGCAATTCTTCTGCCTCAGCCTCCCGAGTAGCTGGGACTACAGGCATGCACCACCACACGTAGCTAATTTTTGTATTTTTGGTAGAGTTGAGGTTTTACCATGTTGGCCAGGCTGGTCTTGAACTCCTGACCTCAGGTTATCCACCTGCCTCAGCCTCCCAAAGTGCCGGGATTACAGGCATGAGCTACCGCGCCCGGCCCAAAAAGAATAATTTTAAAATCAACACATCTTTGTCAAAACTGCAGTTTAAAAATATTCCCTAAATGAAAAGAGCCGCATCAAGGTGGCTGCCTTAAATTATCTTTGCTTCAGACTGGTCCCTCATATCATGCATCACTTGCACCAAAATGGCCTTTCATCTTTTTGCCTCACTCCCCTATCCCCTGTCTTGCTGGCTTCTGCCTTGGATCTCGGCCTAAATGTCACTTCCAGGGGGAATTCTTGGCACATCTGAGCTGGTTTTCATACTCCTGATATATGTATCCAACACATCCTGTCCTTCTTTTGTTTATAATGCTTGTCACATTTGGAATTACCTGGTCAATGTCTATCTATCCTACTTGACTGTATGCTCAATAAGAACTGGGACACTGCTAGATTTATTACTACATCTCATAGGTGATATAGGAGTTAGGAAGAAATTATTTAGACAGAGCGTGAGAGTAAGGAAGCCCTCCATAAGGTTTTCCTTTTAATGAAAAGCAGCCCCCAAATCATTTTCTTTTCTAACAAAGAGCAGCCTATAAAATCGAGCTGCAGACATAGAAAGGTAGGCTAGAAGCTTGCACGGGCGAATGCTGGCAGTTGTGCCAATAGGAAAAGTCCACCTGGGACTAGGCATGTTCAAAATGGCAGTTCCAACTTCCCTTTAACTTTCCAACCATGTGTCCAGTAGGGAGCAGACAGCATGATCACAAGTTCAGGAGTTCAAGACCAGCCTCGCCAGCATGGTGAAATCCCATCTCTACTAAAAATACAAAAAATTTAGCCGAGCATGGTGGTGCACACCTGTAATCCCAGCTACTTGGGAGGCTGAGGCAGGAGAACTGCTTGGGAGGCCAAAGCAGGTGGATCACGAGGTCAGGAGTTTGAGACCAGCCTGGCCAGTATGATAAAATTCCGTCTCTACTAAAAATACAAAAAATTTAGCCGGGCATGGTGGTGCGCACCTCTAATCCCAGCTACTCAGGAGACTGAGGCAGGAGAACTGCTTGAACCCGGAGGCAGAGGTTGCAGTGAGCTAAGATTGTGCCATTGCACTTCAGCCTGGGCAACAGAGCAAGACTCCATCTCAAAAAGAAAAAAAGAAAAAAGCAAGAAAATAGATTAATTGTGGGTCAGGTTTGGCCACCTTCTTCCAGTTTGTGGCATGTGCCAGCCCCAACACATATTTCACTAAATTGCATTTCAACAGTCATAGGACAATCCTTTATATAAAACAAAATAAACACACTGTTTGAAAATTCTTTATGTAAATTGAGGGGATAGATCTATGAAAAATCATGGGTTTCTTTTTGTAGAAATGGTACTGTAGTCAGGCACAGTGGTTTACGCCTGTAGTCCTAGCTACACAGGAGGCTGAGGTGGAAGGATCACTTGAGCCCAGGAATTTTAGTCCAGCCTGGGCATAGCGGGATCCTGTCTCAAAAAAAAAAAAGAAAAAGAAAGAAAGAAATGGTACTGTATAAGCTGGATCTAAACACAAGTTGTAAATTATTCAAAACTTTCAACAGACCCCTAAACCCTAGTTTTTTAATGATGGGGATAAAGCAGTTTTTGAAACAAAGTCATTGAGAACTTCTGGAACAGGATACTTTGGACTGCAAATAACAGAAAGTCCAATTCAAGATGACTTAAACAGAAAGAAAATGATCATTATTTCACATAATAAGTTCAAAGATGAGTGGGCCTCAGGACTGGATAACAAGTGGCTCAGTAACATCTTTGAATACCTGGGTTCTTTCATCTTTTCTGCCTGGCCACCTGCCTGTATTAGCTTTTTTGTCAATCTGGCTGCCTCACAGTGACAAAATGGCTGCCCTTATTCCCCACATCGCATCCAGCACATCATCAAGCAGACAAAGGAACTGTCTCTTCCTTTGTGTTTCATTTTAAATTAAAAAAATTTACTTTTAAATTTACATTTAGTAAAGTTTGTTTTACATTGTACAGGCCTTTGAGTTTTGACAAATATGTTGTAATCTCCACTGTTCAAAATAAAGAGCAGTTTTATTATCCTAAAAAATTTTGGGGCTGTCCTTTTGTAGTTAACCATCCCTCCAGCCCTTACCCTGGCAACTACTGACCACTTTTTTGACCCTATAGCTTTGCCTTTTCCACAATGAATTCATACAGCCTATAGCCTTTGGGGTCTGGCTTATTTCATTCAGCACAATGCATTTGAATGTAAACCACATTTTTGCTTATGTTTATTAATAGTTTTTTCTTTTTATTGGTGTGCAATATTCCATCTTATGTAAATGGAAAGGGTATTAGTCTGTTTTCAAGCTGCTGATAAAGACATACCTGAGACTGGGTAATTTATAAAGAAAAAGAAGTTTAATGGACTCAGTTTCAAGTGGCTGGGGAGGCCTCACAATCATGGCGGAAGGCAAAAGGCAAGTCTTACATGGTAGCAGACAACAGAGAATGAGAACCAAGTGAAAGGGGTTTCCCCTTATAAAACCGTCAGATCTTATTCACAACAGGGAAACCACCCCCATGGTTCAGTTATCTCCCACTGGGTCCCTCTGACAACACGTGGGAATTATGGGAGCTACAATTCAAGATGGGATTTGGGTGGGGACACAGGCAAACCATATCAGTGAGGAAACCTAGTTGTCTCCCCACCCTTCATTGTTCTTAGTTGAAAGGTACCCCTGTAACAAAAAGTCGATTAACGAGAAAAAAGAAATAGAAGTTTATCCACATGCATACCTTGTATACATATATGGTTTCCCCATCTACCAAGGGAAAAATGGGTAAATCTCAAAGATGGCTTTGGGTTCAGGCTGACATACCATCATCCCCTAAAGGAAAGAAAGAAGAGTGTGGAAGGAAGGCCAGTTGTGGGGAGGTGATCAGGAAAAGTGTAAACAAGAGCAAGGTGTTATGCAGATATAAGTCTAAGTCAGTGCCTTCTCCATTGATTAGAGCCTCCAGTGATTTTTAGTCATCCTTCTCTTCCTGCTGCAGAGAGTGAGACACCCTTGCAAATGAAAATTTCCTTTATAGATGTAAATTTCCCTTATAAAAAGCTAACTTCTGCTTTAGAGCTTCTCTTGTGACTGCAGTCTCTCAAAATAATCATTAAAATCATCCTCATGCCTGTTAAATCAAGTTTAGTCTAAAGCTGCCTCCTGACATTTTATGTTTGGCCTAAAGGTTTCTCTGTACATGGTGAACTTTAACATAACTGGATGTGTAAATAGACTGTAACCTACTCTCGTGCCAATCACAAAGTTTTGGCCAATCAAAGGTGGCCAACTGTTCAAATAAAGCAAACGCTAAGCTGTAACTAATCCAGCTGTTTCTGTACCTCACTTCCATTTTCTGTGCGTCATTTTCCTTTTCTGTCCATAAATCTTCTTTGACCACAAAGCAGCTCTGAGTCTCTCCGCACTATACTAGCTTGGGGGCTGCCCAATTTGTGAATTGTTGCTTGATCAATTAAACTCTGTTAAATTTAATTTGCCTAAGGTTTTTCTTTTAACATGACAAAAAGACATATTTTGGGGTGGCATATTCTAGTCTCCTACAGTCATATTTTGGGGTGGCATATATTTGGTCTCACACATATGGATAGATTAATTTCTTTTTCTACTTCCTAGTTCAATGATAGTTGGATCATTTCCGGTTTGGGGCAGTTATGAATAAAACTGCTATAAGTATTTGCTTATAGTATTTTTTTTTGTGACAGAGTTTTGCTCATGTTGCCAGGGCTGGAGTGCAATGGCACGATCTTGGCTCACTGCAACCTCTGCCTCCCGGTTCAAGTGATTCTCCTGCCTCAGCCTCCTGAGTAGCTGGGATTACAGGCATGAGCCACTATGCCTGGCTAACCCTATCTTTTAGTAAAGATAGGGTTTCTCCATGTTTGTCAGGCTGGTCTTGAACTCCTGACCTCAGATAATCCACCCACCTCAGCCTCCCAAAGTGCTGGGATTACAGGCGTGAGCCACCATGCTCGGCAGTGAACATAAATTTATGGGTTTGTGTCAACATAAATTTATGGGGGTTTTTTGGGTAAATACATAGAAGTATGGTACATACTCTTACCCTATGACATGGTACCAAGTCATAGGGTAAGAGTATGTTTAGCTTTATCAGAAACTGCAAAAAGTGGCTGCACCATTTTGCATTCCTACTATTACTGGCAGCAAATCCTTAGGGATTGGCAGCAACCTCAATTCTTGCCCCCTCAGAAGAAAGAATTCAACTCAAAAGGTATAAGGAAGGAGAGAAGACCAAGACAAGTTTTAGGGCAGGAGTGAAAGTTTGTTAAAAAGCTTTACAACAGAAATGAAAGGAAGTAAAGTACACCTGGAAGAGGGCCAACCCAGCAACTTGAGAGATCGAGGGCACTGTTTGACCTTTGATTTGGTTTTTTTTTTGTTTTTTTTGAGACAGAGTCTCACTCTGCTGCTTAGGCTGGAGTGCAGTGGTGCCATCTCGGCTCACTGCAACCTCCACCTCCTGGGTTCAAGTGATTCTCCTGCCTCAGTTTCTTGAGCAGCTGGGGTTACAGGCGCCCTCCACCATGCCCGGCTAATTTTTGTATTTTTTTTAGTAGAGATAGGGTTTTACCATGTTGGTCAGGCTGGTCTCAAACTCCTGACCTGAGGTGATCCGCCCGCCTTGGCCTCCCAAAGCACAGGGACTACAGGTGTGAGCCACCGCACCCAGCCTGACTTGGGGTTTTATAAGTTGGCATGATTCTTTCTTGGGGTGAGCTGTCTGCACGCACAGTGGCCTGCTACAGCATGTGCAGTGTGTTTGCTGGAGTTGTATGAGTGCTTACTTGAGGTAGTCTTCCCTTACCGGTTGAATGCTTCTAGAAGGTCTTATACCAGTTAAACCACCATTTTGCCCCTTAGTGCTCATGTTTGAGCCCACTCGCCCAACTCCTGAGATCTTATTGGGAAGCTGCTGATCACACAAGTTTTTTTCTATCTATTGGGAGACTACCTTTCCCTGGTGCTAGCTGGCATCAATTATTATTTTAGAGAAACAATGTAACAGTCACTTGACCATCACCTGATGATCGCCTAACATTCCTGGTGGGGTTGGGAGAGCCCTCTCCTGCCCAGCTCATGTCTGACTAGCTACCCACTATAACAGAGCTAGCATTGTATACAAGTGACAATTGTTCTGCATCTTCAACAGCACTTAATATTATCATTTTTAAAAGTCAGCCATTCTAATAGATGTGTAATGGTATATTACTGTGGTTTTAATTTGCATTTCCCTGATGCAAACTGAGTTTAGCATCCTTTCATGTGCTTATCTGCCATCTATATACCTTCTTTAATAAAGATCTCGTTCAAATGTTTTGCCCATGTTTTTACTTTTATCTTTTCTTACTGTTGAGTTTTTAAAGTTCTTTATATATTCTGGATGTGAGTTCTTTGGTGTATATGTGTTTTGCCCATGTATCCTTCATAGCCTGTGGATGGTCTTTTCATTTGTCTAAAGCTACCTTTTATGAAGCAAAAGATTTTAATTAGAAAACAAAAAAACATAGAGACAGGGTCTTACTATGTTGCCCAGGCTAATCTTAAACTCCTGGGCCCAAGCGATCCTCCTGCCTTGGCCTCCCAAAGTGCTGAGATTACAGGCGTGAGCCAGGCGTGCCTGGCCCAAGATTTTAATTTTGGTGAAGTCAAACATACCACTTTTTCTTTCATTGATTGTGCTTTGGTTGTCAAACTGAACAAGTCCTTTCCTAACCCAAGCTCACAAAGGTTTTCTTCTAAAAGTTCTAAGTTTTCCATTTAGATCTGGGCTCCATTTTAAGTTAGCTTTTTTTTTATAACATAGGAGGCATAGGTTGAAATGCAATGTTTTTGCTTATGGATGTCTGATTTTTCAGCACCATCAATTGAAGAGATCATCCTTTCTTTGAATTTCCTTTGTCCCTCAGTCAAAATGGGTAGAGTTGATTTGTGTGGATCTGCTTCTGGGCTCTACTCTGTTGCATTGATCTGTGTTTGTGATTTCATGTCTCACCAATATCAAACTATCTTGATTACTGCAGCTTATCACAGTAAGTCTTGAAGTCATAAGTATAAATTTCTCATCTGTTTTTCTTTTGCGAAAGTGTTTTCTCTAATCTCTTTCCTTTGCCCACCATATAACTTGTAGCATCAGCTTATCCATATATACAACAAATTTCTGATATTTTGCTTGAGACTGTGTTGAATCTATAGATCAATTTGGGGAGAATTGACATGTTAATATTGAGTTTTTCCAATTCATAAACTCACTCTTTTAGTTTTCTTTTAAGACTGAAAAATTGCTAAGAAGAGTGGTGTTGACATGACAGGCTTAAACCAGTGTTTTTGCCTTATGATCCATTAGTTGGCTGGGAAATGAAATTCAATGAATCAGAGTCATCATTAGAAAATGAAATAGAAGAACCATACCAGAGCATAATGCACATTACAAAGGTGAATATTATTTCATTAAATTTTCTTTTCCATTTTCTCTAAAGTTATGTAGAAGGCATGTGTGTGCTAGGTTGCCATGCAAAGTTTGTTTCTTACTCTAAGTCTTAGGCTAAAATGTTTTTGATCTTAGATATAATTCTGAAGATAGAGTCACCTTCTGTAGTGAATTTTTTTTTCTTTTTGAGACAGTATGTCATTCTGTTGCCCAGGCTGGAGTGCAGTGGCCTGATCTTGGTTCACTGCAGCCTCCACCTCTCCCGGGCTCAGTGATCCTCCCAACTCAGCCTACTGTGCAGCTAAGACCACAGGCATGAGCCACCATGCCCAGCTAGTTTTGTTATTTTTGCCCAGACTAATCTTGAACTCCTGGCCTCAAGTGATCCTCCCCCCTCGGCCTCCCCCGATGCTGGGATTACAGACATGAGCCACAGTGTCCATCTGTAAGTTCTTATAATTTGTTGTTGTTGTTGTTATTTATTTCATATTTCATAATCATAAACTTAAGTCTGCAATCCAGCTAGGCATGGAAGGAAATAAGGAAAATATGGAACCCAAAGGAACTGAAGTGAGAACATAAAGATTATAGGATACTATGAGCAAATGGGGGGGAAAGGTGCTCTCCTGAGCTACAGAAGGAATGGTCTGGTGGTGAAGATAAAACACAAGTCAAATTTATTAGAGTTATCCACAGTCAGCAATGGTGATCTTCTTGCTGGTCTTGCCATTCCTGGACCCAAAGCACTCCATGGCCTCCATGCTAGTCATGCCTTCTTTCACCTTGCCAAAGACCACATGCTTGCCATCCAACCACTCAGTCTTGGCAGTGCAGATGAAAAACTGAGAGCTATTTGTGTTGAGTCCAACATTTGCCACGGACAAGATGCCAGGACCTGTATGCTTCAGGATGAAGTTCTCAATGATCACATTTCTCCCCATAGAGTGACTTGCTGTGAGTGCCATTATGGTTTGTGAAGTCACCAGCCTGACACATAAACCCTGGAATAATTCTGTGAAAGCAGGAACCCTTATAACCAAATCCTTTCTCTCTAGTGCTCAGAGCGTGAAAGTTTCTCCTGTCCTTGGAACTTTGCAAACAGCTCCAAGGAGATTCTGCTTAAAATCTTGCTGATGATGGCAATGTTGAAGAACATGATGGGGTTGACTATGGCTGGTGGCAGAGGGCTCTGGGAGGCATCGGTGTCTGCAAAGCCGAATCTGTATTAATTTCATGTTGCCTCGGCATTCATTTTCAATATAAGTTGGAGTCTCTCATACTAGAAGCAGGGCTTAGACATCTTTGACACAAATTGCAGTTCTTCCAAACTCTACCTCTTCCCAGTTCCTCAAGGTGGGTCAATCCAGATACGTGCTTTATACAACTGCCTCCTGGTGACCACCTTTTTATGGGATGGCTAGATGAAACCTACTTGACTTACCCCACTGACCCACAACACCATGGGTGGATTGCCCAGATATGCCACAGTGATCACCTCTCGGTCACAGTGTGACTTCATGGACCTCGTACCTGCTTGCTGTAAACCCACCAATTAAAACTCATCTTGGGAAACCTGCTTGGGTAACATGCTGGACCAGAATAAAGGCTTTGGCCCAGAGGTCTCTTTCTCTCTTGCTATCCCCCTGCTGGTTAAGTGTGCATGTTCCAGACAGCTTTCCCCTTTCTTTTGGCCCTGCAAGGCATGCTGCCCTCTTTCCTCTGGAATATGTTAGTAATACACTGCTCCTCTGTGTTTCATCTGACAGACACAGCCAAACTTAACTTTTGTCCTGGTCAGGGCCCTCCTAGGGTCTGGCTGTCTTGGTAGAAAGAAATTGGACACAGTTTACACAAGAGCCACAAGGGCATCTGCCAGTATAAGCAAGTTTCCTGTGGGAGGGACCCCTGCACGTGGGTCAGACACTTAAGCACCAGGATTTGAAAGGGTCCTGTGAAAGGCACAGTGTAAACATCCTCGACCACCTCCCCTGAACTCCACCTGGCACCTTCCTCTAGCCCAAAGCAGGGATAAAGTTTATAGCCACTCTCCTCAGAGAGGCCTCAAGACCAAATTAGAGGAAAACATAAGACCCTGTATGGTGGGTAGAGACCAAAACAAAATATGGGTCTGTTAGGAAGAGAGGAGTAATAGATATTGAATACTCAAGCAACAGAGCTTACTACACCTCGTTTCTGTTTTCTTTCCTCCATGGTGAATTCTTTCTTTCTGTACTTTCAAACTCCAATGGACAAAAATGTGTCATTGTGCCCAACTTAAAGGAGAGACATTCATGCAAACATAAATCTTCTATTGCTGTCAAATTAGGAGGAACTAAAATAAAAAATAACTATTAATTCTCTTTTGGAAATATATAATGAAAATAAGGACAGCAATCTATGACAATCACTGCTAGGCCCCCCCAAAAGAAATCAGTTCTATATTTCAGATGGATGTTAACAGTCAATTAATTTGACAAAAGAGAGGATGTTTCTAATCATCAGTGCAATATCACCACACTGACACTATTTAAAAATCAAAGCATATTGTACTAGGTTCCTACTAATTCCCTGTGTAAGCCATAAACCAAAGGTAATGAATGTGGTTTTGTGGATTATCAGAAACAAAACCTTTGAAAATAAGAGTGGAATTTTGTTGTCAAATAATGTTTCTTGGCAATTCCCCTGTTAAACCAAGTCCTTAAATCTCCCAAGCAATTTATGGACTGAGTTTCTATCAACTTACAATACACAATTTTTGGTACAAGTTTCACTTCTAAATATCAGGACATGATGAGATTTCACAAACTTCAGAAACAAAAATTGCATTGTAAAAAGCTTACAACTAAATCTAGAGGTAAATGTTTTCATATGCTCAGTTCAAAGTCCTTAGCGTGTGGTGCTGTGTGATGCCCTGCTTCGTGTTCCCTTTAGTACAAGGATGTCCTGAGTGACCTACCTCACAGCTTCCCCCAGCATAGGAGTAGACTGGATTTGACTAGACAATTCCCCTATGAACACAGTATTAAATCTGTTTCTAATTTGGCCAAAGGTTTCTGCAACAAAAGTCTGTTTTTTCCTTGGTTGTTTTCTTCCCTGGAAAATTCAGGGGACTTACACAAACCACCCCATGGGTACTTCTTTGCATTATGCCTGGTTATTAGGAGCCAATTACTTTTTTTTTTTTTTTGGCTGAAGATCAGATTATTTATTTGGTAAATATAAAGGCATGTTTATTTCACATCCATACTAAAAAGTGTTTAAAGAGTTAGGGGGCAGGCATAAAAACCCGAAGCAAAAGAGAACAACTCTAGGATCTACTTTTTAACTCGGAATCAAAATTCCTTTTTTTTTTTCTTCCAGATTAATTTCTGTGCTAGCTAACTTTTGGAAACTTATACATAAACATTTACTTAATTTTAAGGCCATGCCATAATTTAGTGGACACAGATACTAAGCATTTGCTGTATTTCATAGTAAATCTACAATGCTTATCATTTCAAATGTTTTTAAACACTAAATAAAAACATAATAAAAATATAACATGCCTCTCTTCTAGATTGTCCTATATGCTGAGACATCTGAATAACTGAATTGCCTCAGTTACATTTTATAACATCTTCTCCCCCAAATAATTTAAACACTCTCCAAACCCCCTCTCCTCCACTGTTGTTTTTCTATCTTGGTAGGAGGTTTGAAGTATGATGTCAGTGTACTTTGAGCTCAGATCTTAGAGAGACTCTTTCCAGCCCAGTTTCAGGAAGTACCCATGCCTTTGAAATCTCAGGATCACAAACACCAATCTGGAATACCATTGATTATCAGGGTTAATGACATTAGATGTGTTTGAATAACTGAAGGAGGAACTTGGAAACCAGATGAATGGGGGAGGAGGTATAAGGAGTAATAATGGTTGCTAATCATATCCATGGCATCAAATAACATTTTACATACATTATTCCATTTTAATTGTTACCTATGAGGTCGGTATTATTTATTCTGTAAGTATTTTGGAGATTAAGTATATTGACCAACATTATCTCAAATATACTCTTAATCTTCCTGAAAGTAGAGATGTCTTGTTGTTCCTCCTTGTATCTTTGAAATTTAGAACCTTGGCACATAGTAGGTTCTCAATACATATTTATTGAATAAAAAAACACATGAAAGAATCCAGTGATCAAAGTGAAAGAGCTAGGATTAAAAAGTGGGTTTTTCAGGCCTTGCAATCTATTCTCTTATACTCTTTCCACTACATTCCATAGCATCCTCACAGAGTAGGAATGGCCGTCTTTCCTGCATGTTAATTTCAGTGCTGAGGACTCCTATTGGCTCTTCTCCCAATGGGTAGCAACTTGCATCTACAGACTCTCACTTTTGGTTTTGTTTAGGGTATCTTCCAGGTGTTTCTTCAGAACGTCTCGAATTTTTGCCATGTTTGGGTTTTCTATTGTAGGGAAAATACTAAATTGGGCATTGTAGCAGAGGGAAACAAGCTGGTGGTGGGAGCGGATAGAAGAAAATGAAGACGGCTCCAAACCTAGGGAGCGCACAAGAAGATGACACAAACTTTTGAAATAACATGAACACGTGGGTTTCCTTTTTCTTGTGCAACTGCTATTTGTTAGCAATCCTCTCAATTTGCAGTGAATTGAGGGTCAGAGAAGAGGAGCAAATCACACAGTGCAAATGAATACATTAACATGCGGATGAGATGAATCATTCTTTTTTCAAAGCAGAAGATCAGGTCCCATGTGAGCAGAAATAATAATAATCCTTACAATCGAAGGAAGCAATATTATTTATGTTATTGATGACAGGGGTTGATGGGAGGGAAAGATACATGATGTCTTTACTTCTGTCCAAGTCACAAACAGGTAACTTTCTAGTCCTCTGTTTGGAATTCCTTGGAGCAGAATGTGGAGATTTCTAGCAAATGGCTGAGATTTCTTTCTGAGGCAAAGCGTGAAAGTGAAGTAGAAGGGAAAGTGTGGCAGAGAAGACAAAGCACCAGGGCTTACACAGAGCCCAAGAAGGCTTGAGATTCTGGCTGGAAAACGCCATCCCTATCATGGAGGGAGAAACAAATCCCCCAGTGTGGCTTGTGTACAGGAAGCAAGAGGCTAGTTGCTGGGGAGGAAAGCCAATAAGCCTCAGTGCCAGTGAGTGCTGTGTTTAAATCTTTACTAAATACAGTCATGTGTTTTAATGTTGGGGATATGTTCTGAGAAATGCTTCATTCGGGGATTTCTTTGTGGTGTGAACACCATAGAGTGTAACTTACACAAACCAAGATGGTATGGTGTGGCCTACTACACACTTAGGCTATATGGTATCCTAGGCTGCAAAGTTGTATAGCATGTTACTAAACTTAATACTGTTGGCAGTTGTAACACAGTGGTGTTTGTGTATCTAAAGATAGAAAAGGTACAGAAAAATATATAAAAGATAAAATATGGTACACCTGGCCAGGCACCGTGGCTCGTGCCTGTGACCCCAACACTTTGGGAAGCTGAGGCAGGAGGATCATTTGAGGCCAGGAATTCTAACCCAGCTTGGTCAACATCGTGAGACCCTGTCTCCAGAAAAGAAAAATTAAAAAATTAGCCGAGTGTGGAGACTGGGCCACTGGGGAGACTGAGGCAGGGGGATTGCTTGAGCCCAGGAGTTTGAGGCTGCAGTGAGCCATGATCGTGCTACTGCACCACAGCCTGGGTGACAGAATGAGATCCTGTCTAAAAACAAAAATACACCTGTATAGGATCCTTACCATGAATGTAGCTTGCAGTTCTGGAAGTTGCTCTGGGTGAGTCAGTGACTAAGAGGTGAGTAAATGTGAGTACTGTACACTACTGTAGACTTTATAAACACTACACTTAGGCTACATTAAATTTATTAAAAATTATTTTCTTCAATAGTAAATTAACCTTAGCTTACTGTAACATTTTCATTTTATTAACTTTTTAGTTATTTTTAACTTTGTGACTCTTTTGTAATGGCACTTAGCTTAAAATACAAACACATTTTACAGCTATACAAAATTTTTTTATTTCTTTATTCTGTATACTTTTTTCTATTTAAGAATTTTTTTTAATTTTTAAACTTATTTGTTAAAAACGAAGACACACACACACACTAGCCTAGGCCTACACAAGGTCAGGATCATCCATATCATTGTTTTCCACCTCCGCATCTTATCCTGCTGGAAGAACTTCAGGGGCAATAACACTCATGGAGTTGTCATCTGCTATGAAAAGAATACCTTCTTCTGGAATACCTCCTGCAGGACCTGCCTGAGGTTATTTTACAGTTAACTTTTAAAAACATATGTAAGTAGAAGTAGTACACTCTAAAATAATGATTAAAAGTATAGTATAGTAAATACATAAACCAGTAAGATAGACATTTACTATCATTATCAAGTATCATGTACTGTATATCATTGTATGTGCTATACTTATTTTTTTTTTCTTTGAGATGGAGTCTCGCTGTGTTGTCCAGGCTGGAGTGCAGTGGTGTGATATACTATACTTTTATGAAACTAGCAGCACAGTAGGTTTGTTTACACCAGCATCATCACAAACATGTGAATAACGCCTTGCACTACAATATTACAAAGGCTACAACATCACTAGGTGACAAGACCTTTTCAGCTCTATTAAAATCTTATGGGACCATGTTGTACATGTTGTCTGTTATTGACTGAAATATGTGTGCTTGTTTTGTGGTTAGAGTAAGTCCCTTAACATCTCTAACCCATCATTGCTAATTTTGTGCTTGCTATGGTTTGAATGTTCCCTCCAAAACTCATGTTGAAATTTAATTGTCATTGTGACAGTATTAAGAGGTAGAACCTTTAGGAGGTGATTAGGTCATAGTTACATAGCCCTCAGGAATGAATTAATGCCATTATTGCAGGAGAAGGTTAGCTATTATTGGAGTGGGATTTTGATAAAAGGATAACTTTGGCCCAAGTTCCTATCTCTGTCTTTTTTTTTTTTTTTTTTTTTTTTTTTTTTAGACACAGTCTCTCCCTGTTGCCTAGGCTGGAGTGCAGTGGCACAATCTCAGCTCACCACAACCTCCACCTCCTGGGTTCAAGCAATTCTTGTGCTCAGCCTCCCAAGTAGCTGGGACTACAGGCACATGCCACCATACCTGGCTAATTTTTTGTATTTTTAGTAAAGATGGGTTTTGCCATGTTGATTGTACTGCTCTAGGTTGGTCTTGAACTCCTGAGCTCAGGCAATATGCCCACCTCAGCCTCCCAAAGTGCTAGGATTACAGGCATGAGCCATCGCACCCAGCCCCTGTCTCTGTCTTGAGTACTCACTTTTACCTTCGGCCATGAGAAAACACAGAACAAAGGCTCTCACCAGAGGCCAGTACCAGGCCCTTGGACTTACCATTCTTCAGAACCACAAGCCAAATAAATTTCTATTGTTAATAAACTGGGTATTCTGTTATAGCAGTAGAAAACAAACTAAGATTGTGCTCCAGAAAAACAGTATAAGATGTGCCCTCAACTGACATTGTCATCCATGTGGCTTTTACGGATGATGCATGCTCATTGTCTCTTTCTATTTTATAGAGTTAGTGTCACTAAATATGTGCTCTGCTCTGGTGTTTCCCTGCTGCTGAAGCAGTGTGTGTGTGTGAAGTCAAGAAGCACATGAGTACGTTTTTTAATTGCACAATTAAAGAAATCATTATTTAAAATATTTCTCCTTTTAATTTTAGTTCCTCAGAAGTCACTGCTTTAGTCTCCCCTCTTGAATTACTTCTTTTTCTGTGAAACTAAATTTCTTCCTCTATATAATGGGGAATAAATAATTGTTAGCTTGCTTGATACATTTTACCTTGTAAATAGTCAATAGCTATAATAATAATAATGACAATGGCAATATGGGTTTTGTGAGGCTGAAGCCTTTCAAAAGCAGAACATACTCACAGAATTGACAGGTGCTGCTGCTTTCTGCAGAACAGAGAAATTTTTCCTCTTGAACAGAAGAATTGAAAGCTGACTTGTCTTCCATAAAAACTGTGCTGTTAATGACTTCTCAGCACAATGGTTTTACCAGTTTATGAACAATTTCTTTTTCTGAATATAATAAGTTTTCACCCCAAACACAATAACTATATACTTAATGAGAACTGTTAGTTTGCCATTATGGTTTTAGACAGACACACTCATTAATTCACTTGACACAACAATTTCTAGTCAGATAATATCACTGTGCACCATGTTTGAACAAACCTACACATTTTGCTTTGCTTAAGTGAGCCAAGCAAGAGGAATGAATGGGTGGTATCTTCTAGGATTCTTCAGACTTGTTATTCATGTATATTATTACTATATGTTTCAGAGTAATCTTGTTTTTAGCCTTTCTTTAGTTCTAAATGTGTTATTCTGTGCTATCATCTTTTTTAAAGATTGTATGTATATTTAGATAACCATGAGCCACAAGAGGTTGAAAAATACGTGAAAAAATGCACATACCAGTGACTTTTACCCACCCTCCTCTACCACTCACTACCTGTTCCCAAGATTTTTCTCTATTAATTTGCTTTTGATGTATGGTCTGTATTTATTTACTTTCCATTTATGCTCTATTACTTATTTAAACTTGCTTTCAATGGTCAATTGATGTATTTTCTATCTCTGGAAATTGCTTAGGTATCTTGCTTTGGTTGAGATAGAACATGTCATAATTTTCCAATTAAAATTCATGGAAATATTTTTCATATAATGGCTCTCCAGAGCATCAGGGTTTATACAAATGAGTTAAAGTCATTAAGTGAAGGATAGGTTAGAGAGTTAAACACTCTCTATAATGTGATATGTTCCATCAACTCCAAGAGCTGAAAGCCTTGGAGAAGGGAGAAAAGAGAAAGAACACATAATTGTCTCTTGACCTTGGGTCAAGACACCACACTCTGGTATTCCTCTTACCTCTTCACATTCCAGTTCTTCTCAGTCTCTCATACTGTCTCTTCTTGCCTTTCATGACTTCAGAATATGAGAGCCCCAGGCAGTGGTGTGCTGGTAAATATTTGATAACTGTTTCTATTGGAAGGAGGGGGACCATGATGTGTAGTGTTTGCCAATTTTAATGGTTCAAACATGTCCACTATGGCTGATTCCAAGCTATTAGCATGATGTCACTGAATGGGGAGTTGAGAAGAGATGTGTTCAATTAGAGGGGCTGATTACTAAACCCTAGGGTCAGTGGTGAGCCAGCTCCAACTCACCACTAGCCTTAGGGTTTAGTAATCACCCCCGCCTTTTTAAAAAAATTTATAGTCATTCCCTGGGTGATCTCAGCAAATTCCATGGCTTTGAATACCATCCATATGCCGATGAATCCCAAATTAGATCTTACGCCCAATCTATTCCATTTGCACATATTCATATCCAACTGTCAACTTGACATCTTCATTTAAATGTCTAACAGTCATGTGAAATTTAACAGGAACAAAACAGATCTCTTAATTTCATCCTTCCTTGCCTTTGAGTCTTCACCATATCTCAGTAAATGGCAATATCATTCACCCATCATTCAATTCTAAACCCTCAGAATTACCTTTGACTCTTGTCTTTCTCTCATACTCCATGCCCCACTCCTCAGCAGGTTTTATTAGCTGTGCCTTTAAAATTTGTCTCAACTCACACTGATGCTCAACCACCACCTCCAATCTCTGCCATGTAATCTAAGCACAATTTCTCTCCTGTGATTGCATCCTTGCCTCCATTCTGTTCCCCTATAGTCAATTATTTAAAGCAGCCTCAGTGAGCCTTTAAAATGTAAATCATATCCTATCCCTCCCTTGCTTAACACCCCCCAATTAGCTTTTGATCATATTCAAAATAAAATTCAAACCCTGCCACCTTCCCTAAGCCTTTACTAGTTCATTGGTTTTGCTAGCTCTCCAGTGTCAGCTCTTTCCACTCTGCCTTTTGCTTATCCTGCTTTAGCAGCACTGATCTGCTTACCATTATCAACACACCAAGTTTGTTCTGGGCTCCAGATATTTGCATTTCTTTACCTTCTGACTGGAAATCTTTCCCCAAAGCCTCTGCTGTGGTTTGAATGTCCTTGCCAAAACTCATGTTGAAATTTAACGGCCATTGTAATGAAATTGAGAGGTGGGGACCTTAAGAGGTGATTAGGTCAGGAGGGCTCAGGATTCACATTGTTATCATGGGAGAGGGTGTCTGATACAAAGACTGAGTTCAGATCACTTCCCTCTCTTGTCTAATGCACTTGTTTTTCTGCCTTTTGCCCTACCACCATGAAATGACCCTCACCAGGTGGCCTGGCAGATGCTGGGGCCATGCCTTTGGACTTCCCAGCCTCAAGAACCACAAGCCAAACAAACTCAAGAACCATAAGCCAAACAAACTTACCTTGTTTATAAATTACCCAGTCTCTGATATTCTGTTATAGTGCAAAAAATAGACTGAGACATTCTCTATCTCATATCTTCAGATCATTCACCCCATTGAAGTTTTTTACTCAAATATTAGCTCTTAAGAGAGGCTTTCCTTGACTGCCACATCCCAAACAGTCCCTTTTGCCCCCCTCTACCATCCCAATACCTCTCTGTCTCCTTTCTATGCTTAATTTTTCTTCATAGCACTTACTTCTATGTGGTTTATATAATTTGTTGATTTTTTTCCATGGGGGCAGGCATTCATCATGTTGAGTGCTAGATTCCTGACACCTATAAAGGTACCTTGCACACAGTAGGTGCTTAATACATAATTTGATGAATAAATAAATAAAATGAGAAGTGAAACAATCTACTCCCACACAGCTTACCATCCGTATCAGGGGTTGGCAAACTTTTCCTGTAAAGGGCCTGATAGTAACTATTTTAGGCTTCGTGGCCATGTGGTCTCTGTCATAACCATTTAACTCGGTGTTTGTAGCATGGAAGCAGTCACAGACAACATTTGAAGGAATGAACATAGCACTGCTCCAATAAAACTATAAAAACAGGGCATGGACCAGATTGGGCCTTTGGGCTATTCTTTGCAAACCCTGGTGTCGGTGAAACTGATTGTACTATTTGGCTTCATGAATATGACCTTATTACTCCTCTGTCTTCATCACCATGATTTTACCACTCCAGGAAACTCTTGCTCAGAATAACAAAAGTTGCAAATATCTTTGGAAAAATTTATTTGAATGAACATCATACTGTGGAACCTTTCACTGAATTGTAACAAATGAATTTTCTCTCCAAGACTCTTCAAAATTCCCGTCTCAAAATTCTTGCCTTGCTGCGTCTACCAGTCCTAAACTACTATATCTCAAGCTCCTGCAATGAAAAACTTGCTTTCATCCACACCCTCAAATATCATCAATATTCCAACTTATTTTTCCCCACTCAGTGGCTAAGATGGTCAAGGTAGTGATCTCCCTGAGTGCAGTAAGCAATTAACTTCAGTGCTGTGTGCTAGAATTTTCAAAGAGTCCACCATAGCGAAGGGCTACCCCAGAGGAAGTTATCATGTTGTTTCTGTTGCTTTTGCTGTCATGATTGCTTGGCCTCCAAATTAAAGGACATACGAATTCACTCATTCATTAACAAATATATATGTTGAGAGCTTATTACACACGTGCCCCCATACCATTTACTCTTGAAAGACATGTATAAGTAAAAACCAGGCAACTTTACTCTGTAGAAATATGACAGAAAAAGATAATCTTTCCTCCAGTGATTAATGACATTTATGTTTACTTTCTTGAACTTTAAAAAATTGTGTCACCAGGGATTTTGACATGGAAAGAAACATTTACTCATTAAAATCGAGAGCTTCTTGGTTTCTTCAGTCTCCTAGGTTCAATAATCCACAAGTCTGCAACTCATAGTGCATATATCCAAGAGTTTTCTGGAGGAATGCCAGGCGTGGCTGAAACAGCAATCTTTTGACCATAACTACTCGGGGGGGAAAAGCAGCCCTTGCTGTAATCATCGTTCATAAAAACTCTGGAATTTACTTGCACAAAGAGCTCATTGAGAGCTGACAGGTCTGCTACAGCCATTCCTTTCTTTCCAAGGAGGAAGCATCAGAAAAACGAGTGGCCCAGCTTGTGCCATTTCTGCAAAGGGAGTGTTCAAAAGTCGGCGCCTTGGGTATCAGCAGGCTTGGCTTCCCAAATGGGTGGAGGTAGCAGTGTGGTCCTGGGGAAGAGTGCCCGAGACTTGAGTCAGGGCCTAACTCTGCCAACCGAGGCGAGTCACTGAGCCATGCAGGGCCTCTATGTCCTTGTCTTGGAAATGGACATGGGAAAACAGTAGCATCTCACTTACAGGAGGTTCGTGTGTTAATTAGCTAAGAAGATGGAGATTAAATTGTTATATAAGTCAGAATCTCTTTACCAGTGCTAGTCGCTGTTATTATTTCATTAAGGCAGTGGTTAAGAGTTACCATTTTAGCAGTTTTAGAAAAGACTTCCCTCTCACCCCACCCTCAAAAGTCTTCCCCGTAGTGCCAGGATTTCTGTCAACAGAAAAGCAATCTTTCTTTATCCTATTTATCCTCTTCTTGTTTGGACTCTTTTAAAATGCAAGCACCTCCCCAAAGGCATAATACATCAAAGTAATTCATACTGACACAGATGTGGCTTCTTGAATGCTTTGTTTCTCTCGGGAGGGATCAGGTGGTTAAGGATGGATAATGAAGAAAAAAAAAGATTACTAAAAAGCTAGGAAAAGTCATTTTAAAAAGGAGGAATGCTCACAGAATAACAGAATTGCCTCAGTCTTGCAGAATTAAAAGATTAATGGTTTTTGAAGTGAAATGTAGGCAGGTTCCTTTTATATAAAATAGAAAAAAATCAAACCTGTAGTGGGAGTCTCAGAGTCTCACCCACCATCTCAGCCTCACGCTGATCCCTCTACAGCCCACAGGCCTCTCTGTGGAATCCCAGGGCTCTGAGAACAGTTCGAAAACTACTGCTGGCTTATCCTCCACATTGCAGAGGCAAAGTGACCTCCAGGAAGAGAGATGGAAACAGCCACTCTTCTAATCAAGTGCTGGTGGCCCTACATAAGAACAAACTAATAATAATCAACATTTATTGAGATCTTACTAATCCAAGGCTCTTTGGCTAAATCATATGCATTATCTGATTTAATCTCCAAAACAACTGTATGGGGCAGGTACTAATTTCCTTCCCATTTTACGGATGAGGAAACTGAGGCTTAGAGAGGGTAGGAAAGTCAGACTGAAGCCAGTTACTCCTTTCTGTCATATTGTTTTTGAAGAAAACTTTTATTTGTCCCTCTCTGCCCCTTGGCACCACAGATGTGATCTAGAATTTCTGTAGAACATATATTTAGATTTCAGTACAAACATACATTGTTTTTAGCCTGGATTGATATTTTAGAAGAGGAAGGAAGAATTTGAATTAAAATAGAAAGTTCTTTTGTGGGTGTAACAAGTGAGTGAGCATACAGGCTTAGGCACATGATGAGGTTCTATTTTCCCCCTATGTTGCCAACTCTGGGTCATTATTATTTTCTTTTCAAACCTAGCTTAAGCTTACTGAATAAATGAAGAGGGGGAAAGTTGACATACTGCAAATAACAAAATACCTCACTTTAAAATCTGAAATTCATAGCTGGACCTGGTGGCACGTGCCTGTAATTCCAGTTACCCAGGAGGCTGAGGCAGGAGAATCACTTGAACCTGGGAGGTGAAGGTTGCAGTGAGCTGAGATCATGCCACTGCACTCCAGCCTAGGGAACAGAGGGAGACTCTGTCTCAAAAATAAAATGAAATAAAATAAAATAAAATCTGAAATTCTGATGGAAGAATTACCCTGCAAAGCAAAACAACATTAAGTGCTGTTACTGGAAAAAAAGAAAACAAATCTGAAACTCAGCTCATCATGGAAACTTTTAAGTGAACTCTAAAAGAGAGAAAGAGAAGGAGAGAAACCCAATGAATAAGGGCATTCTTCTTCTTTCAGTTTAAATGTGCCAGAGAGAAGTGAAAAATACTTGATTCTCTCACTGGCAGGAACAGATAACCATTTTTGTATTAGTGACCAGCAAAGTCATCATTCACTTGGTTTTAACAGCTTCAGAATTATGAAATAGTAGTATTTCAAGACTGTGAACATTCTGCTTCAAGATGAGCCAGCCTCTCTTAGAGATAGAAAGATGAAAAAAATGGGGCAACTGACAGGCAGGCAGCTCATGCTGGTTTTTGAGTTATTTGTCTCATTCTTGTCTATTTGCAAGAGCTCGTTGTATGTTACAGACACTGACCCTTGGCTTTGGCATGACACATTTTTTTGAACTTTTTTTGTCAGTTGATTTTGTACCTGGCACATTTTCCAGATAAGGGATTTTTATCTATTTACGTTCAAATATTTCTGTTTTTTTTTTTTTTCTCTTAAGTTTCTGGGATTCCAGTCTCTGTTAAGAAGGTATGCCTCATCTCTAGATTGTACATAGTCTAGGTTTTCTTACATGATTTTTTGTTTTAGTTTGCATTTGAGCCTTCATTCTTTTCTTTTCTAAAATAGAGATAGGATCTAGCTCTGTTGCCCAGGCTAGAGTGTAGTGGCCCAAACATAGCTCACTGCAGCCTCAAACTCCTGGGCTCAAGCAATCCTCCTGTCTCAGAAAGTAGCTGGGACTACAGGCACATGTCACGATGCTTGGCTAAATTTAAACTTTTTTGTAGAGATGGGGGTCTCACTATGCAGCCTGGACTGGTCTTGAACTCCTAGCCTCAAGTAATCCTCCTGCCTCAGCCTCCCAAAGTGCTGGGATTGCAGCCATGAGCCACTGTGCCCAGCTCTGAGCCTTCATTCTTTATGTAATTTATACCATTTTGTATTGTGTGAGACAGGTCTACTTTTATTCTCTTTTTGTGACCTGGTAGTTGTGTTAGCATCATTTATTAAATAACCCATTCTTTTTTCCTTGAGTCGAAATAGCACTTTTGTCAAGTGTTAACTTCACACCTGCATGGTGTGGAAGAGGCTTGTAAAGGTCCTTCCCTTCTGGGACCCTCACCTCTAGTGGCTTTGATGCCCATCAGAAGATCAGCTGAGGCCAGGCGCGGTGGCTCACTCTTGTTATCCCAGCACTTTGGGAGGCCGAGGCGGGCGGATCATGAGGTCAGGAGATCGAGACCATCCTGGCTAACACGGTGAAACCCCATCTCTACCATAAATACAAAAAATTAGCCAGCCGTGGTGGCAGGCACCTGTAGTCTCAGCTACTCGGGAGGCTGAGGCAGGAGAATGGCGTGAACCCAGGAGGTGGAGCTTGCAGTGAGCCGAGAACACGCCACTGCACTCCGGCCTGGGCGACAGAGCAAGACTCCATCAAAAAAAAAAAAAGATTCACATATACATTGAGATATCTTTCTGGACTCTCTATTCTGTTCTACCAACCTATTTATGCCTCCAAAGTACTATGCAGATTTTATCATAATGCCTTTTAAGGTGCCCTCCCCACTTACTGTTCTTTTCCCTATCTTCTTGGCTATTCTTGGGCATTTATTGTTCCATAACAATATTAAAAATCTTATTGGTGTTTGTGTTAGACTGATAATGTGCCCCCCTCAATCCCTATGATATGACCACTTCCTAGTCCACTGAACCTGTGAATGTTACATTATATGGCAAAAAGGACTTTGTAGATGTGTGATTAAAGCTAATTATTGTGAGATGGGGATATGATCCCAAATTATTCCACGGATTCTAAGTAATCACAAAACATCCTTATAATAGGGACAAGGGGAGTCAGA
This sequence comes from Nomascus leucogenys, assembly GCF_006542625.1. Classification (NCBI taxonomy): domain Eukaryota; kingdom Metazoa; phylum Chordata; class Mammalia; order Primates; family Hylobatidae; genus Nomascus; species Nomascus leucogenys. The sequence continues at coordinate 57,216,691 of NC_044381.1, read as the reverse complement.
GGCAGAAGAGAAGGTGCCGTGATGACAGAGGCAGAGATCTGAGTGACTCACTTTGAAGATGGAGGAATAGGTCACAGGCCAAGGGATACAGATGCCAGAAGAAGCTGAAAACAGGAGGAAATGGATTCTTCCCTCAGAGCTTCTGGAAAAGATCAGTCTTGCTGATACCTTGACTTTAGCCCAGTGAAACTGATTTTGAGCTTTTGACTTCCAGAACTGTAAGAGAATAATTTTGTGTTATTTCAGTTACTAAGTTAGTGGCAATTTGTTATAGCAGGAATAGGAAATTAATACAGTGCTGAAATAGAAGTTATGTTGCATTTATATATTAGTTCCCTGAAAACTGACACTTTTATAGTATTTATTTTCCCATTCGAGAACATGGTTTCCTTTCTTTTGTTCAGACTCTGTTTCACTTTTTTCAGTAAAACTCTGTGTGTGTGTGTGTGTGTGTGTGTGTGTGTGTCCCCATATGGGATTTGCTTTTTCTTGCTAAATTTATTCTGAAATATTTTATGTTTTACCATTGTTGTGAAGGAAATATTTTTCCATGTTTCTACTTCTATGTACTTATTGTTAAGACATGGAAAAAGCTGACAGGTCACAGTGGCTCATGTCTGTAATCCCAGCACTTTGGGAGGCCGAGTCGAGGTCAGTTAGAGACCAGCCTGGCCAACATGGTAAAACCCCATCTCTACCAAAAAATACAAAAATTAGCTGGGCATGATGGCATTTGCCTATAGTCTCAGCTACTTGGGAGGTTGAGGTGGGAGAATTGCTTGAACCCAGGAGGCAGAGGTTGTAGTGAGCAGAGATCATGTCACTGTACTCCAGCCTGGGTAACCCTGTCTCATAAAAAATAAAAGATATGGAAAAAGCTATTAATTTAAAAATATTTGTTGTTTATCCAACTGTGTTAACAAATTCTCTTAGTATTTTATTTCCTGTAGTAGCTTTTTACCAGAGTCACTTGAGTGGTTTTTTGTTTTTGTTTCTGTTGTAACAATCACACCATGAGAAAAACAAAGTGTTTTATTCTTGTTTTCAAATGTTAGGTCAATTATTTAATATTGCTGTGTTAATGTGATCGAGATCTCTTCCAAGCCAATGGTTAGTCACGATGATGGTGAGCATTCCTGTGTAGTTTCTGTTCAATTAAAATGGCTTTAGCATTTTGTGCTTTGGGATACTATTGGCTATTGGTTTGGTATATAGCCTTTTATATTAAACAATTTCTTTCTTATTTTATTGATTAGGTATGGCTGCCATTTTACCAAATAATTTTTTATTTTTAGACAGGTCTCATTATTGTTGCCCAGGCTTGTCTCAAACTCCTGGCTCAAATGATCCTCCCACCTCAGCCTCCCGTGTAGCTGGGATTACAGGTGCATGCCACCATGGCCAGCTTTACTAAATAAATGGTAAGTACCTAAAGATATGATCATACATCCTCCTTCAAAATACGGGGTAATAGATTATACTGATAAACTTTCCAGTACTGAACCACCCGTAATTTTGTGGAAGAAGTCATGGTCTATCTTTTTTTTGATATGTTACTGGATTCTAATTAGAAATGTTTTATTTAGATTTCTTGAATCTATATTCATGAGCCTGTCTACAATTTTCAGTTTTGTCTTATTTTTATCAGCTTTGATTCAGTTTATTTTGCCTTTATAAAGTGGATTGGGGGCTTTTCATCCTTATGGCTTATAGTAATTTAAGTAAAAGTAGTATTGTCAGTCCTCTAAAGGTTAAATAAAATTCAGCTAGAAATTCATGGGCTTGGTGAATTTTCAAAATTTATATTTTCCTTCTCTTCCCTGACCCAATATTCAACACCTGGGTTTTTCTGATATCATGTGAGTATTTTCATTCTAGAGTGTCATTTGAATTATTCTTATAAATCTTCCATTTCAAGAGCCCTTGTTTACACTTACCTTATCTTCAGTCAGAGTCTCTCCATCTCTGCAATATGTGTATATACATACATGCATAAAGGTTCGTTACTTACCAATCACTCTTCTTTATCTTTTCTTTTTCTTTTTTTTTGAGACGGAGTCTCGCTCTGTCGGCCAGGCTGGAGTGCAGTGGCGCAATCTCGGCTCACTGCAAGCTCCGCCTCCCGGGTTCACGCCATTCTCCTGCCTCAGCCTCTCCAAGTAGCTGGGACTACAGGCGCCCGCCACCACGCCCGGCTAATTTTTTGTATTTTTAGTAGAGACGAGGTTTCACTGTGGTCTTGATCTCCTGACCTCGTGATCCGCCCGCCTCGGCCTCCCAAAGTGCTGGGATTACAAGTGTGAATATTGATATTTATAATATATTCTAATTAATTTGATGTTTCATTAGTCTCTTCCTGAGTATTTTCCTCAAATAGAGTGCATTGCCAATATAATGATTTACTCTCTCTTACATCTCCTTGTATTTATTTTCTTTCGCTCTCATCAACTAAGGAAATAATGGCTGGGTATGGATCTCTGGGTAGCAGTCCTTTTCTTTCAGTATTGTGTGAGGATATGTCACTGTTTTCTAGTTTCCAGTGTTTTAGCTGTGAGGTTTGATGCTATGCCTGTCTAATATTATTTTTCCCGTTGTAGGTAACTTGTTCATTCTTTCTGGAAGCCTATAAGATTCTCCTTAACGTTAGAGTTCAAGGTTTTTATTGGGATATGGGTAAACATGTGTATTTTCTCAGCAACACTGAATTCTCCTAATGACTAATGATGTTGAGCATCTCTTCATGTGTGTATTGGCCATTTGTATGTATTCTTTGAAGTAATGTCTGTTCAAATGTAATACCTCATTTTAATTAGTTTATTTGCCTTTTTACTTTGATTATGCTTTTGTTGCTCATTTGAATCCATGGCTTCCCAACATTTTCTGAATTTCTTTCTTTCTTTTTTTTTTTTTTTTTGAGACAAGGTCATGCTCTATAGCCCAAGTTGGATTTCAGGGGTGCAGTCTCGGCTTACTGTAACCTCTGCCTCCCTGGCTGAAGTAATCCTCCCACTTCAGCCTCCTGAGGAGCTGGAATTACACATGTGCACCACCACGCCCAGCTAATTATTGTATTTTTAGTAGAGGTAGGATTTTGTCATGTTGGCAAGGCTGGTCTTGAACACCTGACCTCAAGTCATCTGCCTCCCTCAGCCTCCCAAAGTGCTGGGATTACAGGTGTGAGCCACCACACCCAGCCAGGATTTCTTTGATCATAAGTCATCACTTCAGATTTTTGAAGAGACTTACAGCAAATAATGAGGTTCTGCAGATGTCATAGTCATGATGGTCCCCAAAGGAGTGATTTTACCCTTTATGTTTACATTTTATCAACAGTTGAAAAAAAGTACCTTATGACCTCAAGGTAGAATAGCAATCTGATATTTGAGGCTGAGTGAGAGGATGAAATTAATTCTCAGAGCTCTGAATTACATTTTGAAAAGATTGCTCTGGAAAGTTCTTGGACTCTAAGGGAGTCAGAGTAGAAGTGGGTAGTACAGTTAGTAGTATAGTTAAAGATCTATTCTAATAATCTAGCTGAAAGATGAAGGTATTTGGATTGTAGCAATCATGGAGAATAGAGCAATGGTGATCTGCTAGAATGAAGAGGACTTGCCATTAGATTGAATGTGGTAAAACAGAAAGAGAGGAATCAAGGAAAACTTGAAAGTTATTGTATTGAGAAACTGGAAAAATGAAATTTATTTTTTGTTTAAGACAACTTCAGGAGAAATAGTTTGGGGGAAGAATCAAGAGTTCTGTTTTAAACATGTAAAATATGAGATTTCTATTAGATAACCTAATGGGGATATTGAGTAAGCAGCTGGATCTTTCAGCTAGAATTCAATACAAAAGTATAGATTAGAGATAAAAATTTGGAAATAGTCATCAGGTGAATGGCATTTAAAGTCATGATCCTGTGTGAGATGACCTGAGGAATGAGTCTTAATATAGAAGGGAATTGGCCAGGCACAGGGGCTCATGCCTGTAATCCCAGCACTTTGGGAGGCTGAAGCAGATGGATCACTTGATGTTGGGAGTTTGAGACCAGCCTGGCCAACATGGTGAAACCCCATCTCTACTAAAAATACAAAAATTAGCTGGGCATGGTGACACATGCCTGTAATCTCAACTACTTGGGAGGCTGAGGCAGGAGAATCACTTGAACCTGGGAGGCAGAGATTGCAGTGAGTGAGCCGATATCGTATCATTGCACTCCAGCCTGGGTGACAGAGCAAGATTCTGTCAGAGGAAAGAAGGAAGGAAGGAAGGAAGGAAGGAAGGAAGGAAGGAAGGAAGGAAGGAGAAAGAAAGAGAGAAAGAAAGAGAAAGAAAGAGAGAAAGAGGGAGGGAGGGAGAGAGAATGAGAAAAGAAAAAAGAAAGAAAAGAATAGAAGAGAAGAGAAGAGAAAAGAAAAGAAAAAGAAAGAAGTGTCAATTAGGTCGAGGGTGGCCAAAAGGTAGAGTCAGTTGAACTGGAAGTCGTGAGTAGAGTTAAGGACTGTTTGGCTGCCATGGTGACAATGAAAATCTAATTGGACTGGGTTGAAGAGAGAAGTAAGGACTTTTTCTCTTCTTTTAAGAACATTTCCTATTATTTTTATTATTGATATTTGGATTTCAAATAATTTTGAAATCATTTTCTTAATACCAAAATATAATGATATTCTGGTAGGTTAAGAAGTTAAATGAATGCTGAATATTCAAAACACTTAAATAAATCTGTTATTTGAAGAAACTACAAACATACTTCACTGAACCAAGTGTAAAACAGACTTTGATCTTCTGGAGTTTGCCTTAAAATGTTTGTATAGAAAAGTGAGTAGTTCTACTCTGAAGGACAGCAAAGAAATGGGGTAATGATTGGCAGGGATGAGTGGAGAATTTTTTTTTAAGATGGGAAATATTAGAGCATATGCAGTAGAGAGATAAAAATTGATGGTACAGGCCCGGTGCGGTGGCTCACACCTGTAATCCCAGCACTTTGGGAGGCCGAGGTGGGCAGATCACCTGAGGTCAGCAGTTGGAGACCAGCCTGGCTAACATGGTGAAACCCTGTTTCTACTAAAAATACAAACAATTAGCCAGGCATGGTGGCACATGCCTCTAATCCCAGCTACTCAAGAGGCTGAGGCAGGAGAATTGCTTGAATCCAGGAGGTGGAGGTTGCAGTGAGCTGAGATCGTGCCATTGTACTCCAGCTTGGGCAACAAGAGTGAAACTCCACCTCAAAAAAAAAAAAAAAAAGATGGTACAATAGCCAGATGGAGACAACTGTTGGAGTAATACCTCTGTTAGATGAGAAGGTATCTAATGAGTATCTAACACACAAGTGGCAGGGTTGACCTAAGACAGGAACAGATGTTTCTGCCAGAGTGGCAGAAACAAGGGAAGCCCGTAAGTGTAGAGAAGCAGGCAGATTGTTTGTATCGGGGTAGGCATGTGCTCTTGCACTTGATCTTCCAGTTTGGGCTCCACAGTGGCCTTCCATTCATCTGTTGAATTGTTTTGTTCAGAAATCATGGTCTTTCACTCTACAGAGCAGTTTGTGTGCCACCCTTGAATCTATCCTTCGTGCTCTTATTATTTCCAGAGTCAAGATGCTGTCTTCCTCCTGCAGCGCTGCTATTTCTCTGGGCGTATGTTCTATTCATTTGTGTTGACCTTCCCTCTGAATGTTGGCTCCTTCAGAAAAATGCAGCCCCTCAGAAGAGTTGTAGTTTTCTTTGTTGGCACTTTGGGATAAGATCTAGTGGTTTGGGTACTCTAAATGGCAGGGCATACAGAAAACATTACTTCTGTTCTCCTGTGGTACAAAGGCAGTCGGGTGTCAGTTCCTGCTGAGGAACCCAGAGGAAGATTCTCTGCTCTCACTCTATTTATTTATTTATTTATTTATTTATTTATTTATTTGGACAGATTTTCACTCTGTCGCCCAGGCTGGAGTGCAGTGGTGCGATCTCAGCTTATTGCAACCTCTGCCTCCCAGGCTCAAGCATTTCTTGAGCCTCAGTCACCAGAGTAGCTGGGATTTTTACAGGCACGCGCCACTACACCTGGCTAATTTTTGTTTTTTTTTAGTACAGATGGGGTCTTGCCATGTTGCCCAGGCTGGTCTCAAACTCCTGACTTCAAGTGATCTGCCAGCCTTGGCCTCCCAAAGTGCTGGGATTACAGGTGTGCACCACCACACCCACTGTGCTCTCACTCTTATCTTCTTAAAGGATGGGGGTAGGGAAACCCCAACCCACCCATTGCCTAGCCTTTCCACATCTTGGGCTTCAGGAAGAACTGGCACATTTGTGTTGGTTCAAATACCTGGCCAGGCTCTCGTTAGGATCCCCTTTTTACTTGGTCCTTACTGGGTGCCCTTGCACAGTGGTACCAACAGTTGTCCAACCCATGGGACCCTATAAGCCGCGAGGGCCTTGCCTGCATCCAGTACCTGATAGAGTCCAGTAGCCATGTTACTAAGGAGGGTCAGTAGGCAGAGAGCAGTTGCTCCTCCACCTCCTTGACTTGTAACAATAAACCTATTATAAGTCAAAAATGTATTTAATACACCTAACCTATCAAACATCATAGCTTAGCCTAGCCTACCTGAGTATGTTTCCATACTCAAAACTCTTGTTAGCCTACAGTTGGACAAAACCATCTATGATACAGTGTTGAACATCTCATGTCATGTATTGAACACAACACATTAGAGTACAGTATTGGTTGTTTACCCTCGTGATCAAGTGGCTGAGTGGGACCTATGGGTCCAAGATCAAGATGCCAGCAGATTTGGTGTCTGATGAGGCTTACTTCTTAGTTCTTAGGGCAGCAACTTCTAACTGTGTGGTGGGAGGGGCAAATGAACTCCCTTGGACCTATTTTATAAGGGCACTAATCCCATTTGTGAGGGCCCTGCTCACATGACCTAATTACCTCCCTAAATGCCCCACTTCCTAATGCCGTCAGCATAGGAGTTAGTATTTCAACATAGAAATTTTAGAGGGACACACATTCAGACCACAGCAGATGATTATTTAAAACATGGAAAAGTACTCATGAGAAAATAATAAGTATTTGCTGAATACATAAAACATGCCACATACTGAGCTAAGTACTTTACATCCATGATCTTATTTAAATCTCTCATAAACCCCAAGATAAGGGGGTAGATTGTCCCTATTTGATACAGGAGGAAACTGAGGCTTATAGCAGTTTGGAAAATAACTTAAAGTCACATACAGTGGCAGAAGCCAGATGAGGAACTTGGTCAGTCAGTTTCAAAACCTGTGCTTAACCACTATGCTACTTTCACACAGCACACAGAAGGAATCTAATGGCATGTTATGATTACAGCTGTTTAATATGGAGACAAGTAAAGACTCATAATAGTTCATAACAGTCACTGTGTCAGGGTGGTGCAATTTTGTTTCGTTTTCCTCTGTTTTCCAAAGCTATGCTTGAGGAAACTTTTTCCTAGTGCAAAGCTTTTCATTGGGATGGTATTTTTCTTTAAATGGAAGGAGACTAATTTTACCATTTAAAAAGTGGTATTTATTTTTAAAAACATAAAAGAAATTCCCTTTCAATAATAATGAGATGGGGCAGCGCCGCGGATCCGCGGTTGGCCTCGGATAGCCCGTCCCCCGCCTGTCCCCGCCAGCGGGCTGTCCCGCCCCGGGACCGGGGTCCGGGGCGGAGTGCCCTTTGTCCTGGGAAACGGGGTGTGGCCGGAAATGCGGCCGCCCCGTTGCCCGTCACGCAACGCACGTTCGTGGGGAACCTGGCGCTAAACCATTCGTAGACGACCTGCTTCTGGGTCGGGGTTTCCTACTTAGCAGAGCAGCTCCCTCGATGCGATCTATTGAAAGTCAGCCCTCGACACAAGGGTTTGGAAAGACAGAGAGAAAGAGAGAAAGAGAGAGAGAGAGAGACAGAGGAGAGAAAGAGAGAGAGAGAGAGACAGAGGAGAGAGAGAGAGAAAGAAAGAGAGAAAGGAGAAAGAAAGAAAGAGAAAAAAATAATAATAGTAACAAAAGCAAATAAGTAATAATAATAATAATAATAATAATAATAATAATAATAATAATAATGAGATGGGAAATGTGGCCATGTGTTTTTCCTGTGCTTTTGCACATTCTCTCCAGGATTTATCTGTGGTCATGGAATAAGAAAAGCCTTTTGGTTGCCTTGTTTGGAATAGGTGCGGCTTTACTTCATTCTCCACCTGAGAGGGTAGTTTACTGCATGGGGCATTTTGTTTGCTGGGAAAAGAATCCGTGTATGAATCATACCACTTAACATTTCCCTGCCAGCATTGTGTTGCATCTTTTGATGTGACATATTTTTGTTTGTTTGTTCTTTTCTATTTTCATTGTTGTTCTTCTTAAAATGACAACTAACTTTGTTTAAAAAAAATTACGTTGAACAATCTCAAAGTTACAGACACTTTGCAAGACCAGTACAAAGAACATTTTTCCCTTGAACCGGTTGATAGTAAGTTGACTACCTTGGATAGTAAGTATCTCCCCTGGATACGTTAGTGTGTATTTCCTAAAAACAGGACATTCTTTTACAACAATACTGTTTTTAAACTATGCAAGTTAACACTGTTGTATTACAGCAGTTTAATACTCAGACCGCATTAAGTTTCATCAATTGTCCAGTGAATCCATCACAGTTAAAGGATCCACTTGAGAATCCTTTGTTGCATTTAGTTATCAATGATTTTAGTCTTCTGTCTGCAATGGTTAGTTTCTCTATCTTTCCTTGACTTTTCTGACTTGGGTGCTTTTGAAGATTATAGGCCAGTTATTTTGTAGAAGTCACTCAATTTGGCTTTGTCTGATGTGGGACTCAATTCATTCAATTCATGTATCTTTGGCAGGAATTTCTCAAGTGACCCTTAATACTTTTTTTTTTTTCGAGACAGAGTCTCGCTCTGTTGCCCAGGCTGGAGTGCAGTGGCGCAATCTCGGGTCACTACAATCTCCGCCTCCCAGGTCCATGCCATTCTCCTGCCCCAGCCTCCCGAGTAGCTGGGACTACAGGTGCCCGCCACCATGCCCGGCTAATTTTTAATATTTTTTAGTAGAGACAGGGTTTCACTGTGTTAGCCAGGATGGACCCTTAATACTTTTTATTGGATCCTATCAGGGGTGCACAAATTCAATTTTCCCATGACTGCTGATTGTTCACTTTGATCATTGGTTAAGGTCCGGTCTGCCTCTCCTCTCCATTAGGAAGTTACTCTTTTTCCTGCTATCATTAATACATATTTTATGAGGGAGGTTCTATGTAAATATTCCATTCTTCCTCAAACTTTCCATTTATCCACATATTAATGTTATTAGGACTCATAGTTTTCTACTTTATTTAAGGAGTTATAATCCATTACAACAATGATTCATTTTGGTGATGAAGCTGGTTTCTGTGTCCTTTTGATATATCTCTATCATTTCCTTGCTTCCTGACACAAGGTTCATACTCAAGTTTCCTACCTCAGTCCTGGAATCAGGACTTGAATCCTGGAATCCTTGAAATCTCTCCAAGAAGCCCTGGTTTCTTTTAGTAGAGAATGGTATCTAGAAGAGGAAATCTGGGCTGTGTTTATTGCTATGAGAGATTCTCTTAGTAGACAAAGCTGGAGGATATATGTAAGTATATAGCTGCATAAAAATATATGAAAGTATATACATATATACACACACACACATACATTGTCATCTATATTTTTTAATCTATCTGTATTGAAAACTGTAAGTTCACCCCAATAGTTTTCTTTTTTCCACATCTGTGACTCTGAACTCCAACAGTTAAGAAATCTGGCTCCCGGCCGGGCGCGGTGGCTCACGCTTGTAATCCCAGCACTTTGGGAGGCCGAGGCGGGCAGATCACGAGGTCAGGAGATCGAGACCACGGTGAAACCCCGTCTCTACTAAAAATACAAAAAATTAGCCGGGCGTGGTGGCGGGCACCTGTAGTCCCAGCTACTCGGAGAGGCTGAGGCAGGAGAATGGCATGAACCCGGGAGGCGGAGCTTGCAGTGAGCCGAGATTGGGCCACTGCACTCCAGCCTGGGCGACAGAGCGAGACTCCGTCTCAAAAAAATAAATAAATAAATAAATAAAAATAAAAATAAAAAAAAAGAAATCTGGCTCCCATTATCCTTAAGTCTCCTTATTTGCTCAATCCCCTTGTAGGAAGCCAGTCTCCTATCAGAGCCACTGTCCCCCTTACCCCTCACACACCCTCCTTACCCTGTCCTTGCTGTGACCTGCCACCACCACCCCTCAGAAACTGTCCTTACCCTGCTTTGACTCAGTCCATGACATGCTGCTGACCCCGTGTGGACATCGTCCTCACCCCATCAGGGTTCTGGTTCCCTACCCAAGGGCTATGTTCCATGCAATTCCCCTCCTTGGCCCCTTGGGCTGTGACTCCCTACACAAGGCACTCCCTGCTGTGGTGGTGTCATCCTTACCCAGCAGGGTCTCCAGGTCCCCATACCAGTCTGTGGGCATCTTCCTTGGACTCTACACCTATACCAGGCTGTCTCTCCATGGGGCTTCCCTCCTCATCATGCTGAGGTTCCCACCCCCACTACAGGCACCCCTCTTACCTGGAAGCCCTTCTTATCTACTTAGGCTCTCTGATACACCAGGCTCTCCTCAATCATGAATACCCTCCTCACCCTGTTCAAGGGAGACACCTATGCTGGGCCACCACCCCTACTCCAGAGTAACCAACTTTCTCTGCCCTGCTGAATGACATTAGGACTGAATTCTTCCAGTAGAAAAGGGAAGAAGGCAAGGAGAAAGAGGAAAAGAAACATGATGTTTTTTCTGAGCCCTAAATCATCACTGAAAGAGTCGATCGGGCTCAAACCAAAGACATGCTGGTCGCGGTCAAGAGATTTTATTGGAGGAACCAAGGCGACACCACACAGAGAAGGAAGGAAGAAGGGGCGAGCTGCTTAGGTGCTGGGTTTTTATACTCAGTGGGGCTACGTGGGCATCGGTGATTGGCTTAGGGGTGGGGTTTGAGTAAAAGGCAGGAGGTGTTCTTCCCTGATTGCCCTTCTCTTGGGGGGCTCGCAGGGTGGAGAACCGGGAACCGGGGGTGAAGAACCGGGAACCGGGGGGTGAAGAACCCGGAACCGGCGCCATCTTACTGTGCCCATGTTACCTAACAATCACCACGACCAACCCTGAGTCAGCACTTAAGTTGACAGGAGAGTTGGCTTCTGATCAAGTATGTTTTGGTGGCCACCTCTGGGCAAGGAGCTAAAGGCCTAAGTAATAAAAATCCTCAGGAGACAGGGCCTCCAGCTAGAAGTGAGGAAGCCCGAGTCCAGTCCTGACCCTACCTTTTCCAGCAGTGTTGCTGTTCTACCTCTAGTCCTTTGTAGTATTGGGTGATAAGGAAATACACTAATCAACAAATAAGATGCCTGATAAGACTACCTTTCTCCAAATATATAACATTGTTGTGAAGAGGAAGCAAGATAAGGTGTTTTGAAATGTCTTGAAAACCATAAATATCTAGGCAAATGTGACATTTTTATAAGAAAAATATTTTGTCAGGAAATATTAATGTAATGGGAATTTTTATTAGGACAATCCTATTATCTTTATGACTTAAAAAATTGATGTGAATAGGCTGGGTGCAGTGGCTCATGCCCGTAATCCCAGCACTTTGGGAGGCTAAGGTGGGTGGATCGCTTGAGCTCAGGAGTTTGAGACCAGCCTGGCCAACATGATGATACCCCAGTCTCTACTAAAATACAAAAATTATCCGGGCGTGGTGGCAGGCATTTGTAATCCCAGCTACTAGGGAGGCTGAGGCAGGAGAATCGCTTGAACCCAGGAGGTAGAGGTTTCAGTGAGCTGAGATCGCGCCACTGCACTCCAGCCTGGGTAACAGAGTGAGACTTTGTCTGAAAAATAGATAATTTAAAAAATAGGCCGAGCGCGGTGGCTCACACCTGTAATCCTAACACTTTTGGAGGCCGAGGCAGGCGGATCACAAGGTCAGGAGATCCAGACCATCGTGGCTAACATGGTGAAACCCCATCTCTACTAAAAATACAAAAAATTAGCCGGGCAGGGTGGCGGATGCCTGTAGTCCCAGCTACTCAGGAGGCTGAGGCAGGAGAATGGCGTGAACCTGGGTGGTGGAGCTTGCAGTGAGCCGAGATCGCGCCACTGCACTCCAGCATGGGTGACAGAGTGAGACACCATCTCAAAATAAATAAACAAATAAATAAAAATAAAATAAATTGATGTGAATAAAATATATCCCAATACATAGAGCTGAAAATGTGTGCTGGGGAAATAATATATGGGATGCCTGGGTGGAGGTAGGGGCAGTAGACAGCCATAACATGCTAGATCCTGTGAGACCAGAACCCAGTAAACTGATGGGGAGTGCATTGAAGAGCTTCCAATGTAACTCAATTTGCCTGTTTAGCTGATTTCACTACTGTAAACTTTGAAACAGCAGGATTCCTCCTATGATCATATCCCCACCTCCAAATTTACTTCTCTTTATCTCATCTATAGAAATATCCTCTGGGTTCTGATACACTTACGAGCTTCTAGGGCTTCCCTTATCTTTACTGTCTACTGTCCAGATATGTATGGAATCTAGTTGAACTATCCCCTGTGTCAGTAAAAGAAGCTAACTTAATGGGATCTCTGGGTCTGAAGATTTTTTGATTCCTATGGCTTTCATTTATGCAAAGGAAAGAACTTGATTTTTTTTCTGTATATTATGAATAAAATCTCCTTTTTGGCGCTTTTATGAGATACTGTAATACATATTTAAATTGCTTTTTATTTATTCTTGGATTCTAGAATAATACGTTAGTAAGTACAAAACCAAACCAACAAAGAACCTCAAAGCCACTAGCGCTACACTGATTACACATAAAGACTGGACTCTAACATTGCTCTGTGTTCTAAGGGGCCTGGGCTTCATTTTTAAGATTCAAGAAAAAAAGCACAAAAAGGAACCCAGCCCTTTGAAAAGAAGAAATGAGGCTGAAGGTGGCGGAAGGCAGAGTTAAGCTAAATCTCCGTGCTAGAGAAAGAACGTGTGTATTACAAGGAAGTGGTTTGTTCTAGCAGGCAGTTGGGCGATGAGGTTGAGGGAGGTGGAACAGTTGACTCATGGCTCCGTCTTGCATTTGGTTTGCTGCTAAGAGCCTTTAAAATTCTTAACTATTTCTGGGGGCTTTCTTAGCTCAGTAGTCACTGAGAGAAATGAGCTGAGCTAAGGAGTGCAAGGGGAAACAGGCTCCCTGAAGGGTGACCCAGAGGGTGTCGCTTTCTGGGGACTGGTTTTAAGTGGATTGGATGACATTTGGGGATTAAGTCAGTCTCCTGGATATCTCATTATTTATGCATTTGTTCCTTTTGGAAATAGTTATTGCATACATAGGGTTTTCAGATGACTTAAACCAAAACACCAGACTCACAATAAAAATTTATAGACAAAAATAATCATATTCCATTGATACAGAAAACTTATTGATGATCAGTTAAAGATGGTGGTTTCAACATCTATGTTTATCTCTGTTCTCTCCAAACATTCCAATAAAATGAAAATGGATGATTTTTTTTTAACGCACAAACCCATAAGGACAAAGAGACTTGGAGTAGAGGAAACACCAAGGAAAAATGGAAAGATGGAAAGCTGACGGATGAGCGTGAGCTGACCCAGCAGATTCAGCGAGGCCAACACCTAAGCTGGCAGTGAGGGAAAGTGAGTCATCCATCGTATTTGCACCACAGAACCACAAAAATGCCCAGAAATTGGGGCCACCAGGAATTTCTAAAATGGGGGTAAATGGGAAAACAGAGTCAGTCAAAAGTCTTTTTAAGAAGCAGTTAGGGCCGGGCGTGGTGGCTGACGCCTGTAATCCCAGCACTTTGGGAGGCCGAGGCAGGCGGAACACGAGGTCAAGAGATATGAAACCCCGTCTCTACTAAAAAAAAAGCTGCAAAAAATTAGCTGGGCCTGGTGGCGGGCGCCTGTAGTCCCAGCTACTCGGGAGGCTGAAGCAGGAGAATGGCGTGAACCTAGGAGGTGGAGCTTGCAGTGAGCCGAGATTGCACCACTGCACTCCGGCCTGGGCGACATAGCGAGACTCCGTCTCAAATAAATAAAGAAGCAGTTAGACTCCCAGCTTCCTTCTCAATGCCTTGCAGCAGAAGATCTGCCCCTCTCCTCACCTTTGCACTGGACTGGAAATTTAGTTTCTAGAGCTGTACTGCTCAATACGGCAGCCACTAAGTACATGTGGTTTCCGAACTCTTTAAGTCTGGTTATTCTAAATCGAAATGTGGGTTAAGTGTGAAATACATGCCAGATTCTGAAGACTTGGTACAATTAAAAAAGATTTTTAAAAACATTGATTACATGTTGTAGGCTGGGCTCAGTGGCTCACGCCTGTAATCGCAGCACTTTGGGAGGCTGAGGAGGGTGGATCACTTGAGCCAAGAAGTTCAAGATCAGCCTGGGCAACATAGCAAAATCCCATCTCTACAAAAAATACAAAAATTAGCCATATGTGGAGGCACATGTCTGTAGGCCCAGCAACTTGAGAAGCTGAGGCAGGAGGATCACCTGAGCCTGGGAAGGTCGAGATTGCAGTAAGCCATGGTAACATCACTGCATTCCAACCTGGGCAACAGGGCAAGACTCTTATCTCAATAAATAAGTAAATAATAAAAACATTGATTATGTGTTGAAACAATAATATTTTTGATCAATGGGATTAAATAAAACAATTAAAATTAATTTCTCCTGTATATTTTTATTATTTTTTCATGTGACTGATAGAAAATCTAAAATGACTTCTGTGGCGCCCATGATATTTCTGTTGGACAGCGCTGCTCCGGAGAGTATGAACCAATGGTGACTAGGTGACAAGGGGACAGCAGAGGAGTTTCCACACTGAGAATGGGTTGGCCAAGCAAAAGCTAAGATTAAAGAGAGCTCAGTCCTCTCTCTCACCCAGATCCCAGAGTGCTGGCAGCTAGCTAGTCTCCTAACCCACAAGTAGGAGATGGCAATATTCACTTCAGGGGAAGCTGACCAGCCTGAGGAAAGTTCTAAAGATGCAGAAGCAGACACCATCAGCCTTCTGCCCGTGTTCCCCTTAGCATCCACTTCTGCACCTAAAGATGGTTTCCTGTCAATTCCTGCAGCTTTCTTCAGGTGAACGCGTCTGTCAACCTGCAGACAGACCCAGCCAGAAGGGGCAGAGAATTCACGGGCTTCAGGGTGGTCGAGAAGGGCGTGGCTCTCTTGCTCTTCCATCAGGGAGAGAATCCTGAGGGGCGTGACCTACACTGACCCCCAGAACCCCCCACAGCATTGAGCTCCGATTGTCCACCCACGCTGACTTCCTTCCCTTTCCTGACTTCCTCCCTTACCCTTCTCCATCTCCCTACCAGGGTTTCCTGAGATGACCTCTGAAATAGATGACCTGAATGGGGCTGTCTGTTTCTACATCTGCTTTGAGGGAACCTCAGTCAAGACAAATTCTGATAGTTGGAGTTTCTCCAGGAAAACAGCCCAGCCATGTCATCCTACAGGGAGGCCACCAGTGGATAAGCCTCATCTATACACAGAGCTTTTTACTTTTATTTATTTATTTTTTAAGACTGAGTCTCAGTCTGTCGCCCAGGCTGGAGTGCAGTGGCACAATCTCGGCTCACTGCAACCTCCACCTCCCAGGTTCAAGCGATTCTGCCTCAGCCTCCCAAGTAGCTGGGACTACAGGCGCAGGCCACCATGCCTGGCTAATTTTTTGTAGTTTTAGTAGAGACGGGGTTTCACCGTGTTAGCCAGGATGTTCTCAATCTCCTGACCTCGTGATCTGCCCGCCTCGGCCTCCCAAAGTGCTGGGATTACAGGCATGAGTCACCGTGCCTGGCCCATTTTTAATTATTTTTTTATTATTTTATTTTATTTTTGAGATGGAGTCTCACTCTGTCACCCAGGTGGGAGTGCAGTGGCACGATCTCAGCTCACTGCAACCTCCACTTGCTGGATTCAATTGATTCTGGTGCCTCAGCCTCCCAAGTAGCTGGAATTACAGGCAGGCACCACCATGCTCAACTAATTTTTGTGTTTTTAGTAGAGACGGGGTTTCACCATGTTGGTCAGGCTGGTCTCGAACTTCTGACCTCAGGTGATCCACCCGCCTCGGCCTCCTAAAGTGCTGAGCCACCGCGCCTGGACAGAGATTTTTATTTTTTAATCTTTTTTTTTTATACTTGATCTTAGCCAAAAGGCTGAGAAGTGATTAATCTTTATTTTTTCAGCTGTATTGTATAATTGGTATCCAAAAAGCTGCACATATTAATATACACAATTCAGTGACTTTGCACATAAGTACTGTTAAAAGATAACTGTAGACAAATTAAATTTAACAGAGTTTAACTGAGCAAAGAACAATTTGAGAGTCAGGTACCCCACCCCCACCCATCAAACAGAATACCTTCAGGGCAACTCTAGGGCTGCTGCGTGGGTAGAGAGAATTTATGGACTGAAAAAGGAAAATGACAGATAAAAATCAGAAGTGAAGTACAGAAATGGCTGGATCGTTATAGCTCAGTGTTGGCCTCATTTGAACACAGTTTGCACAGTCGACCGCCTGTGAGTGGCTGAAGTATAAAGAGTAGGGTGCAGTCTGTTTCCACATCTGGTTAGATTGCAGTTGACTAAGTATGGAGAAGCCTTTAGGCTGACTTAAAATACGTAAGGAGGCAGCTTTAGGCTAAACTTAATTTAGCAGTACTTACTGTTAATTACAGGCACTGTCTTGTAGAGCAGATCTCTAGAACTTACTCACTTTTGTATCACTGTAAGTTTATACCCATTGAACAACAACTCCCCATATTGCCCTTCCCTACCCCCTAGCAACCACCATTCTATTGTCTACCTCCATACCTTTGATTATTTTAGGTGCCTCAGATAATAGAGATCACACAATATTTGTCCTTCTATAACTGACTTATTTCATTTGATAGAATGTCTTCCTGGTCCATCCATGTTATTATAATAATAGGATTTTCTTCTTTGTTAAAACTAAATAATGTTCCATTGTATGTATGCACTACGTTTTCTTTCTCCATTTGTCCGTTGATGGATATTTGGGTTGCTTCTATATTTAGGCTATTGTGAATAATGCTGCAATGAACACAGGATTGCAGATATCTCTTCCAGATCCTGATTTCAGTTTTTTCGGATGTATACCAGAAGCAAGATTGCTGAGTCACATGGTAGTCCTGTTTCTAATTTTCTGAGGAAACTCTGTGCTGTTTCCCATAGCAGCTGTACCATGTTACATTTCCAGGAACAGTGCGTAACGGTTCCCTTTTCTCTACATCCTCTCGGACACTTGTTTTTATATTTATATATAAAATACATTTTTATATACAAAAACGTATGTTACATACAATATATATTTAAAATATTTTTAAAAAATATATTCTATATATATATATATAAAGTATCTGAGAT
Organism: Nomascus leucogenys; assembly: GCF_006542625.1. Classification (NCBI taxonomy): domain Eukaryota; kingdom Metazoa; phylum Chordata; class Mammalia; order Primates; family Hylobatidae; genus Nomascus; species Nomascus leucogenys. Next base: position 57,199,162 of record NC_044381.1, on the reverse strand, counting down.
GATGTAGAGAAAAATATATAATACATTTTATATATATATAATGGCCATCCCAACAGGTGTGAGGTGATATCGCATTGTGGTCTTGATTTGCATTTCCCAGATGATTAACAATGTTGAGCATCTTTTCATATACCTGTTGGTTATTTGTATGTCTTCTTGGAGAAATGTCTATTTAGATATTTTGCTCATTTTTTAATCAGGTTACTTATTATTTGTTTATTTTCTTGCTCTTCACTCAGAGCCTTTTAGAGTTGACTTTTAAATATGAGCAGAAAGCCCAAACAACCATTGAGGAAATCCTCTAATAATTCAGACAGTAAAACAAAATTTTGGGTTCGTCTAAAAGTAATCATCTATTTATGGCTGATTTTTTATGACCTGCTTGTGCATGGGAGTGATATTGTGCCCTAACAATACTAAATGTGCAAAAGGATGCATGCATGCCTGTGTTTGTTTCACTAAACAGAAAGCTAAAACACTGGATTGTCTGCCTCATAGTTAATACCCAGCCACCCTCTGAGTATCCAGAAGGTACTCCTCACCTTGTCAGGTGCTAGAATGCAGACGGTAAAGTCAGTCCTTGATATCCAGGAGGTACAGTCTCAAGGAGAAGTCAGATAAGAGGAGAAATGCTTATTATGCAGTGGGATAGAGTCTGCACAGCAGGAAGGGAGCCCAGAGTGATCTTGAAACAAGCAGCTGTGGGGAGAGGCAAGGGGAAACATTTCCAGAGGGCCAGCTGGGTACAGCAGAAGGAAGGACATTCCTGGAGAGGGAGAAGAGAAAGGGACACATTTAGCAAACTGAAAATATCCTGCCGGGGGTGGTGGCTCACGCCTATAATCTCAGCACTTTGGGAGGCCGAGGCGAGTGGATCATCTGAGGTCAGGAGTTCAAGACCAGCCTGGCCAACATGGTGAAACCCCGTCTCTACTAAAAATACAAAAATTGGCTGGGCGTGGTGGCACATGCCTGTAATCCCAGCTACTCAGGAGGCTGAGGCAGGAGAATCGCTTGAACCCGGGAGGCGTAGGTTGCAGTGAGCCAAGATCTTGTGCCATTGCACTCCAGCCCGGGCAACAAGAGCGAAACCCCGACTCGAAAAGAAAATATCCTGAGATGGCTGCAGTGAAGGGTGTGATGGAGAAAGTGTCCAGGAATGAAGCTAGAGGGAAGCCCAGGACACCATACTAAAGAGGTAGAATGAGTTTCTAAAGAAACAAAGGCATCGCCGAAAGGCTCAGGGTGACATCTCTCTGAAGAGAGAGCCCCTTCAATAGCCTCCACGGTCTTTTCTTTCTTTTTCTTTTTTCTTTTTTTTCTTTTTTTTTTTTTTTTTTTGAGACAGAGTCTCGCTCTGTCGCCCAGGCTGCAGTGCAGTGGCGCAATCTCGGCTCACTGCAAGCTCCGCCTCCCGGGTTCACGCCATTCTCCTGCCTCAGCCTCCTGAGTGGCTGGGACTACAGGCGCCCGCCACCACTCCACGGTCTTTTCTTAAGGGCAAGATGTCTCCCTTTTTGCAATCTGCAGAGGAAATGGAAACGACCACTACTTCTGTATCTTTTCAAAGAGAAAATGCCTGGGAATGTAGAACCAGGTATAGGAAGGTGACGGAGCAGTTGTCTAGCAAAACTGAATTGTGCTCTTTAAGTCAGCCGTTTTCCCACACAAGCTAGGATTTTTTTTTTTTTTTCCCTTGCGTGTCTTACTCAGCGCCTGTTTTGGGCCCCTCAACAATGAGCTGAGCTACAGGGCTTTTGATACTGGCTAGTGCTGAACTTTTCCCAAGTAGCATAGTATTTTAAATCTGTTACATGGGGAAGATTTCTAGAAAGCAGCACTAATTCTAAGGGGAAAATGGCGGATTCCTCACGAAGTGACAGGGAAGAGATCTGGCCCCGTAAAACATCACACCGACACAGGAGATGTGGAAGGGCACCCAAAGGCAAAGGAAATGAGCCATTTTAGGTAGGTGGGAGGGGTCTGCAAGGCAGCCCTTAAAATGATCCGCAAAGAGCACTTTTGGGGTTCCTGGCTTCTGCTTTGCCAAGAGGATCGTTGTTAGGGGTTGTGCTGCCTAAAGAGGAGATCAATGTGCCAGAGCACCCAGACGTCACAGTACGCTGATGGGAAGGTGCAGAGGCATGCCATGCTCTCTGGTCTCGATCATGCACTTCAAACTGAGTCACCTGAATAGAGAGCCAGGGCAGAAATATTGCATAAGCCCTCGCTCCGAAACAGGGTGCTAACAGGAGGGAACAATCGGAAGGAATAATGAAGTCATCGGCTTAAAGCAAGTCCACAACCCAAGAGGAAAAACTCCATTAGATTTCAAGACCTGAAAAGAATCTTCTGTGGCTTGAGGCTCTGTTCTCTTGGCCCATTGGGTGGATGGCCTCACCTTCTTGGCCCACCCAGGGTACCATCCACACTGCATCTGTGGCTCTGGCCTCAGGCTCTTCCTCCTTTATTTCATCTTGCCTCTGTCCCTTTCAGTCTGGGATGGCAGCATTTCCACTGGTATAAAATTATTAAAAATGTTGTCAGTCTCCCAGGTAATCTAGGGGTCTAAGCCATGAGACAAGAGAGTCCCTCGCAGATATTTGTTGGATAATTTTAGTTCTATTCCTGATTCTGCTGAGTTGGTTGATTGGATTCATAAATCACACATCTCATCCCTTTAGCAAATATTGTCCAGACATACCCTTGGCTCTAATTCCAGAGCAGTTTATCTGGATAGACTGAGAATTTTCCAAATCAAATGCTGGTTCCTTTATGCTTACCAGTTCATTCCTTAATGTGTCTCTTTCTCTTGCATTTTACTCTGAACAGCATAGAGAAACCAGACTGTACCTTCCACACTTGGCTTGGAAATCACTTCATCTCAATACCCAAATTAATCACTTATAAATTCTACTTTCTACAAAGCAGTAGAAGATAATTCAGCCAAGCTTTCTGCCACTTTATAACCAGGTTTACCTTTCCTCTAGTGTCCAGTACCAGTGTCCCTCACTTCCATCTGAGGCTTTACCAGGGGCACTTTTAACATTCATATTTCTAGCAACATTCTGTTCATAATGATATATGTATTTTCTAACATGATAAAAGCTTTCTCTACAGCTTCCCTCACTTCTTTCTAAACCTTCACCAAGATGGCCTTTACCATCCATACTTCTTTCTTCTTTCTTTTAATTTTAATAGAGGCGAGCTCTCACCATCTCGCCCAAGCTGGTCTCAAAATTCTGGGCTCAAGTGGTCCTCCTGCCTCAGCCTCCCAAAGTGCTGGGATTACAGGCATGAGCCACTGCCCCCAGCTAACATCCGTATTTCTACCACCAATCTCTTCAAAGCAATCTAGGCTTTTACTACCAAGCTCCTGAAAATTCCTGTACGTCTACCCACTGTAATTGCCTATCAGGTTCTTGCTGCTGCACAGGCAAAATCAATTCACTGATATTGTGGTATTGCAGTAAAGGAAGTGTTTAACTGATGCTAGGCTAGCCATATGGAAGACAGAGTTATTGCTCAAATCAGTCTCTCCAAAGGCTCAGAGGTTACAGTTTTTCAAGGATAGTTTTATGGGCAGAGGACTAGGGAATGGGTGCTGCTGTTTGGTTGGGGCTGCAATCATAGGGCTGTGGAAATCCATCCTCGTGCTCTGAGTCTGCCTCTGGGTTGGGGGCCACAGGATCAGTTGAGTCATGAGTCTGGAAGTGGACAGTATAGAAAAATCTCAAAAAACCGGCCGGGCACGGTGGCTTACACCTGTAATCCCAGCACTTTGGGAGGCCAAGGCTGGCAGATCGTGAGGTCAGGGGATAGAGACCATTCTGGCTAACACGATGAAACCCCATCTCTACTAAAAATACAAAAAAAAATTAGCCGGGCATGGTGGTGGGCGCCTGTAGTCCCAGCTACTCAGGAGGCTGAGGTAGGAGAATGGTGTGAACTCACGAGGTGGAGCTTGCAGTGAGCCGAGATCGTGCCAGTGCACTCCAGCCTGGGTGACAGAGCAAGACTCCATCTCAAAAAAAAAAAAAGAAAAATCTCAAAAAACCAGTTTTAGGTTCTACAATAGTGATGTTACCTGTAAGAACAATTGGGGAAGTCACAAATCTTGTGACCTCTGGCTACATGACTTCTGAGCAGTAAGGGATTAGAGAAACTATCCCTACATTTTAGCAGAATTCAGTCCCCTCCCATAATCCTAATCTCACCGCCTTTCATTAGTTTTCAGTCTCTGAGCAAGAATGGGGCTAGTTTTAGGAAGGGACTATTATCATCCTTGCTTCCAAGTTAAACTATAAACTATATTCCTCCCACAGCTTGGCCTATGCCCAGGAATAAGTGAAGACAGCCAGCCTGTGAGGCTTGAAGCAAGATGGAGTCAGCCACGCTAGAGTTCTCCCACTGTCATAATCTTTGCAAAGGAGGTTTCACTGTTACCCAACTCCAAAGCCACTTCCACATTTTAAGTATTTGTTACATTTCACTTCCCAGTACCAAAATCTGCATTTATTTGGTAGGGCTGCCGTACAAAGTAACTCAAACTAGGTGGTTTAAAACAACAGAAATATATTCTGTCACAGTTGTGGAGGCCAGAAGTTGAAAATCAAGGTGCAAGCAGAGACATGCTGTAAAAGCCTAGATCTAATTCTTCCTCAGCTCTTCCTGAATTCTGGGGATGACCCCAATCTTTGGCATTCCTCCAATATTGGCTTCTATTGTCCTGTGTTCTCCCGTGCATTCCCACAGCATTCTCTTACTTGTGTGTCTGTGTCCAAATTTCCCTCTTTTTATTAGAACACCAATCACATAGGATTAGGGCCCACCCCAATGACCTCATTATAACTTGATTATATTGCAAAGACTGTGTTTCCAAATAAGGTCACATTTGTGGGTCCCAGAAATTGGGACTTCAGCATATCTTCCTGGGGGATGCAATTCCACCTGTAACCCTGGATGAATACAGCTGTGTAAACACCACCAAGATAAAGAAATGGAGCATTTTCAACATTTATCAGGCTCCCTCACACTCCCTTTCAGTCAACACTTCCTACAGGTAACCTTTATTCTGAACACCATGGCCTACTTCAGTATCTACAGAGCAGATTTATGCTGAAGCAATAGAAAATAAGATAAGAAGTAATTAGAGCAGCCATATCATCAAAGATAACCTATACTTTAATGGCTGGACTTTGAGCCATTTCTAAGATAGCTTCATTAAAACATTACACTTTTTGAGTTCCAACTAAATGTCAGGCCCTGTGCCATTTATTCATGTACATTTAATTTTATTTTATTCCATAAACACCATTTGAGGAAAGTATGCTATTTCTATCTAGAAAGAATAGTTGTGACATAGAGTGTTTGCCTAAAATTAGCAAATCTCTAGCTAACAAACGACTCCTGGAACCAGACAGAGCTCTCTTGGGCCCCCAGGTTAGTGTTTGGTTCGGCAAATATTTGATGACTGGTTATTATAGACACAGGCATACGGAATCATACACAAATGCCATATTTACCTGCTCTCAAGGAACTTAATATTCTTTGGAGGAACACAGGAGGATATAATTCTAAAATAATGCAGTCATTGTAATGACAGAGGCCAGCATCAAGTTCTAGAAAGGCACAGAAGATCAATATTGGCTCACCTGGAGGCAGGGGATGATCCAGGAAAGGATCTTAAGCTTTAAAGACAGAATAAGCAGGAGGTAGGAAAAAAAAAAAAAGATAAGCAGGGGAAGGGAGGCGTGAAACTCAGGAGAAATCAAGCAGATGGGGATGGCAGGAGCCTGAAGTGAGAGCCAGGTTGTAGCTGGGGATAAGGATCAACAGTGGAAGTCAGACCAGAGAAGACTTTTATGTCATGGTAAAAAGGGGACCATGCATTTCTCCTGAGGTAGCACATGCATTGCTTGTGGATGGCTTTCAGCCTGCAAATGGTGCTTTTATTTTGGCCCTCACAGTGTTTGAATAAAGTCTGCATGCCTTTAAGCCTCTGGCTCACCCCAGGCTGCACTGCTCCCTATTGTTTAATGCTTACCAGATATGTTCAGGTATATGACCTGGATGTGTGGCATCTAGGAAGGAGACTGGGTGCCACTGCAAGGTTTAGACAGGGAAGGGACATTGGCCACACTTGATTTTTTTTTTTTTTAATTTGTTTTAGTGACAGGGTCTCATTATGTTGCCCAGGCAAGTGATCCTCCCGCCTCACCCTCCTGAGTTATTGTGATTACAGGCACATGCAACTGTGCCTGGATGAATTTTCAATAAAGTTCTCTAGAAACAGTTTCAGAGATGGACTTGAAAGAGTGAGACTGAGGCAGGATGATCAGTTAAGAGGTTATAAAAATGCCAAGATGTGGTTACTATCTGAGCAATGGTAATAGAAGAGAGGAAAGGCCATACTCAAAAACCATTTAAGAGGTAAAATCACTAGCAGAGAGTGAGTCTCTGGAGGTGAGGAGGTGGGACATGGTTTTCTTCCCACTTGTCACAGCGAGGCATGCTTTGCAATTTCTGCATCGGTTCTAATTCAAGGACACAGTCAGGCTGGTGCACACAAGTGTGGGCCACAGAGATATTGGAAGATGGCATAGAACCAAGTGGGAAAAGAATAGGCCCTATGCTCCATCTAGAAAAGAGCTTCAGCTTCTCTTGGGAAAGCTTACAGTAGTGAGGAGAGTTTGATAGTCAACACCAAACCCAGCTGTAGATCATTGCAACTGATCATCTTCAGCAATTGCTGTACAGAGACAGTTACGCTGATGTTACTGGTTGGTAAAATAGTGTATTAACTCCTTTAATTTTTTTGGTCATCTTTACAAATTGAGAGTTAGAAAGTATATGAAGATGTGACATCTGAAATCAGTAGCCAGTGTCCTGGTCCTGAGCATAAGTAGCAGTCACCCTAGTGACCTTAAGATTAGGACTCAACCAAGACCTTTCTGAAGAGGCCATGCTGAAAAAAGCAGATTAAAGGACTACAGCCTTTATGTAGTCCTTCAATCATGTGTAGCGTGATTTGGGGAGACCCAAAGAAGGGGCCCATCTAAAATCTAGGTGATTCAATGGCAAATCTGTGAAAGACGTTACTTCAGAATTCCCACCAAAAATTCCCACCAGACTTGCTTGGCCTAAGTTTTGGTTGGTTCTTAAAATGCAAATATCCTTGGGAGGGATAAACATTAAGCTTTATTGGTCACTTCCACTTTTGTGTGAATGAGACAGTGCTTTCCTGACTAGGTTTGATAAAGGAAGAATACAGAATCAGATGCTTGAGTTCATGTAAAGAAATGCCCTAAAGAAGAGTGAACCAGGAATGGGGAATCTACATATGAGGAACAGAGTAGGATGTAGAGCAGAGGTTAGCAAACTTTTTCTTTTTCTTTTTTTTTTTTTTGAGACAGAGTCTCACTCTGTTACCCAGGTTGGAGAGCAGTGGCATGATATTGGCTCACTGCAACCTCCACCTCCTGGGTCCAAGCAATTCTACCTCAGCCTCCTGAGTAGCTGTATTATAGGTGCCTACCACCACACCTGGCTAATTTTTTTGTATTGTTAGTAGAGACGGGGTTTTGCCATGTTGGCCAGGCTGGTCTCAAACTCCTGACCTCAGGTGATCCACCCGCCTCGGCCTCCCAAAGTGCTGGGATTACAGGTGTGAGCCACCATGCCCAGTCCAAACTTTTTCTATAAAGGGAACATAGGCAATATTTTACTCTTTGCAATGCTTATTGTTGCCATTGCAAATACTCAACTATGTCATTATAGAGCAAAAGAACGAGCATGGCTGTTAGAATAAAACTTAATTTACAAAAGTGAGTGGTGGCAGGCAAAATACGGCCCAAGGGCCACAGTTCGCCATCTCTTGTACAGAGGTAAAAAAAAGAACAAACCATGGGCCTTGGAGACAGATAGACTTGAATCCAAATCCTATCTCTAATAACTACTAGATATATGGTCTTATGAAAATTAGTTGATCTCACTAATCCTCATTTATCTCAAATGTAAAGTGGGATAGCAATACCAACCTCCAGTATAGCAATGAAGTTGAGAGAAGATTCTAAATATAAAGTCCTTAACGTTGTGCCTCGCACATGTAGACACCCAACAAATATTAGTCCCCCTTCTCTACTTTGACTTTTCCTTAAGCTGACATTGTTCAAAGTATGTGGGTGTGAATAAATTCTTTTTGGTCATTTGATTAACTGGTAAGCAAATGGCAGATCCTAGAGAAGTAGAGTATGAACTAGGATATTTCTGGGATCCTATGTTTCTTGGAGTGATAGAATGGGACATACTTGAGATGTTGCATGAAGTTTGGAAGTTACTAAAGGGAATTGAAGATTCTCTGTATCAGGACATCTTGGTTTCAAGCAAAATAAGTTGACTGACTAATTGAAGCAAAAAGTAAAGTTACTGGAAGAATATGGTGCAGCTCATAAGATCCAAGAGAAGCCAGATAATTATATTTACAGCTAATGAGGCAGCTGAAAGAGATCTCAGAAGAAGAATTTCGTATCAGTCTTGACCTGGCTACTAGAAAACTAAACCTTCTATATTGAAACATTTAGCCCAATATGCAAGACCCATGGAGAATTCAGATTGGACGAACTTGGTGACAGATCTGCCCCTTCACTGTTTTGGAGGGGAAAGATGAAGGATCTTGGGCAAGGATCTTCTAGGGGACTTCCTTAGTGGAAGAGCTGGCACCTGGATTTACAGACTGGTTGAGTGAAACTAGATTGTGGTCCCCATAGTCAGCACTTATGACAAGAAGTTCTCAGACTCAACAAAACATATCGGGATTATTGGGATGAAAGGCCCCTTGTCCATCTGCTAAGGATTTCCCAACCTTGGCACTGTTGATGTTTTGGGTAGGGTAATTCTTTGTTGTCAGGGGGCTGTCCTATAGACTGTAGAATGTTTAGCAGCATCCTGGTCTCTACCAAGTAGATGTCAGTAGAAGTCCCCCTTCCTCCCAGTTGTGAAAACCACAAATGGCTCCAGCCTTTGCTAAATATCCCTAGGGAGAGCAAAATCCACTCCAGATTGAGGACTGTAGGGCTGGCTCACATCCTGGGGGTTCCTCTGAATGTCCAATATGCCTGGTTTGGTCTTATGTAACCATTCCCTTAAAGACTTGGTTGACCCAGAGGATAGATTCAATTTAGTTCTTGTGGTTTACCTTGCTTCCTGAGCAGATTCTTTATTGTTGAACTTATCACAAAATATTTAATGAACGTTTTATTATGGCAATTCTAACCATTCTCAAGTTCAGGTAAGGCTTGCATCTTCAGTGGCCTAGACACTCAAAGGCAAATGCATAGATAAGCAAATAAATATACAAATGGAAAGAAGAGAAAGCATACATCCAATTTTATCATCTGCACAGTTGCTGTTGTAGTTCTTTCCTTTGCTCTACCCTAAACCTAATGCCTATTCTTCCTTTCTGGTTTCTTCTGGGGGAATTACCACTCCCTCTTCCACAAATCATGCAGTCATGGGGGATTATGAAACCAGGTCCTCCTCTTCTCCTAAAGAAGTACAAGGTTCCTGGGCGATTCCTGCCCCAGAGCCTTTCTCTAACATTGCCATACCTGTAGTGGCAGGCATGTGACCCGAGCTCAACCAGATGGAATTTTCTCCCAGGAGTTTGAGTGTGAAAGAGGCAAGGAAAAGAGAAGGGAGAAAGGAGAGGAATGGATGATTGTGGAATGTTGGCTTCCAAAAGGGCTTATAGAGCATCTGCTCCATCGTCCTCACTGCCTTGAGAGGCAAGTGGGGCTCAGCACTATGAGATGACTTTCCTAGGTTGCTCTGTAGGGAAAAAGTGGAGCTGATGGGGTCTTTGGGGAAGGAAAGAGAGAGAAAAAAAGATGGAGATGGGCAGAAGAAGGAGAGGGAAACCAAGCAAGAAGGAAGGGAAGGTGTTTCTCATGAAGGGCGATGGTGTGGATCCACTCACTCATGACCCAGGGCTGTGGCTTGCCTGCCAAACCTTTGGGCTCTGAGGGAAATGAGACAATCTGGGCTTTGTCAACTCATGGACAACCCTTCCACGTCTTCTTTGAAAATATGTGAGGCTGGACTTGGCAATAACTTCCTCTTTGAAATGACAATTACTCCCATTACTGCTACTTCTTATTAAGCTCTATGTTCCCTGGCTATCAGGCCATTGCATATATTTCTTCATTGATTCCTCCCAGAAAGCCAATGAGATAGATGATAGTATTGTCCCTATTTTATAGATGAAGATAGTGAGCATCAGAGGAGTTAAGTAACTTGTCTAAGGGCAGAAACAAAGTTTAAGCCAACACAGTTGTGAAACCTCTGACCACAGACAGTGGGGGGATTTACAGCTTAGATCCTGCTAGATCCAGGCCCTGGAGAAATGGAGGTGAGGACAGGAGAGTTCCTCATCTCCTGTTCCAATTCAGACCTTGTCCTATCTCTATGCCTTCAGCTCTTTAAGCAGGACTTAGCTCTTTGAACTTGATTTTGATCTGGCTTTGGAAATGCAGCTGCCTCCTGCTGAAATGGTTCCACTCTCCATCTGGTGAATTAACTTGCTTTTCATCCCCTCCTCCCTCCCTTGGCCTGTGGGTCACCGGGCTACTCGATAGCACCTTGGCCAGAGAATCAATGGATAAGGAAGGCAAAGAAGGAAAACTTAGCTCAACTCTTGTTACCTGAGGCAGCGGCTGAAACCAATGCCCACAAAGGGGGTTTTGTATTTCCCATGAATTTAAAATGTTTCTGTCACTCATGCTACCAAATGTCCTGAGTTGGTGATCCAAAAAAGAATGCCATCATTGTGCAAACGGGGCAATTTATAAGAAAATTCTTCACAGCACACAGCTATGCAGTAAAACCTCAACCCCAAGGAGCTCATTGCTAGGCTGTTTCTTTGTTTCTCCTGCCTTCATTGCGGGTGGAGGAGAAATGAGGGGGGAGTAGCACTGCTGAAAAGCCCAAGACCTTCAGGAGGTCCAAGTCCTGCCCCCCACCCTCTTTGTGGTTCAGTTCATGCCCCCCACGGCCTCTGTGCTACTCCCTCATCCCTACCCCCTCATTTTCTTTTCTGTATGCCATTTCTAGTCCTGGTCAGGGAACATGAAAGCTTGGTCTTAAAATTGAGATGTCTCTATGCCAGAAAGTAACTAACAAATTATAAGCAGCTGCAGTCAACATTGGCTTCTGACAGTCTTGACCATTTGGGAGAATGTTTTCTAGTGGGGTTGGCAGTCAAGAGGAGAAGGAGGCCGTCCCCATCAAAAGGGCAGCACGCATCTTTTGAAAACGTTCTCTTTTCTTTGCTTCTCTTTCCTTCCCTTTTTCCCTTCTTTTCTCTTGCTTCTTTAAATGCTCTCCCTCACAGAAGGAGGGGAGCCACTACTGTGCAAGAAAATTCTCTATTGACTTGCAACTTAGCGGTGCAGTAAAAGTTTGCTCACATGCTGAGGGGCAATTCCATTTTAGCTGAGGGGTGATTCTATTTCAGGCCTCAGGCTGAGAGAGAAACAAGAAGGTGAAAGTTCCTAATGATATCAAACAAAATTACAAGTTTAGTTTAAAGACCTTAATTGGCTTTTATTTGTGATTCTAGAATCAGGCAATTCAGAATTTGCCTCATTCTATAAAGTAGAATGTTGTGATGAGCTGGGAAGAGGAGGTTGGTTTTACAAACAGAAAGGAGCTGAGGAAAGCAGAAACAGAGAACCGGTGGATTAGTCGTTTCAAAGTTACCTTCGTTTATAAAGATCAAGGCAGAGGGCATTTCCTCATCATGCTCATTGAGACTGGCCTGTTTGGGGATTTGGCCATTAGCTCTCTCTCTCTCTCTCTCTCTCTCTCCTATTTATTGGAAGTTCAGGTAAGCAACCTAGTTTTGGCTTGGTGGTATGGAACATTAGCATGAGTGACTCTATTTGGTTTGGTCTGTTGGGGCTAGTGCAGGAGCTCATTTCAAACCAATGGCCTCCTATACATTTTATTTAACACTAATTTTGACTGAATTTCTTTCCTAACTTACTCTTCTTAAAAACTTCTTCTTTTCTTTTTCTTTTTTTTTTTTTGAGAGGGTCTCACTCTGTCACCCAGGCTAGAATGCGGTTGTTACAGGAAAGGGGTCCCAATCCAGACCCCAAGAGAGAGTTCTTGGATCTCGCTCAAGAAAGAACTCAGGGTGAGTCGGTAAAGTGAAAGCAAGTTTATGAGGAAAGTAAAGGAATAAAAGAATTCCTACTCTGGCCGGGCGCGGTGGCTCACGCCTGTAATTCCAGCACTTTGGGAGGCTGAGGCAGGCAGATCACGAGGTCAGGAGTTCGAGACCAGCCTGGCCAATATGGTAAAGCCCCATCTCTACTAAAAATACAAAAATTAGCCAGGCATGGTGGCATGTGCCTGTAATCCCAGCTACTTGGGAGGCTGAGGCAGGAGAATCCCTTGAACCCGGGAGGTAGAGGTTGCAGTGAGCTGAGATTGCGCCACTGCACTCCAGCCTGGGTGACAGAGCGAGACTCTATCTCAAAAAAAAAAAAAAAAGAAAAAGAAAAAAAAAAAAGAATGGCTATTCCGTAGACATAGAAGCCCGGAAGACTGCTGGTTACCCATTTTTACAGTTATTTCCTGACGATATGCTAAACAAGGGGTGGATTATTCTTGCCTCCGTTTTTAGATTATATAGGGTAACTTCCTGACTTTGCCATGGCATTTGTAAACTGTCAGGATGCTGGTGGGAGTGTAGCAGTGAGGACAACCAGAGGTCATTCTAGTGACTGTCTTGGTTTTGGTGGGATTTAGCCAGCTTCTTTACTGCAACCTGTTTTATCAGCAAGGTCTTTATGACCTGTATCTTGTGCCGACCTCCTATCTCATCCTGTGACATAGAATGCTTTAACTCTCTGGGAATGCAGCCCACTAGGTCTCAGTCTCATTTTACCCAGCTCCTATTCAAGATGGAGTTGCTCTGGTTCACACACTTCTGACACAGTGACACTATCATGGCTCGCTGCAGCCTTAACCTCCCAGGCACAAGTGATCCTCCCACCTCAGCCTCCTGAGTAGCTGAGAGTACAGGTGTGTGCCACCACATCCAGCTAATTTTTGTATTTTTTGTAGAGACGGTGTCTCACTATGTTGCCCAAGCTGGTCTGCTGGTCTTGAGCTCCTGGCTGCAAGCGATCTGCCTGCCAAAGGCCAGGTGTGAGCCACCGTGCCTGGCCTATTCTTAGACACCTCTTGAATGCCAAAGTGAATTAAATTTTCAACTCTATTTTCTCCTCCTTTGATCTTCTTTTAAAGATTTTGGAGGACGTGTTATTAATATGTTTCTAACATTTCGTCATAAAAAGTCTCAAAGAGAAGCAGAAAAAAGGTTACAAGGCATCCTCATCCACTCTGGGTGATTTTAAAGCTAGCAAAAGTAGGGAAATAAATGGAATTAAATAACAAATGGGGGGAGGGGCAACAAGATTCTCACTTTAGAATTCTCAGTAATAAAGGCATCTCAGCTACACATTGACATATAAATTAACAAGACTTTCATCTTTTGGGGGGCTCGGCCTCTGGCCCACATCCTTAAAATGGGTCTTTAAAAGGAAGGCTCCTATTAGATGCTCTTTGTGGTTTCTTCCTTGCCACAGGGATTCATGAGTATACAAAGGGCTTGGATGGTTGGAAGGCAGATGAAACCTGAGATCTGAACACAGCCTCATAAATCTGTTGTTAGAAAAGCCAGCCGGCAATCCAGTTGATAACGTCCTGGGGAGCTGCAGGTAGGGCCCAGAGGAGGGAAGAGAGAGTGTGGGGCAGATCAGAGAAAGTTGTCCCTTGCCTCCCAGGGAGTAAAGTCAGCAGGTAGAGCCCAGAGGAGGGAAGAGAGAGTGTGGGGCAGATCAGAGAAAGTTGTCCCTTGCCTCCCAGGGAGTAAAGTCAGCATCTAGCCTGGGAGATAGAATCTTCAGTGGTCTAGACCAGACCAGAGCTTCCTGAACTTCAACAGGTCCAGAAACAACAGACCTGGGAATCTTAAGATGCAAATTCTGATTCAATAGATCTGGGGGTGGGGGTGGGGGTGGGGGTGGGGCGGGGCTGAGGGTGGGCAGCACTGAGAACCTGCATTTTTATCAAGCTCCTAAGAAAAGCCAGCTCCTAAGCTGCAACCTATGCAGGCTCTGAACTTGGTTTTAACACACTATTTCCACCTTAAAATTTTAAATGATTTTTAAATTTGAACTTGTGTTTTGTAAGTCTGATGGGGCAATCCAGCCAGCTGGAGACTAGAAGAGATCCACGCAGTGCAGTAGGAATATGCATGGCCACTGTCTTTTGCATTCCATTTGCATATAGTACTTGAGATGCCCCATGAGTACAAAATTTTGGTGGGAGTTCAGCAAGTCCCAAGTGGTGTGTTAAGGCTGTGACTTGGTAAGGTTTGAGTAACTGACAGCCTGGAGAGGCCATGCTTGCCATTGGTACCAGAACTTGCTATGAACACAGAAAGAAGGCAGTGATGTTCTAAGAAATATGAATGACCAAGAAACCCTGTCATATCCCTCCTGGGTTACTTCCCTATATTAGCCAACCACAGATGCTAAAATGATGACATAGAAGAGAAGGGAAAGTTCTTTTTCCTTTCAGTCCTTCCCTATCCTTCAGGAAGTGGAAGGTACTGTGAGTAGAATGTGTGCTTGTTAAGAAGTAAAACAAAAACAGTTGAGGGACTTTATTTAGCATTTCCACTGTTCTGGTAAGAACAAAATACACCTATGTGTACAAGTTACAAAATACAAGTTGTGTTATTTCAATGATTCCACCTTTGGAATTAAATGCTTAGATATTTGCATTTAAAACTGGCATTGCTTGATAAAAAAGATGAATGGTAAATCCATGTTAGTTATTAAAAATGTTTTTTTAGTTAGAATGACATTAAATGGGCCGGGCACGGTAGTTCACGCCTGTAATCCTAACGCTTTGGGAGGCCAAGGTGGGTGAGTCACTGGAGGTCAGAAGTTCACGACCAGCCTGGCCAACGTGGTGAAACCCCGTCTCTACTAAACATGCAAACTTTTGCGGGGCGTGGTGGCATACCCCTGTAATCCCAGCTATTCGGGAGGCTGAGGTGGGAAAATTGTTTGAACCCAAGAAGCAGAGACTGCAGTGAGCCAAGTTTGCACCACTGCACTCCAGCCTGGGCAACAAGAGCGAAACCCAGTCTTAAAAAAAAGAATGACATTAAATGGCAAATATAAAACACCATGACAAGTTGAGAGACTGTGGAAGAAAGAGAAAAGCTTAACATTTTTGCAAATGCAGTGGCACTTTTCCTCTGCTTTTTGAACAGGTGCCCATATTTTTATTTTGCATTGGGCCACACAGATTATGTCGCCAGCCATGCTCCCGGTTGATGCTGATGCTGCCAATTCACAGACCACACTTCTTTTAAAAAAATTATTTTTTATTGTCGTTGTTGTTGTTGTTGTTATTGTTGTTTGAGATGGAGTCTAGCTTCCTTGCCCAGACTGGAGTGCAGTGGCGCAATCTCAGCTCACTGCAACTTCCGCCTGCTGGGTTCAAGCAATTATCCTGCCTCAGCCTCCCGAGTAGCTGGGACTACAGGCATGTGCTACCATACCCAGCTAATTTTTTTTGTTTTTAGTAGAGACGGGGTTTCACCATGCTGGCCAGGCTAGTCTCGAACTCCTGACCTCATGATCCGCCTGCCTTGGCCTCCCAAAGTGCTGGGATTACAGGTGTGAGCCACCACGCTCAGCTTTTATTATATTTTTTAAATTGTCAAATAATAATTGTATATATTCATGGGATGCATATTAATGTTTCAGTACATATAATGTATGGTGATCAGATCAGGGTAATTAGCATATCCATCATCTCCAACATTTATCATTTCTTCGTTTTGGGAACATTTAATATCCTCCTCCTAGCCATTTGAACCTATAAAATATATTACTGTTAACTATACCACCCTATAGTGGTAGAGAACACGAGAATTTATTCCTTCTATCTAGCCGTAATTTTGTATCCTTTAACCCAGGGGTCCCCAACTCCTGGGCAGCAGATCAATACTGGTCCATGGCCTGTTAGGAACTGGCTGCACAGCAGGAAATGAGGGGTGGGTGAGTGAGCATTACCACCTGAGCTCTGCCTCCTGTCAGATCAGTGACTGCATTAGATTCTCATAGGAACTGAAACCCTACTGTGAACTGCACATGTGAGGGATCTAGATTGCATGCTCCTTATGAGAATCTAATGCCTGATGATCTGAGGTGGAACAGTTTCATCGCCCTCATCCAATCCCCCAGCCCCACCCCACCCTGGCCATGGAAAAATAGTTTTCCACAAAATTGGTTCCTGGTGCCAAAAAGGTTAGGGTCTGCTGCTTTAAAAAACCTCTGCCTATCCTTCCTCTCCCCCTACCCTTCGCAGTCCCCAGAATCCTCTGTTCTACTTTTTACTTTTGTGAGATGAAGATTTTTTTTAGAGTTTCCACATATCAGTGAGAACATGGGTGTTTAACTTTCTGTTCCTATCTTATTTCAGTTAACATCATATTCTCCAGTTCCATCCATGTTGTGTTGAATGACAGGATTTATTTTTTATTATAATTTTTTTTTTAGACAAAGTCTCGTTCTTGTTGCCCAGGTTGGAGGGCAGTGGTGCGATCTCAGCTCACTGCAACCTCCGCCTCCTAGGTTCAAACGATTCTCCCGCCTCAGTCTCCCGAGTAGCTGTGATTACAGGTGTCTGCCACTACGCTCGGCTAATTTTTTGTATTTTTAGTAGAGACAGAGTTTCTCCATGTTGGCCAGGCTGGTCTCTAACTCCTGACCTCAGGTGATCTGCCCACCAAAGTGCTGGGATTACAGGCGTGAGCCACCACTCCTGGCCAGGATTTCATTTTTTATGGCTAAACAGTATTCCATGATGTATATACTACATTTTCTTTACCCATCCATCAGTTATTGGACACCTAGGTTGATTCCATATCTTGGCCATTGTGAAGAGTGCTGCAATAAACATGAGAGTGTGGATGTCTATCTGATATAATGATTTCCTTTCCTTTGGATAAATTCCCAGTAGTGGGATTGCTGGATCACATGGTAGTCCTATTTGGTGTTTTTTGAGGGACCGCCATACTCTTCTCCATAGTAGCTATACTAGTTTGCATTCCCACTAACAGTGTGTAAGAGTTTCCTTTTCTCTGCATGCTTGCCAGTATTTTTTTTTTTTTTTTGTCTTTTTGGTAATAGCCATCCTAACTAGAGTGAGATCATACCTCATGATGGTTTTGATTTGCATTTCCCTGATGATTAATGATGTTGAACATTTAAAAATATATTTGTTGACCATTCATATGTCTTCTTTTGAGAAGTGTCTGTCAGATCATTCATCCATTTTTTAATTGGATTACTTGGTTGTTTTTCTTTTGTGTTGAGATTTTTAAGTTCCTTATATATTCCGGCTATTAATCCCCTGTCAGACGAATAGTTTGCAAATATTTTCTCCCATTCTATAGGTTGCACAGACCACATTTTAAAAAGTGGGAGTCTTGAGCCAGGTTTTAAAGCCAGATGGACCTGGATTCAACTGCAGATTGTATTGCCTGCTAGTTGTGTTTGTAATCTTATATAATCTGATGTATCAACACCGTTTTTCACTCAGAGGAGTGGAGGAGTTAGGGCAGTGTAGCTCCTCCTGGCCCCCTCAAGCTGTCCACCCGCCCTAGCTCCTGGTTGATGGTCCTAGAAAAGCAGCCTTTAGTTCCTATCGAGTGGGGCAGGCTTAGAGAGCAAATAAAGACTAGAGTCTGGGAAGATTAACTGGTGCTTTTTATAGTCCATTCAATAAAGGAATATGTATAAGAAAGGCAAAGCATTATCTTTCTGGCTTATCAGTAATAATAATTGTCTAGCTTGGTATGTGACATTTTTGCTCACATACTTTAATCTCTTTATCTATCCAATGTGGATGATAATTCCTCCCAGGCAGAAATTCAAAAGATACTCTATTCTTTAAATTTTTCTTCCCCTCTGCAGATCTGAGGTGAACGAGGGCTACATCTCTCCCCTACTGTTGGTCGTTTACCTTTTGGTCCCTCTGCTCAGATATAAGCTCTTTGAGAAATGGAATATATCATATCTCTATCCCAAACCCATCCCTGCATAGCCAACTCCACCACAGAATCAGTATTATTATTATGCCAGTGTTTTATATTGGATGAATACAAATTATCTGCTTCAGCCAAGCAAAGGAAAGATTCAGACTGAGTGCAGTGGCTCATGCCTGTAATCCCAGCACTTTGGGAGGCCAAGGTGAGTGGATCACCTGAAGTCAGGAGCTCGAGACCAGCCTGGCCAACATGGTGAGACCCCGTCTCTACTAAAAGTACAAGGATTAGCTGGGCGTGGTGGTGGACGCCTGTAATCCCAGCTGCTGAGGAGGCTGAGGCAGGAGAAAAGCTTGAGCCCGGGAGACAGAGGTTGCAGTGAGCCGAGATGTTCCAGCTTGGGTGACAGAGTGGGACTTGGTCTCAAAATAATAATAATAATAATTTCAAAGTGCCCTTGTTAAGATACTGTACATTCCCTCCAGATTCCTGTTATTGTCTACTGTTAATATTCTTCCTTCACCTCTAGTCTATCCAAATCAAACAAACCCTTCAAGAATTAGCTATATAAATTTTGTGGGACTTCCCGGGGGTCCGATCCTAGCTCTGGCTCTGTTTCCCCATCAGTGTCTTACCATAATCTACTTATAAATGACTGCAACATCTTCAGTCTTTCATGTTATCGAGAGTGAGGGAGAACATCTGCATGTCAGAATCCCCAGCATAAGCCGCATCTTTGGTCCGATTGGCTGACCCCCGAATCAATCCCAGTGTCTAAAGTCATGTTAGAGGTTGATTAGTCTAAATTTGAGATTACCTAATCACTCTGATGAGAAGAAAGCGATTCTGTTGATCCATTTAGGACATCTTCTTGCTGAAAGTGGGTTAATCCCAACCTAACAAACCACGATGGGCAAGGTGGTGGTAGAATAGCGATCGGTAGACAGCCTAGATATTTTCTTGACTTCTTATGACTGCTCTGATAAATCTGTTGTCTCTGTTAATAGACAGTTCTTCTTTTAGGACTAGCCAGCCCCTTTGAGATAATAGCTTAGCTCTCATTTTATATAAATATAAGGAAACGAGGCCCCATGGGGAATAAGGAAGGAGCTTGATCCAGATCGCATATCTTGTTAGTGGCAGAGCTGGGACTAAAAAACTCGGTCTAGCCCTTAACCATACACTGTTCTGCCATTGAGGGATGTTGTACTTATATATTTTCTCTCCTTCTAAATACTAAGTTTCCAGGGGCCAAAAACAATGTATTCTGTCTGCACCGTGGTATTTTGCTTAGAACAATAATGAAAACTTAGTTTAGAATTATAAACATATTAAGCAGACTCAATAATATTAGTGGAATGAACAAAAACTGTTTATCACCAAAGTGCCAAGCAAAAGTCACACAAGTTAAACAATTATTATTATTATTATTATTATTATTATTATTTGAGATGGAGTTTCACTCTTGTTGCCCAGGCTGGAGTGCAATGGCACGATCTCGGCTCACCGCAACCTCCACCTCCCGGGTTCAAGTGATTCTCCTGCCTCAGCCTCCCGAGTAGCTGGGATTACAAGTGTGCACCACCAAGCATGGCTAATTTTGTATTCTTAGTAGAGACGGAGTTTCTCCATGTTTGTCAGGCTGGTCTCGAACTCCCGACCTCAGGTGATCCGCCTGCCTCGGCTTCCCAAAGTGTTGGGATTACAGGCGTGAGTCACCGTGCCTGGCCTAAACAATTATTTTTGAGTAGTTATTACTGTGATATGGCCAGAGAGATAATGTTTTGCCTCTCTTTTAAGTAGAAATGATACAGGAATTTAACCTAAAATTCTCAGACTTATGAATAGTTTCTATATATCAGAAAATCTTTATACCAATCATAAACTTAGTTAAATGAATATGCATACTTATATACCTATAGCTCTGTATTTCTGTATCTCTATATCTATCTATCTATTTACCTATCTATCCATCTCTGGTATTCTTAAGAAAACACCTGTATGTAATGAAGGTGTAATGAACAAGCCACTGGAGCCACTTGATTTATTAACACTGTTTTTCACTCAGAGGAGTGGAGGAGTTAGGGCAGTGTAACTCCTCCTGGCTCCCCTCAAGCTGTCCACGTGCCCTAGCTCCTGCTTGATGGTCCTGGAAAAGCAGCCTTTAGCTCCTATCGAGTGGAGCAGGCTTAGAGAGCAAACAAAGGCTAGTGTCTGGGAAGATTAATTTATGCTTTTAATAGTCTATTCAATAATACCACAGATCCGTCACTTTATTTGTCTTTTCATATGCCTTGTGATTTTTTTGTTGAAAGCTGGACATGATGTCCTTGGTAAAAGAAACTGCTGTAAACAGGCCTTTTGTATGAGGTTTTATGATTTTCTGGCAAAGACTTCAGCTGTGTTTGCTGTAGCTGTAGGTGTTGAAAGCTAAACTTTCATCTGATGTGCTTGTTTTTCTCCCTGTTGTCTTTGAATTTCTCTAAAGGGCTCTTAAATTGTCACTTTTTTTTTTTTCTTGAGACAGAATTTTGCTCTGTCTCCCAGGCTGAAGTGCAGTGGTGCGATCTCGGCTCACTGCAAACTCCACCTCCCAAGTTCAATTGATTCTCCTGCCTCAGCCTCCCGAGTAGCTGGGACTACAGGTGTGTGCCATCATGCCCAGCTAATTTTTTTCTTTTTTTTGTATTTTAAGTAGAGACAGGGTTTTGCCATGTTGGCCAGGCTGGTCTCAGACCTCTGACCTCAGACAATCTGCCCACCTCGGTCTCCCAAAGTGCTGGCATTACAGGCGTGAGCCACCGCACCTGGCCTTAAATATTCTCTAGAGACTTATTAAATAGTTCTTCCCATTGTTTTCCCCTGTTATTAAACACCAGCCCTATTAATGTGGCGGAAAGTGTGTGGGGAAGGGAAGTGTTCTACAGTCCTGTAAATAGGTCTCAGACTTGTAGTGAGCCTGTGCCCCTCGGCTGGCACCCTCACCAGTGCCTCTCAAGTTTTGTTTTGTTTTTCCCTCTCAGGTGAGACGGGAAGGCTGGAGCCCACTGGAGTTGGGTATTTTCCTTCACCCAGGTCAACCTAGGCTCCAGTTTCTCTTGAGGACAGGCACTGTTATTAAAAAACAGAATGTTCTGGGCAACTTTTTAAATGGCTACTTTCCCCCACCCCCTGGAGGAATCACTAGGGAATTTTTCTCTGATCTTACAACGTAGCGGCACTCCTGGAGTTAAAACTCAAGAAAGTGTGGGATTTGCCCTATACCAGCCCTCTCCCTGAATTTTTAACTCTCTCAGCCTTGTCCACACTGAGCCTCCAGCCATTCGTTAGGGGCAGTTCAGGTTTTCCAGATAGGATGCTCGTTCCTTTGGAAGTTACTGCTCCTGGGCTTCTGCTCTGGTAAGTTGTGATTCTCTCTAACTGCATGTCAGTCTCTTCAGTTTGGGGGACAGCTGTTTGCTCTATGGCCTGAGTTCTCTGATGGATATAAGAAGAATTGTTAGTTTTCAGCTTGCTGGGTGGACAGAAGAGACAACTTCCAAGCTTCCTACACACCTGACTGGAAACCAGAAGTCTCCCCCATCATTTAATTTAACTTTTCCAAATTGAAGTTTAGAGATACTCAGTCTCGCCTGGGTGTTGTGGCTCATAATTGTAATCCCAGCACTGTGGGAGGCTGAGGCAGGAGGATCGCTTGAGGCCAGAAGTTCGAGATCAGCCTGGGCAACACAGCGAGACCCCATCTCAAAAAAAAATGTAAGAAAGAGATATTCAGTCACTCACACAGGAAGCAAAAAGCCAGAACTGGAGGCCTTGGCTGATGTGACGCCTATGCTGTTGATCTTTTTCATGAAGGTGAGGTGAACACCTCAGAGACTGGCCTGGAGCCCTTTAGGAAGTTAGTGCTGGGTACCATGCCTTTGCTTATCTCCATGGTCATAATGGGACCAGATTCCCGTACTCATTGGAGCAAATACAAGGCCTGTCCCAAACAGAGATGGGGAAGTGTCCCAGAGAGGTGCTTTAGCACTGTGCTTCCCTCCCCTTCCCCGACGCTTGTCCATATGGCCAAACAGGAGGACTCATGAAAGTTGAAAAACTCATTGGCTGAATAATGGTGGGAAAATGAGGATATTTTTGTCCAGAAAACATTCTCAAATGTGTGGGGCCCACACTCAGAGTGACAGTGTGGTATGACCCCGGACCCTGCCATTCATCTTGTACAAAGTTGTGTCTCAGCGGGTGTCATTGACATTGAACACAACAGCAACAGCGTTCCCTGGGATTGTACGACACAAAGCCTGACACCCTATACTTAATGTCAGGGAAACACTGCATGAATGAGCTGACGATTTGGGGATGGCAATTGGCTCAGGGTCTCTCCAGAGCCCAGCTTCACCAACCACAGATTATTTTCTGGCATCAGATGCTGTATAAGGGGCTCATATTCCTGGGGGAGCCTTCATGACAGGCTTAATTCTGAGAACTGCATCAGAATCTCCAGGTTTAGGGCAGGGTCCCATGACAGCAGGAGCTCTAGCCTTTTTTTTTTTCATTATATAATTATTATTATTATTGAGACAGGGTCTCACTCTGTTGCCCAGGCTAGAGTGCAGTGGCATGATCTTGGCTCACTGCAACCTCTGCCTCCAGGGTTCAGGTGATCCTTCCACCTCGGCCTCCTGAGTAGCTGGGACTACAGGCACACACCACCATGACTGGCTAACTTTTGTATTTTATGTACAGATGAGGTTTCACCATGTTGCCCAGGCCTGAGCTCAAGCGATCCATCTGCCTTAGCCTCCCAAAGGGCCAGGATTACAGGCTTGAGCCACTGTGCCTGACCAGGAGAGAGTTCTAGCCTTTTGAAGACTTTCATCTAGAAATTCCAGTATCCCTGGAAGCCTAAGCTGAAATTAGCTTGTTATTTTCTTGGGGCCACACTTACAGGTTTGAGTTTCTTTCGGGAGGCCAAGGGGCAGTTTAAGGACTTATGGTAGCTACATCCCCATCTCTCCTCTGAGCATCGGGCTCTGCTCCTTTCTTCTGTAGGAGTGATTGGGATGGTGCTGATTATCAGGCGCTCAGGGGCATGGCCATGCTTCACCGTGGCAGAGTTTGAACTGTGACAGGAGGTGGTAATTTCCCTCTGCAGGGATTTCTGTTCTATCCACTTACATGGCTTCAGGTAATGTTCATTTGTCACAGGATAATTTACCAAGCTATTTAGTGCTGTTTTCTACTCCTTGCCAAAAAAGATTTTCAAAAGGAGGAAAAGGTAATTTTATCCTCATTTCCAGGAAATTCTGGGCTGCCAATCTTAGAATTTCCAGGAAATTCTGGGCTGCCATGTATTAGTTATCTGTTGCTGCATAACAAATTATTCCAAATCTTAGTGGCTTAAAACAAGAAATACTTATGATCTCACAGTTTCTGTGAGTCAGGCATCAGCTGCTTAGTTGGCTCAGGGTCTCTCGTTAAGCCTGGACTCAAGTTTGGCTATGGTTCCAGTCATCACAAGGAATATCTTGAGGAGGATCCATCTGCTTCCAAACTCACCCACATGGCTTTTGGCAAGCCTCAGGTACTCTCTGGCTGTTGTCCTAAATATCAGTTCCTTGCCACATGGGATTCTTTGTTGGGCAGCTCACAATTATGGCAGCTGGCTTCCCTCGGTGCAGTGAGGGAGGAAAAGAGAGAGGGGAAACAAGATTGAAGTCACTGTAGTTTTATAAGCTAATTTTGGGAGTGACATTTCATCACTTTTGCTGTGTTCTGTTGGTTAGAAGTGAGTCACTAGGTCCAACCCACACTCAAAGGAGGGGGTTACACGAAGGCATGAATACCAGGAGGTGGAGCTCACTGAGGGTCCTGTTGAAGGTTGCTGTTCTGGGTTATTAATTTTTTTTTTAAATGCGTGGTTCCCAGCCCCAAACAAAGTTGCAAGGCATCTGTTATAAAGCTCTATCTAGGCCCCTGTGTGGAAGGGGAATTCGGCAGGGTGTTTCTTGGAAGGTATGGTGTCTGGAGATTGAGTTGAAAGACAAGGAATTGCCCGAGGTTAGCAATGCAGCAAGGACTTGAAGAGCTGTGGAAGGAAAGTCCACAAGCATCAATTTCCTATCAGGAAGTATCCTATGCGGCAGCAGGAACTTTTGATGAAGTAAACACTTTTGCTGGGGGCAATGAACATCAAACACCATGGTCTCAGTAACTACATAGAACTTACCAGATACCCTAAAGGTCAAAAAGCCTGCAGAACCACCTGCCTTTGAATGGACCACAGGGTCTTGAACAATGAACATCCGCATAGCAAACATGATGTGCCAAAGATCAAACAACACTTTCTAGGCAATTGGTAACAGATTTCACCACTAAAGAGTAAAAGAGCCCCCATAGTGACTGATATTGGGAGTCTTCTAATCCTAGTAAATGGGGATATCTTAGTCTGTTTGTACTGCTAGAACAAAATTACTACAGTGGATAATTTACAAACAATAGAAATTTATTTCTCATAGTTTGGGAAGCTGGAAAGTCCAAGATTAAGGTACTGACATTCAGTGACTGGTGAGGGCCTTCTTGTTGTGTCCTCACATGGCACAAGGCAGAAAAGCAAAATAGCCCAGCTAGCTTTCTCCAGCACTTTATTTATGTATTTGTGTATTTATGTATTTATGTATGTATGTATGTATTTATTTATTTATTTATTTATTATTTTGAGACAGGGTCTCACTCTCTTGCCCAGGCTGGACTGCAGTGGCGTGATCGCAAGTCACTGCAGCCTCAGCCTCCCAGGCTCAAGCAATCGTCCCATCTTAGCCTCTTGACTTGCTGGGACTGCAGGCATGAGCCACTACATCTGGCTAGTTTATAAAATTTATAAAATTTTTTATAGAGACGACATCTCCCTATTTTGTCCAGGCTGGTCTCAAATCCTTGGCCCCAAGCACTTTTCCTGCTTTGACCTCCCAAAGTGCTGGGATTACAGGCATGAGCCACCATGTTTGGCCCCTCCAGCACTTAAAAAAAAATTAAAAAGAGACAGGGTCCCCCTGTGTTGCCCAGTCTGGTCTTGGACTCCTGGGCTCAAGTATTCCTCCTGCCTTGGCCTCCCAAAGTGCTGTGCTGGGATTACAGGCATGAGCCATCGCACCCGGCCCCCTTTAGCATTTTTGTAAGAGTTTAACCCCAGCCATGAGGATGGAGTCCTAATGATTTAATCATCCCCTAAAAGACTCACTCTTAATACCATCACACTGGGTCTTAGGTTCTAACACTTGAATTCTGGGGGAACACCAACATTCAGACCATAGCAGGAGGTTAGAACCAGATATAATCTAATTTAGAAAAATTAAGCATCACATAGACATCTCTTTTATCATGGTATTATGAAGGTTTATTATACTTATATTTATTACTTACTTAATCTTTATCACTCTTTGTAGTAGGTATCACTTATTCTTTTTACAGAAGGAGGAACTGCAACCCAGAGAAGTGAATATATGTTTAATGAGCTAACACAGAAGAAGAAACCAGGGCTGGAGAACCCCCTGTATTGTGAGGGGTCATTTGGAATCACCTTACCTGGCTTAAACCAGCAAACAAGAAGGAAGGAAATATATTGACTAATATAATAGAAAATTCTGGGGTTAAGACTGCAATCGGGCTGCACAATTGATTCAGGGGCTCAGTTAAAGCCCTCAGGATCCTGTTTCCCTCCGTTCATCTCTATTCTATGCTTCCTCATTTTCAGGCTTCTTGTGGTAGCAGGATGCCTCCCAGCAAGTTCAGACCTAAAACTTTCCAGATTCAAGTGCCCCTAAAGATGTGGTGGCTCTCACAAAAGCCCCTGCCAAATCATATTGTCTTTTAGGTTCCATTTGGGTCACATATCCATCTCTGAGTCTGTCACTGGGAGAATGGGATGCTCTTTTGGACTAGGCCTGACTTACGGACCCATGTGGGACAATAGGACTTGCTATGGAGCAACTTCATTTGTACATGGACGGGGACTGAAGAATAGAGGTAATCTCCCCAGGAATGAGTATTGTTGAGTAGAGGTATAGTTGATTTCCACTGGTAGAAATGATAACTCCAAAGATGACATTTTATTGCTCGATTGGATAGTACTCAAATTTTCATCTATTAAGTAATCCATTTGAACATTCCTGATGTTACATCTCCTGTTTTTTGTTCTTTTGACCAGTCTTAACATCTTACTTAACATAATTAATTAATGAGTTAAACAAATCTTTAACATGTGTTCACTTGGTATGAAAGTCATGTTTTTAACTTTCTTTTTTCTTTTTTGAGACAAGGTCTCACTTTGTTGCTCAGGCTACAGTGAAGTGGCATGATCACAGCTCACTGCAACCCTGACCTTCTGGGCCTCAAGTGATCCTCCTGCCTCAACCTCCCAAATAGCTAGAATTACAGGCGGGCTCCACCATGCCTGGATAAGTTTTTAACTTTTTGAAAATTGTATTTCAACAATTGAGAGGAAGCTATACTTCTTTTACATACAACTCTCATTTTCCTTTAAAAATCACCTGGACAATATATATCTTCAGGGATATCATAGCTTTAAATTTAGCTAACATTTTAAACAACTTGCCATCCAGGTTAGCCAGACTTGTTGAAAGTGGTTCTTCCAGCCCCCAGCCAAGCTGCCCTGGCAGATGCTATCTGGAATTGAGATGAGCTATTCCTTCTGATTCCTGCTCAAATTGTAGATTAATGAGCAAAATGAATGAATGGTACTGTTTTAAGCCACTCAGTTTTGGGGTTATTTGTAACACAACAATGAATGAATGGTACTGTTTTAAGCCATGCAGTTTTGGGGTTATTTGTAACACAACAATAAATGAATGATACAAGGAGACTTCCCTTTACATACATCTTTGTCTGAAATTTTTACAACAAACCCTTGTTACATTTAAAATTTTGCTGTTGTTGTTATTTTTTCTGAGACAGAGTCTTGCTCTTTTGTTGCCTAGGCTGGAGTGCAGTGGTGCAATCATGGCTCACTACAACCCTGACCTCCTGGACTCAAGCCATCCTCCTGCCTCAGCCTGTCAAGTAGGTGGGACTACAGGTGTGTGCCACCATGCCTAGCTAATTTTTAATTTTTCTTTTTTTAGAGACAAGATCTCACCATCTTGCCCAGGCTGGTCTTGAACTCCTGAGCTCAAGTGATCCTCCTGCATCAGCCACCCAAAATGTTGGAATTACAGGTGTGAACCACTGTGCCTGGCCTACAATTTTTGAATACATATTTTGAGGAAAAATTAAAATTAGAAACATAGCAAGAGTTTCTATATGTACTTCCTTTACTTATATCCTAAGTGATATTCAATTTCAAAGTCATTCTAGTTGTCAAAAGAGATTTCTTCAGCAAATACTGCTATGACAGTTACTCTTGATTTCTTCGATCATTTTTCACTGAAAAGAACAGGAAAAGTAAAGGAGGATGAAAGCTGTACCTGGACTACAAGGAAAGTAAATATTATCGAGGGCTGAATTTATTGTTCATTTTCTTTCCTGCTTGATCAATGCTCCTTTCCTGGTATCATGTTCTCCAAACTTCAGGTGAATGGATCGACCCTTTCCCTATTCTCAGTTTGGAGAAAGTGTTTTCCTGGGTTATATTTTTCATTTATGAGATATCCCCACCTATTGAAGGTGGGGGGATTGGGGTGAGGCTATTTTTGCTTCAGAACTCATGGGCCATTCCATTGTTCCTCAAGAGTGGCTCCACTATGCACAGTGAGGGCTGGCTGGTTCTGGAGCTTGTCTTTCTCGGGCCCTACCATGCATGCCCTCTGCACCTCACCTGTGTGCCCCGCTGAGAGCCTGCTTAGGCTTCAAGGCCAACACAGATGCCCTAACTGGAAGTCTGTTGATCTTGCCTGGTATTTAATTCCACTTCTTTTTGAAAACTAATTTTCCTTTGCAGAAACACCACTCCCCTACTTCAGTCACTATGGCTTGGTTGGGGCTGATTCCCTTCTCTCTCTCCAAGGGTAAACATACCACCCAGGCCCAACTAAGCCTGCATAATCCACCCCTTCAATTACAGTGGTTGGCTCATAGACAGACAACTAAGCTGGTCCAGTGACATGCAGCCCTGGGTCTTCTGCTAGGATTAATGGGAAGGAGGTGACCCTTTCCAATAGGCTGAATCCCAGTTTGTGTGATTTCAAAGACAATGAGATAGTACAGAAATTGTCTCATCAGCTCAGGGAAGTGAGAATTTACTAACCTCCTCCTCAGAGATTGGAGGGGGCACAGAGAAATGACGGTGGGAGTTTGTAGTCTGAGAATGAAACCAGGCTTTGAATAATCTGAGTTGTGCTAGTTGAAGTCATGGAGAAATTGCAGAAAAGACTCTGTCTGAACATTGAGAAACACCTTCCCTAACAGGTAAGAGAAAACAGAGGAGCTCAAAGAGGAACTTGCAGAAGGCACCAGGGGTATGGTGGGCACAGTTTCCAGGCAGCCTCCAATCATCCCTATCTCTTGATAGTTACACCCTGTGTCCTACTCTCCTTTTGAGTGTGGCTAGATCTAGTGACTGACTTCTTTTGAATTTTCTTTTTTTTAAATTTTTACTTTTTGGAGATAGGGTCTTGCTCTGTCACCCAGACTGGAGTGCAGTGGGGCAATGACGGCTCACTGCAGCCTTGACCTCCCAGGCTCAAGAGATCCTCCTACCTCAGCCTCCCGAGTAGCTGGGACCACAGGCAAGTGCCATCTTGCCTGGCTAATTTTTATATTTTTTGTGGAGACAGGGTCTTGCCATGTTGCCCAGGCTGGTTTCAAGCTCCTGAGCTCAAGCTATCCACTTGCCTCAGCCTCCCAAATTGCTGAGATTACAGGCATGAGCTACTGTGCCTGTGACTTACTTCTAACCAACAGAATAGAGCAACGGTGAGAGGATGTTAATTCTGTGGTAGGTTGCAAAATATTGTAAGTTCCCAGCAGTCTTTCTCATTGGTTTCAATAATAAAAAGCTGCCGTGCTGGAGGGACCCATTTAGCAAAGAACTGAGAGCAGCCTTTAGCTAACAGCCAGCAAAGAATGAGGCGCTCGATCCAGCAATCAGAGAGAAACTGAATCCTGCTGATGATCATGAGGGTGAGCTTGGAAGCAGATTCTGTCCCAGATGAACTTTGATTGTGTCTTGTTAGAGACCCTGGACCAACTCCTTGATTGCACCTGTGAGAGGCCCTGAAGCAGAGGACCCAGCTAAGGTGCGTCTGGATTTCTGACCCACAGAAACTGAGATCATAAATGTGTGCTTTTAAGGCCCTAAGTTTTGGAATACAGTCGATCTTCATTATTCACAGATTTTGCACTTGCAAATTTGCTTCCTCGCTAAAATTTATTTGTATCCCTAAAGTCAGCACTCCAGCGCTTTCACAGTCATTTACAGTATCTGCGGAGCAGTGAGAAATTTGAATTGCCTGAGATACATGCCCCCTGCTGAAGTCGCACAAGGTGAGGCTCTGTCTTCTTGTTTCAGCTCTCAGCAACAAGTATCCTTTTCACAATGCATGTAGTTTCCTGTATTTGTGTTTTTGTTTTTTGCATTGTTGTGCTTTTTGTTGATTTTACTGTTTAAAATGGCCTCCAGGCTAGTGGGGGCTAGTTGGTATTCCTAAATGCAAGAAGGCCGTGATGTGCCTTATGGAGAAAATACCTGTTGCAGAAGCTTCATTCAGGTGTGAGTTACATTCAGGCTGTTGGCTGTGAATTCAGCGTTATCAAGTGAACAATATACATTAAATACAAAATCTTTAAACTGAAAAACACATAGAACAAACTTATGTATTGACCGGTTGCCCCAGGAGCAATGGATCAGTATTCACTAAGTCAGTGTTCTTGGTGACTTTATAGGACATAACTACTGTGGAAAATGAGAATCAACCGTAATTTGTTAATACAGCAATAGATATTGAATACTGTGGGAAAGCAGGGTAATTCAGCTCACTGGTCTAAGGAGGAAGTTTCAAAAGGAAAGCGTGATCCAGTGTTAAGGGCTATAGGTCCCTCACTAGAGGTAAGGCTAGAGAGATCATGGGTAGCAGTTATTGGTGTCTAACGTCTAAGTATCGTTGGAATGGTTATATATTGGGAAGAAATAATTTTGTCTAGTTAAAGAGGGTTATTTTGAATGGCTGTGAATGAAACTATCTAGGAAAATCGGCCTCGTGAGGCAATCTGCTTGTTCCGTAAAGCCCACAGCTGTGTGCGGATTGATGTGTCAAAAGGCACCAGCTCTGAATTAAAAGTTCCATGACTGCACAGGATGATGCAACCCGGGGCGGCTTCTGGCACGCTGCAGCACATGGACACAGCCAACACAGGGACACTGCACACACAAGAGAAGCTGTAGAAGGGAATGGCTCCTCAGGGACCCACAGTACCCCAACACAGCTTTTCTGTAATCTGTGACTGAAAGTCTTGGCTTCAACGACTGAAGTTGTCTTCATTTTATTTATTTTTAACTTCAGCTTATAAAAGGTCCCTTATGATTTTGATTTTTAATTAGGCTCCCAACTTTATGCCTGATCTCCATGCCCTACCCTTACTCAAATGAGTGTTAAGTCCTTAAATACACATGGATTTTGGATAATACGTAGTTTTGTGTGTGTATGTTTAACAGTTATATAAGTGGCACTGTGCTATAAACATCGAGTTTGTTCTTTTTCCACTCTACTCTATGATTTACCTGTTGCTTTATGAACATATAGTTTGTTGCTTCTCACAGCTGTGGTATACCAAAAGGTGTATTCAGCACGATTTACCCAGCCCTTTCCCTAGTGCTGGACACCTAGCCCACCTCCAGTTTCCACCACCATAGTTAGGTACAAGAGCAGAATGAATATAGCAGTACATCTTGTAGTTGAATGTCCTTCCTTTGCCTGCAATTACTTGTCAGCTTTTTCTTCTGTTTCTTCCCTTTCTTGGGTAGAGGACAATATCTACCAGAACTCACTTTTAGATCATGAGAACATGCAACATCTCACTTTTTGTAGAGCAATTTCTCTTTTGGCTAGTCCAACAACTTTCTCAGAGGTACACATGTGTTTATTAAGTTAAAAAAATAGCACAGTGGTGATTCTCAACTCTGGTTTTGCCTGAAGGTTGTGAAAATGGGGAAAAAACCCCAACTAAAAATAAAATGATATTTAATACATTTTAATTTAAAAATAAATATATGCCATAAAAAGGCAAGGGGAAGAGAGAGGAAAAGACAAAAATCAAGTAACCATGAAACATGTAGATGTTTCCAAAGTAAGAAATCGCTTATCCAAAGAGTAAACAACACAGTTTGAAAGCTTGGTGTATTGAATTCTGAGATAGGAAAGGCAAAAATGAAGAGAGAATAAAGTTTGGGTGTCCAGAAAAACCAAAAGGTATACAGTTCTCCAGTACCAAGTGCCACGCTAGATTGATGTGGAGATAAAACTGCTGCAAAGTGAAGCCAGAGAAAAATTCTTGCTGACTCAAAGAAAGAAAACCATAACATGCAGAATCAATTTTTATTTCTGAATTATACAGTGAGGCTATATAGATATATTGTGTCATTACAGACTTTTATATTATTAATCTACATTAGGGACAATTTATTTACCAAAACAAAGTCTAATAGACACTTTATTCTGAGCAATCCAATACATGATAGAAAAACCTTTAGATATATAAAAGATTAATTTGTGCACATCTAAACGTTTCTAACGGAACTACTGAGGCATTGTGATAAGACGAGAGTTGCAAACATAGTACCATAACTGAATATTTAAAATTACATCTTAACAAAGGCTAGGAGTAGTGACTTCCTCACACACCTCAGAGAATGTCTTAGAGAGTAACCCCATAGAACATTGTATGGCTTCAACAGAAACTTCAGGATTTTCTTCCACACTGAGCTATTGCCCTCAAATGAATTTTCTCACTCCTTGACAGTATTTTCTGTGCAGATTTCTGTTCTTTCTCTTAATCAAGGAGCTTTGAGAAACAATGCTTTTGCCCCAGTGACCCCTTGGTTCCCTTAACTACAGATCTATAGGAGAAATGTAAAGCAGTTCCCAGAAGTCAGAACCAAAGCAAGAATGTTCAGAATGCAAGAGCTAGAGAGCTAAATCATGTGAATGTTTACCTCTGTCTACCTGTCTGCTTAGGGATTATTTTTCTAGGATTCATCTAGGATTCTATTTACTTGGGGTGAATTTACATGGTAGCTTTTCCCTAGCACATGCAATTAAATTAATTTGTCTTTTAAGATAATAAAATAGCAGATACCTAAATATCAGAGTGGTTATGCAGCCTACAGAACAGCTGAAACAAAATCATTGGGACAAATGCCCATAATTTTCATGTAGGAAGATGAGGCTTCAAACAGCATACCACCTGAGTAGTTTTCCATAGATGAGCTGGACAAGTTAAAAATATATATATAAATGGTGAGATTGTTGCTGTGTCTGTTTGGCTATAACAAGAGCCCTCTATGAACAGCTCTATGCCCTCAGGTTTGCACCACTACACTGAACACTGGATTCTTCATTACTTCCTGTGATAGGGTGACCATGGAATTCATTTTACAAAATGGGACACTACTGAGTGAAAGTAGCAAATAGGTGAACAAACAGGAATATTGGGTAACTGTATTTACGTCAACACTATGTTCTGGGAGAGGTGTAATTTGGGCTTTCAAAGTGGAGGTGGGCTGTGGGAGGGGGTGGGCTGTAGGGTTTTTCTGTCCAACAAGCCAGATGTTATGAAGGAGGAGATCCAACAGAACATACAATTCAACAAGATACTCGCTTGAAAGGATCAAGAGGAGAAAAGAGAAAATGATGGAGGCTTATGGAGGAAAGAGGGCTGACCTGCATATGTGTGGGCACTTGCGGAAGGACAGGAGGAGACAGACGTGAAGCAATGAGGTCAGAGAAACTCAATCACCTGTGCAAAGACGTCTACTTTAAAGCAGTTGCAAGCTCCTTCTACCCAGGGCTCCAAGTATCCTGGACAGGTCTCCCCATTGAATTTTCCACCATGAGACTAGGGTGGAACCTCTCTCTCCCCTTCATTTTTATTTCTGCTAGCTTCTTTGTAATAGGAGACACTGGAGACTAAGAATGGTTCCCAGAGTGAGGCGTGGACTTCAGCCAACACCTGTATATACTAAAGAAGTGCTTCTAAGGAGGCTTCATTTTGGCAACTGCAACCTAAGCAATGATTTTGTGGCTAGGGCTCCTCATGTTTTTCAGCAAGCCATTTCTTTTATTTCACTGTCTGTGGATGTCAAAACATTGATTTTTGACAAAAATAAATTAGTTTGCAGCCTCATTTGTCCGTCTGTTAGAGCAACTATCTAAATACAAATTGGGGCGGAGTAGGAAAGGATGCGTTTGCTAGAGCAGGGGTCAGCAAACTTTTTCCGTAAACATAGTCGATGTTTTAGGCATTGTGGGACATATGGTCTGCTGAACTGCTCAGCTCTGCGGTTGTAGTGTGAAAATAGCTGTAGACAGTACAAAAACAAGTTTGTGTGGCTGTGTTTCAGTAACACTTTATTTATCGGTACTAACATTTGAATAATTTTCATGTGTCATGAAATATTCAAAAATTTTTTTTCCAACCCAAAATGTAAAAACCATTCTTAGCTTGCAGTGGTGAGCTAGACTTAGCTGTGGTTTGCCACCCCACCCCCCTAGAGGCCTACAGACTTGAAATCTTGTTGGCATTTTAAAGGGCATATGAAGACTACAAAGGAAATATTTTGTACATGAAAGTACATACTCATATTTAATTTTCAGCCTATGATCAGATGACAGTGTTTTAAAGCAGATCACTTTTTATAATGCATGCAAGAGAAGAATTCATGAATAACTGAATGCTACCAAATGATTTTTGAGTAGGCCACCTTGCACTTGAGTTCTTGGCACTTAAAAGGTAACCTCTGGAGCTGAGTTTATGGCCTGAAGCTCAGAGAGCTACCAAACATGCAACACAGATTCTTAAATTTCGCCATGTGGAGGTCACCAACATTCATCAGAAAAATGATCTGTTAAAAGACCAATTTACATAAAATATAATGCCCAATTTGACAACTAAAAGAAAGTTGACGTGGATTAGAAAGCCCGGCTTCCCTTTGAGAAGTTAAAGGAGATTCTGGTAAACGAGAACAAAGCGGGCACTTAGATGATGATGGTTTTACACCTTGTATGGTTTGTGGCTGTCCTAGTCAGGCTTAGGATTTTAAAGGTGGAGTCAAACGGGGGAAACTTTCCTGTGGACAGTTGAGCCCTGTGTACTTTAAATCTAATGCAATCACCAAAAGGAAATCCAGCTAATCTATGGAAACAAATCCACTCATACTTAACAGTGGATTAAAGGTATCTTACTGGTAAATGCCAGTCTAAGGGACGAAGTATCACTGCACTGTGTTAATGAAGTATTGAAATGGAAGGTCCTACTTTCTTGCTAAGGCTCAACTAAAATCTTTGAGGCACATAATTGGCAAAATAGGAAAGTACACACAATTTCATAAAATATTTTAAGAGTAAACAAACTTTCTTCCTATTTTTCCCCTTAGAAATTTAGAATGGCACCAGGTAGTGCAAAGTGGAAAAAGGTAACATCAGCCCTGTCTCTTTCAGGTAGATATGTTTCAACAGAACCATGAACCAGAAAAGCATCCTCTTCTTCCAGCATGGTCAGCTAGGGCTTTTCTTTCAGCTTCAAGTCAATACTGCGAAGAAAAGAAAAAGAGAGAGAAACATGAGAAACCAAATGAGAAACATTTAGTAATGATTTGGGTAGCACTGTGTTTGCTTTTTTCCTCAAAGGACATACTGAAAATATTTAAATCATGCAAGTTTCTTATAATAGAAAAATCTGGTAAAACCCAATCCTCCTCTTGTCAGGCTTTTCTCCAACATATGAAATCTGTTTAGTTCTATAAAATTGTTTCTGGAAGCATTTTACACCTTTTCAAAATGATCCAGGGAGGTAAAAAACTCATGTAAAGGCTCATTCCCAAAGTCAATTAAGATAAGGAGCATTAGTGCATTCCGGAAATCATGCCATTTTATTTATTTTTAATAAATGACCTTTCCTTGTGAAGCAAACAAATGTTCTGCCTCAAGTAAGTAATGTCTGACAAGCACTAAATAGTAAGAAATGGTAAACAATAAAACAACGCCAAACATTTTCTAGGAGCCAAAGGAATTGACTGAAAGGGGTGAGCCTACCTTACTGAGATGGATGTTTCTAACTAAAGAAAAGCTTGTTTTTCAGAAGGTCAAATGGGTTCCCAAATATCTGAGTAGTAGGCCTAAAACTTACTCGAATCACATGTCTCTCTTCTGCCTCTTAGTGAACATAGCACAACTTCCTACCGTATCCACCCAAGAGGAAGAAAACCAAAAGCCAGTAGATAGAGGAAGAATTTCAGTTGTGATAAAAGAGAAACTATTAGTTTGCAAAGGGTGATTTGGCACGTATCTGTGGATTTTGCTTATCTCTGCCCCCTGAGCCATAAGCTTGCATGTTACAAAGGTTACTGTGCTTTACTTGTGGAATTTGCGGCAGCTGAGCAGTGTTCATTCTAGAAGCTTTGCAAATAAAGCCACTGGTAACTCACGCTGCCTGCCCATCCAGTTTACAGTAGTAAAGTATCTTTCCTTTGAAATATAGTCAGCAATTCCGTCACTTATTAGCAGTGGGGACTTGGCCAAGTCACCCACCTTCTCTAAGTTTCCATTTCTGTATCTGTAAAATGGAACAGTCATGCCGCTCTCACAGCTTGCTAACGCATAAGTCTAAAGCATTTTCAATTCTACATAGTGAACATATCATAATGTCTGTTATTAGCAGCAATAGTACCTCGGTGGTTTTTTTTGTTGTTGTTTTGTGTTTTTTTTTTTTTTTTTTTTTTGAGATGGAGTCTTGCTCTGTCGCCAGGCTGGAGCTCAGTGGTGCGATCTTGGCTCACTGCAACCTCCGCCTCCTGGGTTCAAGCGACTCTCCTGCCTCAGCCTCCCGAGTAGCTGGGATTACAGACAGACGCCACCACACCCAGCTAATTTTTTGTGTTTTTAGTGAGATGGGGTTTCACCGTGTTGGCCAGGATGGTCTCGATCTCTTGACCTCGTGATCCACCCACCTCGGCCTCCCAAAGTGCTGGGATTACAGGCATGAGCCAACGCGCCCGGCCCTCAGTGTTTTTTTGAAATGAGAAAATAGCTCTTTGCTTTATTACCCTACTTGAAACAATCTTGCTCCTTTGGAAAGCCAAAATCATCATGAATATTTCTAGTTTTTAGGCCCTCTGACTTGTTTTCTTACCTGCAGAGTTTGCTTTAGAGGTGTCCTCTTTTTATCCACTGTGACCCTGAGATCTTTTTCTTACATACCTTTACAAAACAGGTCATTTAAAAAAAATCTTGTTTTTGCTTTTAAAATGTCCTTCCTGTTCCCAGAAATTTGTAGTAAGTTTGATTTGGTGATTGGAAATTTGATTCTTTCTCTCACGGTTTTGGTTGACTTTTTCCCATAGACCAAGAGAATATTTACTAAACCAAAATTTGAGGCACATTGTCTAAAAACTGCGAGAGTGGGTCAGAATATTTGAAATAGTCTTGGAAGCTTAAAAGAACATGGTTACCTTGTTTCACCATCGGGCCCCTGAGCTAACACTTACACCAGGATGCCCCTCTCGATTATTTTTCATACTGACTTTTTTGTAAATCTTCTAGGATTTAATTCATCCCTTCAGCTTTTGTTAACCCAAAAGCTAAAAGACTGGAACCTGTTTATCCAGTTTATGAAATAAATGAGATAGTCAAAAGTGAGCAATTTTCTTGTAAGTAAATACAGGAAACCACTTGGAAGGTTAATATTAGAGAGAACAGCAATGTTGTGGAGTTAACAAAGCTATTAACAATGATGCTAATTTAAGCTTCCTCAAATAGAGCCACTCTTGATCATTGTACTTTAAACAAACATGTAAAAATATAAAAAGGCATGTGCAAGTTTTGGAACATGAAGGAATTCATAAAATCCAAACCTAAAAGGGAAAGAGACAAGCCCCCAGGGCCATTTAAAAATAAATAAATAAAAGTATCCTTTTTGGAAAAAAAATACTTTTAATTAGAATTGAATATTCTTAATCTTTGGGCAAATGGGCTTAGTTTTCTATAAGCAACTTTCTCCTGAGACAGGGCAACCTTCTGATAATTTTACAATAAGCCATTTTTGTGTCTAACACATATTAAATGAGGTTCCTTACAAACTGTCTGACAACATTGTTTAATGATGAATAAAAACATTTGCAGTTTACGTAGGAAGAAGAAAATGGGCATAACCTTCCCTTCTCTCTCTGAGGAAAATGAGAGGCCACTATGGCAACAGCACACACTCCATCTTATTCTTGGACTGATTGAGCCCATTGGAAGAACCCTTGCCCATTTTGCAGTGTATTCATTCAACACTAGCTCTGGAAGGTGTAAAATGCTTCCACACAGAATGCTCCTCTGTCCTTGATGACCTACAGTGTAAAGGTGCCAGAAGAAGTAAATGAAGCCCTCATTCTAATACCAAAGAAAGCCAGAAATCCAGGACTGGAAGTCAGAAAAAAAAAAAACAAAATTCTTGGCTACTCTTGCCCCTTATCCCGATCTCATCGTCCACACTGTGACCTTGTGCCTCTTAAGGGCTCAGGAAAGAGAGGGCTGAAGAAAGGGAAGCCTTGAGAAGAATGTGTTCTTCTAAAAAGTGGGAAGTAACAATAACAATTTGTAGTATCCCTCCCTCCTCCATGCCCAGCCCTGGAATGAACCCAGACAGGAAGCAATGCTTGCCCTCTTCCCAACCAAAACAGCCCTACATAGGAATAAAGAGTAAGACAGACAAGGCAAGCAAAGAAGTGGGTAAGCCCCAAGATGTAGCAGCGACGGGCCAGCCATTGGCTGGGCTTCCACATGTGCCCTCTCTGCTGCTTGTTAACTGTGGGCTCTGTTAACTGCTCAAAGGGGTGCTGTTTTGCTGAGGGAAGAAATAGTTGCAAAAAGAATTATCGTGGACTGGGGAACTGAGGTATTATTGCTTTGCAGAATTTCATGTGCCAATTACCTTGAAGCAATTGTTATCTTCATCTAAAAGAGGTGGGACGACAGTGACCTTTGCAAAAATAGCTGTGTGATTTCAAAGGTCTCTCTGCAGTCTTTGTTCTTTTTTTAAAATTTTATTTAGAAAAAATAAATTTTCCTTGCAGAGCATGGCTAACTCATAAGCATGTGTCCAGAATTGGCCCA
The DNA here is from genome assembly GCF_006542625.1 of Nomascus leucogenys. Lineage (NCBI taxonomy): Eukaryota > Metazoa > Chordata > Mammalia > Primates > Hylobatidae > Nomascus > Nomascus leucogenys. The sequence continues at coordinate 57,160,699 of NC_044381.1, read as the reverse complement.
GTCTTTGCTCTTTGTGAACTTTTTCAGTTGGGACTGTCTCTGGAGTTTTTGTGCCTAAACTTCCTATAAGTTGCAAGGTCAACATGGCAAATGTGGAGATATTTCACTATAATTTTCCAACTTCCTTTTGGACCTCAATGGAAAGAGGTCCAAAGACAGCAAAAGGTGACAATAGAGATGAGACACATTTAAAACTGATCTTTCCCCTCTGCTTCCTGATTCCTAGGAACAAGGACAATGTTAAATTCTCCACAACTCAAACCAAATTGGAAGCTCCTTGTTGGATGACCAAGTTCTCTCTGAAAGCTTGTTGGTCACCACAGTTTATTCCCTGAAACTGACTTGGCCACTAATTCGCTCTGTTCTCTTAGGTGAATAGTTTTGTCTTTCACTAAATTGGAAGTGGTACACCCATCTAGCATTAAGACCACCTCTTTCTGATTTAAAAACCATTGGCCCTGGAGCTATACTGCCAAGGTCCAAATTCCAGCTCTGGGCCATTTTTACAGCTATGAAACAGTGGACTGGTCAGATTGTCTCTCCATGCCTCTTTCCTCATCTGTGAAATGTACCTCATAAACTTATTCTGAGGATTAAAATCAGACACTGCGTGTGAAGCCTTTTACAGTCTGGAACGTGGTAAGAACTCACTACATGTCCAATTTCTACTTCTCACAGGATGGCAATCTTCTAAATAGATCATTCCTACAGTCTCATCCAGGCTCGAATTCCTCCTGGATGTTGAAAAACAAGCACATTTTCTCTCCATCCACCAAAGTATTAAATGGAAGTTCCAACTTCCACTAATTAAAATAGAGATGATGTCATTCAGAAAGCAGAATTGCATTTCTCTTGCCCAAATGTTCTTACATCTGGTCCTAATATTCATTTTCTTCCCATTTTTGGATTGGAAAAATAGAATGCCATGTCCATAGGTTGTCCTTTAGAAATTTAAGGGGTGATCGTGAATGAAATGTGTGAAGCTGGCAAATATAGCTTCAGGTTTCTAATTATTTCAGGAATGGAGCACAGGAAAGCTGAACATCTAAACAGGGTTTACCCAGTCCTCAGTGTGTTTTCTTTCAGAGCCCAGCCATACAACACTACAAGTAACCACATAGCTGTTATTGATAGTGAATTCTTACTCCTTCTCCATAGAAGACATTTCTGGATCATTGTAAAGGCAGCTAGTTCTGAGTGCAAGGAAAAAATAGGAAGAAGTCAACATTTCCCCACTGTCACCACTGTGAAAGCACAACAGATTTGTGGCATTTGAAACTGTTTAATGTGGTCCCATTGCTAATACTGAACAAATCCATACCTGAACAGATGATGAGATTAAGCTGTAACCCTTACCATCCAAACACCTCCAGTGGTCTCTTCTGTCCTCATTTTTCCCTGCCTTTTCAATTTGTCTTATTCAGGGGACATATTACAAAATTGTATTGGTACCCCAAATAATAAAATACACACAGAGGAAAATCCCTCTCAAGCAGCCTAATTTTATTCACCCATTAACACAGTTAATTTTCAGTTTTCACGAGAATGAGGATTTCCCAATACACTGAAAGAAAAAATTCAACATTAGCTCTCCTTGTTGTTGTTTTTACAGAAATAACAGGACACTTACCACTCCATACAGCTGAGCTGTGTCCAGGTGATACAAATGAATCCTACCATTTACCTCAACTGAGTGTGCCCAGAAAACAAATGTAACCTTATAAAATAATAAATAAAAGTGTTTTTATGGCATTTGTTTTTTGTGTAGTATTAGCTGTTTTTAATATTTCATACTGGTGTGATTTCTCTGTTAGCAAATTTTAAATTTGCTTCCTATTAATTCTTGATGAATACTCATTACACCTCAACTTGTATGCCCCTCCCAAAATTTTTTTTTTTTTTTTTGAGGCAGAGTCTTGCTTTGTTGCCCAGGCTGAAGTGCAGTGGCGCTATCTCGGCTCACTGCAACCTCTGCCTCCCAGGGTCAAGTGATTCTCCTGCCTCAGCCACCCAAGTAGCTGGGACTACAGCTGCATGCCACCATGCCTGGCTAATTTTCATATTTTTGGTAGGGGTAGGCTTTTGCCATGTTGCCCCAGGCTGGTCTCAAACTCCTGGACTCAAGCGATCCTCCTGCCTCGGCCTCCCAAAGTGCTGGGATTACAGGTGTGAGCCACTGTGCCCGGCCTCCCATAAATATTTTATTATTGACAAACAAACACTATTTAAAGAGCTTCTATGATCCTTTTTAAGTGCAGTTGTCCTCTTTGTAATATAATTTCACAAGCTAATTTATCTGTTTGCACATAAGAGCATCCATGATGAAGGTCAGATGTTTTGTTGAAAATAACAGGAGGCTATCTCCCCAGGTGAGATAGCAACCTTCCTTCCTCACTCCCCACCCTCCTTGCTGGTGGTCTGATATTTTTATAGGGAATATTTGGCAATTCCAGTGAGCAAGGACAGTCAAGTAAGTGTTGACAGTGTGCTAAAAAAAACCTAGCAAAGCTGGAATGGAATCAAGAAAGGGCAATCTTCCAAACTCAGATTTTCTGCTTTTTAATTTTGAGTAATCCTCCCAAGGAAAACAGCAATTTGCAAACCCTTTAATACTGTCACTCCAAAGGCAACACACGGATGCTTCCCAATTTTCGAAATAAGAATGGTTCTAGGTATACTATTTATCCTTCAGAAGTATAATTCTTTCTTTCCTGTATAGAGCTAAAGTTTTAAAGAAAAGATAACGCAGGCTGAGGAAATCACCTTCTGAAGTCAATTAGAGTTGGGGTGCAGTTTGAGTGGTGGTATGTGTGTGTGTGAGGGGAGAGGGAGAATGTTGGGAAACTAGTGGGCATAAAGCAAAACAGTGGACAGATAGGTTTTGTTCCCTGACCAAGTGTACATTTGCCTTTGGTTAGACCCAGCCTGAAGCTTTCTGAACAAGTCATGTGGAAAGTCAGGCGCATCTGTCAACAGGAAGAACCTGGGCATATCTGGCTTCTAACCATAGATCTGCAGTGATCATGTTTATCATAGAGTGTCTCCTAGAATTCAGGGGCTACTTCAGAGGCTAAAAGGTAGTTGAAAAAATGTTGCTGGTAGCCGAGATGGTGGAATTCTAAGGCATTCCAATCACCTGTGGGGTCAACAGAGTAGAATTTTTTCAATATAATTTGCACATTTTCAAATGTGCAAATATATTTCAATTCCTCATATATGTGATGTTACCATCAAAAAGGCAGGATCAAAAGATCCTAGAGGGAGGATTCTTCAGGCAGATGGCTTACCCACTGAATCCAAAGCAAGAGCACAGACTTCTAAAACAAATCTGATTATTTTTATTTGGCCCTTGACTTTTAGGCAGTGGTTCTCAAAGCTGGGTCCTGAGACCAGCAGCATCAGCATCGCTGGGAACTTGTTAGAAATGCAGACTTTTTTTTTTTCTTGAGACAGGGTCTCACTCTGTTGCCCAGGCTGGAGTGTAGTGGTAAGATCAGTTAGCTCACTGCAACCTTGAACTCCAGGGCTCAATGGATCCTCCCACCTCAGCCTCCCATGTAGCTGGGACTGCAGGCACATACCACCATACTTGGCTAATTAAAAAAATTTTTTTTGTAGAGATGGAGTCCTGCTATGTTGCCCAGGCTGGTCTCTAACTCCTGGCCTCAAGCAATCCTCCCCACTCAGCCTCCCAAAGTCCTGGGATTATAGGGCTGAGCAACCTCACCTGGCCAGAAATGCAGATTTTTAGGCTCCACTCTAGAGCTGCTGAATCAGAAACTTTGGGGGTGAGACATGGGATTTCATGTTTTACCATGTGCTCCAGGTCATTGTAATGCACAATAAAGGTTGAGAACCCATTGCTCAACAGCAATGAATTGACTCTTATGTAAATTCATTAATTTATGCAGCATAAATTTACTGAGCATCTACTATGTACTAGGCACGAGTATAGTGCTTCCTTTAGGAGGGAGATCAAAATGTCCCAGCACCCTCTGAGCCATTTAGACACATTGGGAGAGGGTAGGTAGGGGTAAGGAAGAGAACAAAATAGTGAATGTGAGAGAAAAAAGAGAAAGCTACAAAACTACCCAAAAACAATAATCATTTTTCTGTGGCAGCTAAGCAGAAAGAGTATAAATATAGAGGAAAAATCTATTAAAAGAAGCAAGATTTCATGGTAATAATGAAAGAAACATGACAATATGACTTTATGACAGGTTTGTCTGAAAAACTATTGATGTTCTTTCCCCCTATCTTTTGTCTTGAAAATAGCGCTTTAATTTCATAAATATGTTATCATCCTGAAAAAATAAATCTGAAAGAAAACCTCACTGAGAGTTCTCTCTCTAGGAAATCTCATGATACAAAGCAATTTTTGAGTGCAGATAAATGCTAAAGGGATGTTACACCAACACTCAGTTCCTTGATTACTAGTATTTTCCTTACTTCCACAACTTCTTATTTGTGACAGTTGGGATCAAGACTAAGAAGATTTTTTAGAATCAAAAATTACACGGTTTTGAGTTTCGTTATCTAATTGGGTGTCAGTTATCTTGAAAGAAAATGAGAAGATCAGGATATTGTAACAGTAAACTCCACTAATGCTAAACTTTCTAAAGCAAAAACCTATCCTTTAATTTTTAACACAAAAGATTGGCACACTACAAGCAAATAATCCTATAGGTTATTAAAATAAAAATGTACCATAGGGGAAAAATGTCTAAATTGATTGTTTTAATGAGGAATTGGCATTTACAACTATGCAGAAAATGTCTATTAGTTAGATTTTATTTATTCAGAATTTATAGCTGTTAGGACATTGTCCAGGCCTTCTGCTTTTGCAATGTCTATTAAAATGGGAGCTGGTTTTAAAAATTAACAGCATAAGCAACATTTAAAATAGGGAAGAAACTTAATGTGCTTAATACAGCAAACTTTTCAAATAGTACATGGTTATATCTAACATGTATTATCAGAAAATTTCTTTGTAACTTGGAAACAAGAAAAGAGAATGACTGGATTTTTTTTTTTTTTTTTTTTTTTGAGATGGAGTCTTGCTCTGTCCCCAGGCTGGAGTGCAGTGGCATGATCTTGGCTCACTGCACTCTCTGCCTCCCAGGTTCAAGCGATTCTCCTTCCTCAGCCTCCTGAGTAGCTGGGACTACAGGCATGTGCCACCATGCTCAGCTAATTTTTGTATTTTTAGTAGAGACAGGGTTTCACCACGTTGGCCAGGATGGTCTCGATCTCCTGACCTCGTGATCCACCCATCTGGGCCTGCCAAAGTGCTGGGATTACAGGGGTCTGACTTTCTATTGGTTGGGCTATTTCACAACTCAATAGGGGCAGAGGTTAGCTTGTAGTTTTTGTCCAGCAGAGATGCAAATAATTTCTGTCCGGTGGAAAAGACAACCTCAATATTACAGTTTATTGCCCTGTTGTTTATTAACCAGTTTTGTATCTAACCCAACAATCTTATCCAAATATTCTTCTATAAATTGCCTATAGATATCTAGCTGCTCAAATGTTCTTTGAACTGGCTTTAACACCTTAGTGGTTCCTGCATTAAATAATTAGTTGCATAAAATCATTGGCATGTATTCATTTTATATTTGCATGAGAGTTATAATTTTGCCTTTTTGAGAATCATACTTTAACAATAGTGGGCAATGACTTTTGTTTTTCTATTCATCAAAATAGCTCAGAGGCTGTTAGTTAAGCAATATTTCCAAAGTCATTAAGTAAGGTGTTGTTTTAATTCATAGAAGGCCATGAAATTGATTCTACAAAAATCTTCCAAATTTCGATGTGCTATTATTCCTCCCCACTGGTATGAATTAGTGAGGTTCTGTTGCGTCAATACCTAATGATCATCTCGATGTCACACTATATGTGGCAGTGCCTGTGATGTGCTCTTTTGTTGTGGTGCCTAGAATTGCATGTACATTAAAAAACAACAACAACAGTGACAAATGCATTCCTCAATATAACCAAGATCATGGGGAAAAATAGATTGTAGTAAGAATAATAGAGATTACATCTATCACAGGAGAAAGAGAATTTCTAAAGTGCATTATTATCAGGAAGCAGGAATAAAACACCAGGCATGCAGATTTTCCCAATTCAGTTCTGAAATGCAAGCCAACATCATGCCAGCCGCTAAATGAAAACCAAGTCTTACTTAGCTGCCTCTGATGCTTCCCTCAGTTCTTCATCCAGTCTGCAGGAGCAAAAATTATTGGTGTGGAAAAGAAACAAAAGAGAAGCAAGCAGAGCATGAGACAGTCACTCAGCAAAGCGGAGCCAAACGAAAGTGGTGCATAATGTGCTTTTCAAAAGTGTCTTCTGGAGCCCTGAGACGTACTCCTTCCATTAAATATGTTGTCATTTCCTCCCATTCAGTGTTTATGTACATTTACTTTGCAAATTCCTTCATAAAAGGTAGATATAAGTTGCAAAGGGATCAGAAACATGCTGGCTGAATAAAGCTGAAAACATCCACGTCAGTCTGGTGGGTACAGTTCAAGTTAGCTTGCAGCCTGGGCCAAGTCAGGGATGTATCTGGTTTAGTAGGTTTCAGTTGCAAATTAGGTTGACCTCAACAGCTTTACACACAGGACAAAGACTGGAAATGGCATACAAAAGACTGATACAGTGACCTCTTGCTCTGGTAGCTTGTTGAGGTCACCCACAGGTAAAACACTGGTGTACACACACAGGGTCCAGCATGAACAGGAGATTAGGAGATTTTTACCTCACACTTCTCTTATAAGATCTCTCTTCATCGTACCTTACGAGATAAAAAACGAGTGCCATAAGGAAAATGAGCAAACAGATGGAAAAAATGACAAGTAAATGATTTAAACGACAGTCAAATCATGAGAGAAAATGCCTATCCAGATACAGTCATGCACCATGTAACGCCATTTGGGTCAGTGATGGACCACATATATGGTAGTGGTCCTGTAAATTGAATACCATAATTTGACAGTATGTTTTCTATGTTTACATACACAAATACTTACCATTGTGTTACAGCTGCCTGCAGTATTCAGTACAGTATCATGCTGTACAGGTGTGTAGCCTAGAAGCAACAGGTTATAGCAGATAGCCTAGGTGGTGTAGTAGTCTCTACCATCTGGGTGGTTTGTATAAGTTCACTCTATGATGTCTGCACAATGATGAAAGCATCTAAAGATGCACTTCTCAGAACATGTCACTGTCATTAGGTGATGTATGACAGTAGTAATGAAATTGACATTTGGGAGAAATCTTGTTTTCATTAGATAACAATGTTTATAATTTATAAATATATGCAGTCAAACCTCATTATTTGCAGATTCTATATTTGTAAATTTTCCTATTCACTAGCATGTATTTATAACCACAAAATCAATACAAGGTACTTTTTGGGTCATTTGTGGACATGTGCAGAGTGGCGAAAAATTTGAGTTACCCAATGTTCATGTTGCCACCTGGCAATGTGTGAGGCTCTGTCTTCCTGTTTCATACTGTAAATAAGTGTCCTTTTCACAACCTATTTAGTGCCTTTTTTCCCCACTCCTTTTTGTATTTTTCCTTGGTGATTTTGCTGTTCAAATTGGCTTCCAAGCATAGTGCTGAAATACTGTCTAGTATTCCCAAGTGTAGGAAGGCTGTGATGTGCCTTATGAAGAAAATATGTGTGTTAGATAAGCTTCATTTATGCACAAGTTACAATACTGTTGGCCATGAGTTCAATGTTCATAAATCAACAATGTATACTAAGTAAGGTTCATTTAAACAGAAACACACATAAAAAACAGTTATATATTGATTGATTGATGAAAACATTGTGACCAGATGCTTGCAGGAACTGCACACCCTGTATTTTCCTTTGGAACACTATTTCAGTATTCACTAATTAAGTGTTTGCGGTGACTTTATAGAACATAAACTGCCACAAATAATTAGAATCAACTGTAACCAATGATTATAAATTTGGTTCTAGGTTGGGCAAGTTTTTCTTTCATTTAAAGCCCTTTGATGACAGGCTCCATCTCAGCTGAGGACCGGTCTTGGGAGTGGCTGAGATTAGATCCTTTGAATGTTACTCAGTGATAAAAAGGAGCCATGGCTTGTATCCATCTGAAATTTGCATAACATGAAATTGAGGCGATGAAGGTCAGTAACAGAAATGGCAGAAAGGACATCCCAAGGAGATGAATTACAGAAAACAGAACACATGGACATGTGGGCAGCACATGAATGGTGGTAAATTTCTTCCTCCAGAAAAAAATTTTTCCAAATAGAACCCTTCCTCCTGAAGTAACTTTTCCCAAATGGAGCCCTTGAAAACTGATGTGTGCAGTTGAATGAAAAATGTCCTAGGTATACTTAACTTCTCACTTGAACTTTCCCATATGATGGAGAGTCTCTAAAAGCAACAGGTAGAACAATAAATAAGATTCTGGATTGCGAACTCTGTGCTGGGAGGCTTTGCAAGTGCTTTGTGTACCCTGTTTCCATTCAACCCTCAGGACCATTCCAGGAAGTGCAACTTACTTACTTACTTTACAGATGCTGAAGCTGAGACTCAGAATATTTTAATTAATTAATCATTTTAATAGATGACTTGAAGTCTCAGAGACATTGAGAGGTAAGAGAGAAGGTTCAAATCTAAGTCTCTAAACCCCATTCACTTTTCATTCTATTGCCTCTGTCACACCATGGAAGTGTTACTGTGTTTACTTGGAAAGTGGTCAATCTTCAATTCCACTAGAAGAGAGAATATCCTTGCCATTTTATAGAACGTGAGTGTTCCCATACTTCCTCATCTTTTTTTTTTTTATCTTCTTGTTTGAGACAGGGTCTCACTCTGTCAACCAGGCTTGAGTGCAGTGGTGCGATCTTGGCTTGCTGCAATTTCCGCCTCCCAGGCTCAAGCAATCCCACCTCTTTAATCTCTTGAGTAGCCAGGACTACAGGTGCATGCTACCACACCCAGCTAATTTTTGTGCTTTTTTCATAGAGACGAGGTCACACTATGTTGCCCAGGCTGGTCTTGAACTCCTGGACTCAAGCTATCCACCTTCCTCGGACTCCCAGAGTGCTAAGATTACAGGCATGAGGCATCCCTCTCTGCCTCCATACTTTTTAAATTTCAAGAGTAGAAGTGGGTTTTGAAGATGGAGTACACGTTTCTGAGGCAGCAGACCAGAGAGAGCTATGAGGTGTGCTGGTTGTGGAAACGCTATGAAGCTAATGAGGGTTGAAGCCGTCGTTAGGATCTTTGAACACTCCATTTGATTCAGCTGAGCCAACTGACCACTGGAAGCCCAATCAGTATCCTGTGTTCATGCCCGATATTGCTTATGTAGGAAAACCAAATGCATCTACTTCTGAGGTTTGAATTTCGAAGGATACTCTGAGAAAGGTAAAGGAATCTACTAGAAAAGGACATGAGAATTTTGGTGCCAGGCTGACCTGAATTTAAATTCACGTTCCATCTCTTCCTGGTTCCTACGTATACTGTGCATAAGTAACTTCCTACTAATTTATCTCCCCTGCATCTATAAAACAGGGGTTTACTATGAGAGTCAAATAAATGATATAAATAGAGCACTGCTACGCTTGGCATATCATAGACACACATTACATGAGAATTCTTTCCTTCCAGTTTCTAGGCTGGGCCTTTTTAATTAATTAATTTTTTAAGGTGAGAGGACTCTTTTTTTGGAATCCCAAACGAGAGGTACATTTTGCTATCCATTTTATGGAGGAAGATGAATGATACTTGCCTGTTTTCTTTGAGCTAATGGTTAAGTCCCTCTCCATTCAAATGAAATGAAAAAAGCTAGTGATTCAGATACAGTGAACCACAACAAAAAAAAGACACACAGAAAACAATCGTTCTTTGCAACAATGTACCAGATACAAGTGTTCATTCTCCAATATCCCTGTTTTAAAATCCCAGCTCCAAGTATTTATTTTGTTAAATTTTATCTTAGTTTTTGTAGCACCATCCTGAGACCTTCAGTACCCATGCAGGAGGCTGAAGCTGATACTGCGTTACCCTCTATTGAGCAAGGACACCATTCCTCACCACCTCACCCACCACTGGGCAAATGCCCTCTACTTAATCATGACAAACAAAAAAGGTTTAGAAGAAACAGAGAAAGAGTTATTTCTTTCTATTTTCCTAGCGTCATGCAGATAAATTACTTTGTATAAGACAATAAAGAAATCCAAGCTATGCTAAGACCGTCTTGTGTCTGTGCAGAGTGGGGGACACAAGAAACTGATACACTGTTAACCAGTAGAGACAGTATACCAGTTAACCAGTGTAACTGTTACTTTTTCCAAAGTGGTAGTAAAATTCAAATTTACTAGTAAAGGTAAAAATGAACAATAACCAAATAACCCCAGGAAAAGATTAGGTGAAAGAGGATCTGAAAGAATACAACAATTACCTATAGGTTGAGGAAAAAATTGTATTTATTGGAGGATATTTAATATTGTTTTAAAAATAAGATAATGCCATTTCCCCACTGTTCCAGAACTGACCTCTTTTCCAACCCACTTCTCCAAACACACACTTTTTTTTTTTTTTTTTGATACAGGGTCTCACTCCCATTGCCCAGGCTGGAGTACAGTGGCACAATCACAGCTCACTGCAGCCTTGACTTCCAGGGATCAGGTGATCCTCCCATCTCAGCCTCCTGAATAGCTGGATTACAGGCAAACGCCATCACACCTGGCTAATTTTTATATTTTTAGTAGGAACGGGGTTTTGCTATGTTGTCCAGGCTGATCGCAAACTCCTGGGCTCAATTGATTTTTCCACTCAGCCTCCCAAAGTGCTAGGATTACAGGCATGAGCCACCACGCTCAGCCTCAAACTAGTACTACTTCTTAACAAATCTCTGAAACCGTCAGGACTTACTTGATGATGCTCTCCGGAATGTGGATGCAATCCATTGGGATCAGCCCACTGAGTTCTGATAAGCTATTGACATACTTAATTTTACTGCTGAATTTTGAACTAAAAAAAAAAAGAAAAAATATGTATCATTAGTCACTACCTTACATTCTAAGGCTATTGCCTTTTCTTGAAAATCCTGGTACACTTAACACCTTGCCACAGCACTCTTACTAAGAAAAGAGGCTAACATTATTTGACGAGTTACAATGTGCCCGACACTGTTTTGTTGTTGGTGGTGGTGATGTTTTGTTTTGTTTTTAAAATTTATTTTTTAAATTGCCATGTAAAAATGTGTAACACGATGTTTTGAAATATGTATACGTTGTGGAATGGCTAAACTGAGCTAATTAACATATATATTACTTCGCATGCTTTTTTTTTTGTGATACTTAAAATCTACTCTCTTAGCAATTTTCTAGGATGCAATACATTGTTATTAGCTCTGGTCACCATGTTGTTCAATAGGGCTCCGGAACTTATGCCTCTTAACTGAAATGTTGTGGTTTTTGACCAACATCTCCTCACTCCCAACCCCCAGCTTCTGGTAACCACCATTCCACTCTCTATTTCTATAAGCTCAACTTTTTTAGATGCCACATATAAGTGAGATCATGCAGTATTTGGCCAAATGCTGTTTTAAGTGGTTTACACATATGAATGCATGTATTTCTTATTACAGCCTAGTGAGGTAGACACTATTATTATCCTCTTTTCAAAGATAAGGAAACAGATACAGAGCAGTTAAGTGTTTGCCCAAGGTCTCACCATTAGTAAATGGCAGAGCCTATACTAACCTGGGCAGTCTGACTTTGGCATTCACACTCTTGACCATACACTGTGCGGCCTCCCAGTGGTTCCTGCTACTCTGAATAGTCACTGCTTTATGCCTTGTTTGTCTCTGTTTACTTGTTTATATGTTTGTAACAAACAAAAATCTTACCATTAGTTCTTTCAGAATCTACCAAGTTTGATGATACTTTAAAAATATATGTAAACTCATTTTTCTTTTTTAGTTTGTTTTATTAAACAATTTTTTTTAAGTTTTAGGTTGAACGTTTATTCTAGATGAACCAACATTCAAAAATATGTTCCAATAATTGGATTTGAATTACAAACAGCTTTCATCTAAATGTGTTTGTTTTAGATATGTGTAAATGCACAGAGAACAACTTGGAAGGATACCAATGAAACTGATAAAGGAATTTGCCTCTGGGGAAGGGGATTAGGAACAGGAATTGGTAATTGTTAAAGGAAGAACTTGGTCTTACGCATTTCTGAAGAATGCATTTTCTTTTTTTCTTTTTTCTTTCTTTTTTTTTTTTTTGAGACGGAGTCTTGCTCTGTCGCCCAGGCTGGAGTGCAGTGGCACGATCTCAGCTCACTGCAAGCTCTGCCTCCTGGGTTCATGCTATTCTCCTGCCTCAGCCTCCCGAGTAGCTGGGACTACAGGCGCCTGCCACCATGCCTGGCTAATTTTTTGTATTTTTTAGTAGAGACGGGGTTTCACTGTGTTACCAGGATGGTCTCCATCTCCTGACCTTGTGATCTGCCCGCCTCAGCCTCCCAAAGTGCTGGGATTACAGGTGTGAGCCTCTGCACCCTGCCTGCATTTTCTTATTACTCGTGTAATGGCAAACTAATTTAAAAAGTATATCCAAGGGTCTAACATTCTTGAATGGTTTCAGATGAAAAGGTCTCTCTAGTCTACTGGGATCTTGCTGAGCTGCCTGCCATCTGTATTACCTTTTGTTCAACTACTATGCATTCTAGTAAGAAGCTTTTTTGATGTGTGTCTTCTATCCATCTATCTCTAATACTTTACTTGCAATTTTGGCCTTGGGCCCAAGAGACTTGTGAACAACCGTCCTCTCCATGCAGTAGCTTCTGTCCCTCCTGGTAAGTCTTGGGTCAACACACACTACCAGTGATATGCTACATTAAGCTTTTTTCCTCCTGTGGAGTTGTTGAGCTAAATAAGGTTTTGATAAAAGACTGAGTGGGTGACTGAGAGGGAAAAGAAGTCATGCAAAAGGAAAACCTCTAGCTCCAGTGTTAACATTCACTGGAATTTCACAGTTCTCTGAACATGCCATGTTCTCTCTTTATTGATGTATTTGCATCTGGTGTTTTGTCTACCTGTTTCCTCAACCTGAATTGCTCTTCTCTCTAATTTCAGCTGGCCAATCCTACTAATCCTTCAAAACTCACCTGGAGGGAAGGCCTCCTTCTGCAAAGCCTCTCTTGATGGAGATTATCAGCTTTTGCTCTCTACCAGGTATACCCCCAAACTCACCCTCACCTTGAGTCATCACCTCCTCAAAGTGCAATTGTATCCTGTTACTGTCTGCTCCAATTGTATCCTTGTCTGCCCATGTCTGCCCATGTATCCTTGTCTGCCCTTGTCTGCCCATGTCTGCTCCAGGCTTTGTGCTCCTTAAGGACAGCAATTGAGCTATGTATATCCTTGTCTGAGCTAAGTGTATCCTTGTCTGCCCATGTCTGCCCGTTGTATCCTTGTCTGCCCTTGTCTGCCCATTGTCTGCTCCAATTGTATCCTTGTCTGCCCATGTCTGCCCATGTATCCTTGTCTACCCTTGTCTGCCCATGTCTGCTCCAGGCTTTGTGCTCCTTAAGGACAGCAATTGAGCTATGTGATTTCCCAATCCAGTGCTTGGCACAGACAAATTACTAATTTTTTTCCCCAACTTTTATTTAGGGCTACATGTGTAGGTTTTTACATGGGTAAACTGCATGTCACGGTGGTTTAATGTACAGATTATTTTGTCACCTAGTTAATGAGCATAGTACCTGATAGGTAGTTTTTTGATCCTCACTCTCCTCCACCCTCCACCCTCTAGTAGTCCCTGGTGTCTGGAGTATACTCATTGTTTAGCTCCCACTTATAAGTGAGAACATGCGGTATTTGGTTTTAGGATAACTCACTTATGATAATGACCTCCAGCTCCATCCATGTGGTTGCAAAGGAAGTGATATAGTTCTTTTTTATGGCTGCTAGTATTCCATACTGTATATGTACTGCATTTGATTTATCCAATCCACTGTTAATGGGCATCTAGGTTGATTCCATGTCTTTGCTATTGTGAATAGTGCTGCGATGAACATACGTGTGCATGTGTCTTTATGGTAGAATGATTTATATTCCTTTGGGTATTTACCCAGTAATGGGATTGGCAGGTCAAATGGTAGTTCTGTTTTAAGTTCTTTGAGAAATCTCCAAACTGCCAATAACTCATTGTTTAAAATGAACTTGCCATATACCTCTATCATAGATGCTACCCTTCAGTAGCGAAAAGACCTATAATACATTTTAGTGGTCTCTTTTTTCAGATCTACAAGTTGCTAACACTGAAGTAAATTGATTCAAAGGAGGATCTTTGAAGAGGCTCCTACATGATGAAACTGTAGAATACAATTAAGTACTTGATGTAGGTTTTCTTTAGAATTGGGCAGACTATTGGTTTCAAAGACAGAGCCTATCATTTCTAGGCTGTGTCACCCTAGACCTGAGGTTTGTAAATGATAGCTCGTGGCTGAAGCCTGCTTGCTGTCAGTTTTTTATTATTTTTTTAGAAGCTAGGACTCACTCTGTCACCCAGGCTGGAGTGCAGTGGTATGATCATAGCTCACTACAGCCTTGACCTCCTGGGCTCAGGTGATCCTCCTGTCTCTGCCTCTGGAGTAGCTAGGACTACAGGCACATGCTACGCTGCCTAGCTAAATTAAAAAAAAAATTTTCCAGAGACAGAGTCTCCCTATGTTGCCCAGGCTGATCTTGAACTCCTTGCCTCAAGCAATCCTCCTGCTTCAGCTTCCTGAGTAGCTGGAATTATAGGCACAAGCCTATCTGATTTTTATAGTCCCTGAGTGAAGGATGATTTCTATGTTTTTTAAAGTGGTTAAAAAAATGTAAAAATAAAAATATTTTATGATGTGGGCTGGGCGCAGTGTCTCATGCCTGTAATCCCAGCACTTTGGGAGGCCGAGGCAGGTGGATCACTTGAGGTCAGGAGTTCAAGACCAGCCTGGCCAACATGGCGAAAACCTGTCTCTACTAAAAATACAAAAATTAGCCAGGTGTGGTGGTGCATGCCTGTAATCCCAGCTGCTTGGGAGGTGGGGGCAGGAGAATTGCTTGAACCTGGGAGGTGGAGGCTGCAGAAAGCAGAGATCATGCCACCACACTCTAGTCTGGGCAACAGAGTGAAACTCCCTCTCAAAAAAAAGAGAATATTTTGCAATGTAAAAATCATAGGAAATTCAATTTCGGTTTTCATAAATAAAGTTTCATCAGAGGCCAGGCATGGTGGCTCATGCTTGTAACCCCAGCACTTTGGGAGGCTGAGATGGGAAGATCACCTGATCTCAAGAGTTCAAGACCAGCCGGGGAAACATGGCAAACCCTGTCTCTGCCAAAAATACAAAAACTTAGCCAGGCGTGGGTGGTACATATCTGTGGTCCCAGCTACTTGGGAGGCTTAGGTGGGGAGGCAGAGGTTGCAGTGAGCCGAGATCACACCACAGGACTCCAGCCTGGGCAACAGAGTGAGGTTGTCTCAAAAAAAAAAAAAAAAAAGAAGTTTAATCAGAACACAGCCACTTACTTGTTTGCATGTTTCCTATGGCTGCTTTTGCTCTATAATGGCAGAATTGAGTAGTTGTGACTGAAATCATAGGGCCAATGAAGCCTAAACTATTTACTAGTTGAATCTTTATAAACAATGTTTGCTGGTTCCTGCTTTAGACAATTTATTTGACCTCCCTGAACCTCAGCAGTTTTTCCTATACCATGGAAATAGTAAACAGTATCTGCTTCAGGCTGGGCATGGTGGCTCATGCCTGTAATCTCAGCACTTTGGGCCAAAGCAGGCAGATTGCTTGAGCCTAGGTGTCTGAGACCAGCTTGGACAACATGAGACCCCATCTCTACAAAAAAATAAAAAAAATTAGCTGATTGTGGTGGCATACACCTATAGTCCCAGCTACTCGGGAGGCTGAGGTGGGAGGATTGCTTGATCCCAAGAGTCTGAGGCTGCAGTGAACCATGATCGTGCCACTGCACTCCAGCCTGGGTGACTGAAGGAGACCGTGTCTCAAAACAAAAAAACAAACAAAAAAGTATCTACTTCAGAGGACTGTCATTAGGTTAAATCAGATAATGCAAATAAGCACTCAATAAATTAAGCCATTATTAGTCATAATTTACCATAACACTATTGCTATAATTTTATTATTACTGTTCTTGTTATTATCTTGAAGCTCCCTTCAATAAGTAGTGTTGAATTATAATAATTTTTAATAGCCTTACAGTAACAAATGTTTTTATTGGTTTTTTTTTCTTTTTTTTTATTATTATTATTATACTTTAAGTTTTAGGGTACATGTGCACAATGTGCAGGTTTGTTACATATGTATCCACGTGCCATGTTGATGTGCTGCACCCATTAACTCGTCATTTAGCATTAGGTATATCTCCTAATGCTGTCCCTCCCCCCTCCCCCCACCCCACAACAGTCCCTGGAGTGTGATGTTCCCCTTCCTGTGTCCATGTGTTCTCATTGTTAAGTTCCCATCTAAGAGTGAGAACATGTGGTGTTTGGTTTTTTGTCCTTGCGATAGTTTACTGAGAATGATAGTTTCCAGTTTCATCCATGTCCCTACAAAGGACATGAACTCATCATTTTTTATGGCTGCATAGTATTCCATGGTGTATATATACCACATTTTCTCAATCCAGTCTATCATTGTTGGACATTTGGGTTGGTTCCAAGTCTTTGCTATTGTGAATAGTGCCGCAATAAACATACATGCGCATGTGTCTTTATGGCAGCATGATTTATAGTCCTTTGGGTATATACCCAGTAATGGGATGGCTGGGTCAAATGGTATTTCTAGTTCTAGGTCCCTGAGGAATCGCCACACTGACTTCCACAATGGTTGAACTAGTTTACAGTCCCACCAACAGTGTAAAAGTGTTCCTATTGCTCCACATCCTCTCCAGCACCTGTTGTTTCCTGACTTTTTAATGATGGCCATTCTAACTGGTGTGAGATGGTATCTCATTGTGGTTTTGATTTGCATTTCTCTGATGGCCAGTGATGATGAGCCTTTTTTCATGTGTTTTTTGGCTGCATAAATGTCTTCTTTTGAGAAGTGTCTCTTCATGTCTTTCGCTCACTTTTTGATGGGGTTGTTTTTTTCTTGTAAATTTGTTTGAGTTCATTGTAGATTCTGGATATTAGCCCTTTGTCAGATGAGTAGCTTGAGAAAATTTTCTCCCATTTTGTAGGTTGCTTGTTCACTCTGATGGTAGTTTCTTTTGCTGTGCAGAAGCTCTTTAGTTTAATTAGATCCCATTTGTCAATTTTGGCTTTTGTTGCCATTGCTTTTGGTGCTTTAGACATGAAGTCCTTGCCCATGCCTATGTCCTGAATGGTATTGCCTTGGTTTTCTTCTAGGGTTTTTATGGTTTTAGGTCTAACATGTAAGTCTTTAATGCATCTTGAATTAATTTTTGTATAAGGTGTAAGGAAGGGATCCAGTTTCAGCTTTCTACATATGGCTAGCCAGTTTTCCCAGCACTATTTATTAAATAGGGAATCCTTTTCCCATTGCTTGTTTTTGTCAGGTTTGTCAAAGATCAGATAGTTGTAGATATGCAGCATTATTTCTGAGGGCTCTGTTCTGTTCCATTGATCTATGTCTCTGTTGTGGTACCAGTACCATGCTGTTTTGGTTACTGTAGCCTTGTAGTATAGTTTGAAGTCAGGTAGCGTGATGCCTCCAGCTTTGTTCTTTTGGCTTAGGATGGACTTGGCGATGCGGGCTCTTTTTTGGTTCCATATGAACTTTAAAGTAGTTTTTTCCAATTCTGTGAAGAAAGTCATTGGTAGCTTGATGGGGATGGCATTGAATCTATAAATTACCTTGGGCAGTATGGCCATTTTCACAATATTGATTCTTCCAACCCATGAGCATGGAATGTTCTTCCATTTGTTTGTATCCTCTTTTATTTCATTGAGCAGTGGTTTGTAGTTCTCCTTGAAGAGGTCCTTCACATCCCTTGTAAGTTGGATTCCTAGGTATGTTATTCTCTTTGAAGCAATTGTGAATGGGAGTTCACTCATGATTTGGCTCTCTGTTTGTCTGTGATAGGTGTACAAGAATGCTTGTGATTTTTGTACATTGATTTTGTATCCTGAGACTTTGCTGAAGTTGCTAATCAGCTTAAGGAGATTTTGGGCTGAGACAATGGGGTTTTCTAGATATACAATCATATCATCTGCAAACAGGGACAATTTGACTTCCTCTTTTCCTAATTGAATACCCTTTATTTCCTTCTCCTGCCTGATTGCCCTGGCCAGAACTTCCAACACTATGTTGAATAGGAGTGGTGAGAGAGGGCATCCCTGTCTTGTGCCCGTTTTCAAAGGGAATGCTTCTAGTTTTTGCCCATTCAGTATGATATTGGCTGTGGGTTTGTCATAAGTAGCTCTTATTATTTTGAGATACGTCCCATCAATACCTAATTTATTGAGAGTTTTTAGCATGAAGGGTTGTTGAATTTTGTCAAAGGCCTTTTCTGCATCTATTGAGATAATCATGTGGTTTTTGTCTTTGGTTCTGTTTATATGCTGGATTACATTTATTGATTTGCGTATGTTGAACCAGCCTTGCATCCCAGGGATGAAGCCCACTTGATCATGGTGGATAAGCTTTTTGATGTGCTGCTGGATTCAGTTTGCCGGTATTTTATTGAGGATTTTTGCATCAATGTTCATCAAGGATATTGGGCTGAAATTCTCTTTTTTGGTTGTGTCTGTGCCAGGCTTTGGTATCAGGATGATGCTGGCCTCATAAAATGTGTTAGGGAGGATTCCCTCTTTTTCTATGGATTGGAATAGTTTCTGAAGGAATGGTACCAGTTCCTCCTTGTACCTCTGGTAGAATTCAGCTGTGAATCCATCAGGTCCTGGACTCTTTTTGATTGGTAAGCTATTGATTATTGCCACAATTTCAGAGCCTGTTATTGATCTATTCAGAGATTCAACTTCTTCCTGATTTAGTCTTGGGAGGGTGTATTTGTCGAGGAATTTATCCATTTCTTCTAGATTTTCTAGTTTATTTGCGTAGAGGTGTTTGTAGTATTCTTTGATGGTAGTTTGTATTTCTGTGGGATTGGTGATATCCCCTTTATCATTTTTTATTGCATCTATTTGATTCTTCTCTCTTTTCTTCTTTATTAGTCTTGCTAGCGGTCTATCAATTTTGTTGATCTTTTCAAAAAACCAGCTCCTGGATTCATTAATTTTTTGAAGCGTTTTTTGTGTCTCTATTTCCTTCAGTTCTGCTCTGATTTTAGTTATTTCTAGCCTTCTGCTAGCTTTTGAATGTGTTTGCTCTTGCTTTTCTAGTTCTTTTAATTGTGATGTTAGGGTGTCAATTTTGGATCTTTCCTGCTTTCTCTTGTGGGCAGTTAGTGCTATAAATTTCCCTCTACACACTGCTTTGAATGTGTCCCAGAGATTCTGGTATGTTGTGTCTTTGTTCTCGTTGGTTTCAAAGAACATCTTTATGTATGCCTTCATTTCGTTATGTACCCAGTAGTCATTAAGGAGCAGGTTGTTCAGTTTCCATGTAGTTGAGTGGTTTTGAGTGAGTTTCTTAATCCTGAGTTCTAGTTTGATTGCACTGTGGTCTGAGAGACAGTTTGTTATAATTTCTGTTGTTTCACATTTGCTGAGGAGAGCTTTACTTTCAACTATGTGGTCAATTTTCGAATAGGTGTGGTGGGGTGCTGAAAAAAATGTATATTCTGTTGATTTGGGGTGGAGAGTTCTGTAGATGTCTATTAGGTCCACTTGGTGCAGAGCTGAGTTCAATTCCTGGGTATCCTTGTTAACTTTCTGTCTCGTTCATCTGTCTAATGTTGACAGTGGGGTGTTAAAATCTCCCACTATTATTGCGTGGGAGTTTAAGTCTCTTTGTAGGTCACTCAGGACTTGCTTTATGAATCTGGGTGCTCCTGTGTTGGGTGCATATATATTTAGGATAGTTAGCTCTTCTTGTTGAATTGATCCCTTTACCATTATGTAATGGCCTTCTTTGTCTCTTTTGATCTTTGTTGGTTTAAAGTCTATTTTATCAGAGACTAGGATTGCAACCGCTGCCTTTTTTTGGTTTCCATTTGCTTGGTAGATCTTCCTCCATCCCTTTATTTATTTTGAGCCTATGTGTGTCTCTGCACGTGAGAAGGGTTTCCTGAATACAGCACACTGATGGATCTTGACTCCTTATCCAATTTGCCAGTCTGTGTCTTTTAATTGGAGCATTTAGCCCATTTACATTTAAAGTTAATATTGTTATGTGTGAATTTGATCCTGTCATTGTGATGTTAGTTGGTTATTTTGCTTGTTAGTTGATGCAGTTTCTTCCTAGCCTTGATGGTCTTTACAATTTGGCATGTTTTCACAGTGGCTGGTACCGGTTGTTCCTTTCCATGTTTAGTGCTTCCTTCAGGAGCTCTTTTAGGGCAGGCCTGGTGGTGACAAAATCACTCAGCATTTGCTTGTCTGTAAAGGATCTTATTTCTCCTTCACTTATGAAGCTTAGTTTGGCTGGATATGAAATTCTGGGTTGAAAATTCTTTTCTTTAAGAATGTTGAATATTGGCCCCCACTCTCTTCTGGCTTGAAGAGTTTCTGCCGAGAGATCAGCTGTTAGTCTGATGGGCTTCCCTTTGTGGGTAACCCGACCTTTCTCTCTGGCCGCCCTTAACATTTTTTCCTTCATTTCAACTTTGGTGAATCTGACAATTATGTGTCTTGGAGTTGCTCTTCTCGCGGAGTATCTTTGTGGCGTTCTCTGTATTTCCTGAATCTGAAGGTTGGCCTGCCTTGCTAGATTGGGGAAGTTCTCCTGGATAATATCTTGCAGAGTGTTTTCCAACTTGGTTCCATTCTCCCGTCACTTTCAGGTACACCAATCAGACGTAGGTTTGGTCTTTTCACATAGTCCCATATTTCTTGGAAGCTTTGTTCATTTCTTTTTATTCTTTTTTCTCTAGACTTCCCTTCTCGCTTCATTTCATTCATTTCATCTTCCATCAGTGATACCCTCTCTTCCAGTTGATCGCATCGGCTACCGAGGCTTCTGCAATCTTCACGTAGTTCTCGAAACTTGGCTTTCAGGTCCATCAGCTCCTTTAAGCCCTTCTCTGCATTGGTTATCTTAGTTATACATTCATCTATTCTTTTTTCAAAGTTTTTAACTTCTTTGCCATTGGTTTTAATTTCCTCCTGTAGCTCGGAGTAGTTTGATCATCTGAAGCCTTCCTCTCTCAACTGGTCAAGGTCATTCTCCATCCAGCTTTGTTCCATTGCTGGTGAGGAACTGCATTTCTTTGGAGCAGGAGAGGTGCTCTGCTTTTGAGAGTTTCTAGTTTTTCTGCTCTGTTTTCTCCCCATCTTTGTAGGTTTTTCTACTTTTGGTCTTTGATGATGGTGATGTACAGATGGGTTTTTGGTGTGGATATCCTTTCTGTTTGTTACTTTTCCTTCTAACAGACAGGACCCTCAGCTGCAGGTCTGTTGGAGTTTGCTAGAGGTGCACTCCAGACCCTGTTTGCCTGGGTGCCAGCAGTGGTGGCTGCAGAACAGTGGATTTTCGTGAGACCGCAAATTCAGCTGTCTGATCGTTCCTCTGGAAGTTTTGTCTCAGAGAAGTACCTGGTCGAGTGAAGTGTCAGTCTGTCCCTACTGGGGGATGCCTCCCAGTTATGCTGCTTGGGGGTCAGGGACCCACTTTAGAAGGCAGTCTGCCTATTCTCAGATCTCCAGCTGCGTGCTGGGAGAACCACTACTTTCTTCAAAGTTGTCAGGGACATTTAAGTCTGCAGAGGTTCCTGCTGACTTTTTGTTTGTCTGTGCCCTGCCCCCAGAGGTGGAGCCTACAGAGGCAGGCAGGCCTCCTTGAGCTGTGGTGGGCTCCACCCAGTTCAAGCTTCCTGGCTGCTTTGTTTACCTAAGCAAGCCTGGACAATGGCGGGCACCCCTCCCCCTGCCTTGCTGCCACCTTGCAGTTTGATCTCAGACTGCTGTGCTAGCAATCAGCGAGACTCCATGGGCATAGGACCCTATGAGCTAGGTGTGGGACACAATCTCCTGGTGTGCCATTTTCCAAGCCTGTTGGAAAAGCACAGTATTAGGGTGGGAGTGACCCGATTTCCCAGGTGCCCTCTGTTACCGCTTTCTTTGACTAGGAAAGGGAACTCCCTGACCCCTTGTGCTTCCCAAGTGAGGCAATGCCTCGCCCTGCTTCGGCTCGCACACGGTGCGCTGGACCGACTGTCCTGCACCCCCTGTTTGGCACTCCCTAGTGAGATGAACCCAGTACCTCAGATGGAAATGCAGAAATCACCCGTCTTCTGTGTCGCTCACGCTGGGAGCTGTAGACCGGAGCTGTTCCTATTCGGCCATCTTGGCTCCAAGCGTTTTCTTATTGTTAAACTATATTTGGCTTGAGGCTTTCTCTGTAGTTTGAGTTCCCAGGTAGCTAACTGCAACCTAACATAGTATGTAAACAAAATTCCAACCTAACTTATGGGTATATTTTTGCAAAGACTAGCTGAGTCTCAGCCAATCAAAGCAGCTGAGCTTCAGCAATCACAGGTTGCCAAATGATCATACCATGACCATATAAAGCAAATGCTTCATCACACTATACCCAAATAAGATAACTTCTGAGCTCTACCCAATCAAGCTATTTCTATACATCACCTTGCTTTTCTGTGGACAAATACTGTCTGCCCACTTTGCTGGGAGGAGCTCTCTGAACCTCTCCTGGTTCTAAGTGATGCTGGATTCATAAATCACTTTTTGCTCCAATAAACTGATTGATTTGTCTAAAGTTTATCTTTTAACATTACTTAATCAAGAAAAAACATTTGTTTTATAAGTGACGAATTATTAAGCAAACATCGATGAATCAGTAACTATGCTAATGTTTCCCTTTCTACCCATTAAACTTTTTGAAAGCTTATCAGCATACACTGATTCCTACTCCCTAGTTAAAGCATTTCCTGAAACTATTAAAATAAGTGGCTCTTTGTATACCTTAAATAGGTCTAATATTTTTGTTTGTTTTTTGGAGGTACAGTCTCACTCTGTTGCCCAGGCCGGAGTGCCGTGGTGTGATCTTGCCTCACTGCAACCTCCACCTCCCAAGTTCAAGTGATTCTCCTGCCTCAGCCTCCCTAGTAGCTGGGACTATAGGCACACCACCACCATGCCTGGCTAATTTTTTGTGTTTTTAGTAGAGATGGGGTTTCACCATGTTGGTCAGGCTGGTCTCAAACTCCTGATCCCAAGCGATCTGCCTGCCTCGGCCTCCCAAAGTGCTGGGATTACAGGTATGAGCCACCCCGCTTGGCTGCTCATAATATTTTTAAAAGCAATTTAACAGTATGGTAAACAGATAATCTTTGCCAGAGGTAAACTATGGTGAATCCTGCTACTCGGTTGAAGATTAATTGAAATTTTCCCATCTTAAAGTTATTAATTAATTTCTTCTAAAAATTCTGATAACTTCGTTTCTTCAGTGGTTTCTTCTTGTGTATAATGAAGATAATAACAGTATATCATGTGATTGTTTAGCCTTCAGTCTACCATTTTAACAATTCTTGATTTTCAGGTACATTCTTCAGCATTAGCAATTGGAAGTGGGGAATAAGAATAATAAATAAATATAACTAAATACTTAACAAGAAAGGTAGAATCTGGAAGCTACAGTAAAATCTATGTACACACAAAAAAAGATTTTAAAGTTTATTTTTTTTCCCCAGAAGCAAAGTTATCAGAATTTTTAAAAGAAATTCATTAATAACTTTGAGATGGGAAAATTTCAATTAATCTAATCTGTACCCCGATGGTGGGCAAATTTTATTCTGTTTTTAAAGCTATCTAGAAAGCAAATACTATCCCTTTCATTTAACTATTTGAAGTCTTACTATATTATGAACCATATCTTATTTTACTTTGCATCCCTAAGATGTAAGGTTATACAAAACCTAACATAAAATAAGTGACAAATAAATATTCACTGAATTGAAACCAAGACTCCTCATGGGTGATCAAAACACAGCTCTCAAAATGGCTGCCCAGACTCTATATGACTTTGGTAGTTATATAAACGTTGTGTAGGTCTATTCAGAAGAAGTGGCACAATTGAGACATGATATGGCTTCTGTTTCTGCCCTTGATTCATCTTTACTTTCCATTGTCATATTACTCTACCTTTCTATTCTCTACATAATAGCATATCACTTTAAATGTATTATCTATTCTCCTTTCTAATGTGGCATGAAAATCCCACCACTTCATCTTCCGTGTTTATAGCAAGCAATTTAGAGGCCCTGTTTTATAATGATCTGGGGGAAATATTCATCATGACAGCATTTTCTCTCTTAATTCGGGATTCTTGATGAATAGTCCAAAGCACCTTTCTAGGAAAGATAGAGACAAATATATTTCCCTGGGTACTCTTAGTTTAGGAATTCTTGTTTTTAGGACAATGAGTACATATTTTTTAAAACTACTAGTAGTACTTACTATACCTTATAAAAGGTCGTGTCACAGCAAGGATTGTTCTGATGAACCAAGATGGATGAACAATGATGAATGATTTCAAATTCTTCCTCAACCTATTTTGAAAAAAGAAAACATACATTACTCTTAACCCATTTTCAGTGGGAATTAAAACATAAAACATATTCCTAAATAAGAATATATATAATTTAACTCTGGCGTGGTAGCTCATGCCTATAATCCCAGCACTTTGGGAGGCCAAGGCAGGAGGATCACCTGAGGTCAGGAGTTCCAGATTGGCCTGGCCAACGTGTTGAAACTCCATCTCTACTAAAAATAAAAATAAAAAAATTAGCTGGGTGTGGTGGTGCCCGCCCGTAAGTCCTGGCTACTCAGCGGGTTAGACAGGAGAATCGCTTGAACCCAGGAGGCAGAGGTTGCCGTGATCCAAGATCATGCCACTGCACTCCAGCCTAGGTGACAGAGTGAGACTCCAACAACGACAACAACAAAAATGTGTGTGTGTGTGTGTGTGTGTGTGTGTGTGTGTGTGTATAATTTTAGGGAGTTCTATGCAAGTTACTATTACCTGGTAGGAAGATATAGAATGGCCATGATTAATTACAAGAATGCTTTTTGAGATGTAATTTGAAACTTCTATGATTCAAACCTCATTTTCTCATAGAAGTAAATGTAAAATAGAATGGTTGTGTTCTTAGAGTGCATGAATCTAT
Organism: Nomascus leucogenys; assembly: GCF_006542625.1. NCBI lineage: Eukaryota > Metazoa > Chordata > Mammalia > Primates > Hylobatidae > Nomascus > Nomascus leucogenys. Next base: position 57,135,398 of record NC_044381.1, on the reverse strand, counting down.
AACCAACATGGTGTATTTTTGTTTAATGATGCTTTTATTCTCGTCAGTATTACCTTTACTATTTTGAAAAGAATACATGCTTAATAGCAACTTAGACAATTTATTTGATCTTATTGAGGCTTGGTTTCTTCTTGTGTATAATGAAGATAATAACAGTATACCATGTGGTTGTTTAGCCTTCAGTTTACCAAAATCAAAACAGTGATTAAATAATAGAGCCCACATACCGTCTGTCAATCATCTGGTAGCATTTCTTCATCCAGCCTAGCCCTGGCATCCTCCGTCTTGGGGTTGCACCATTCAAGTACACAATCATATAGTCTTCAGCTACCATCAACTCTAAAGTACTTATTACATATCTGATCACAGGAAGGAAGAGGAATGTTTTCAGTTCCCACATCCTATTGACACCATAATTACGTAATATTAAAAGTACAGGGTGTATGAAATTTAAGAATGATTGTGCATATTACCTCTTTACCTTGGGAAGAATACAGTTACCTAAGAGCATTCCTCTGAGAGTATTACTCATTTATCAGTATGGCTATCTATCTTTTAAATGGAGGTACACTAGAAAAATGTACGGGTTAGAAAGAATCCTGACTTTCAAAACTGTCAACAATGTTATCAAATACTAAGGGTAACTCAGGTTAAGTAAGGGCAGATATTAATGAAGTCAGGTTATAGTCAGTCTTAGCTGACTAAGAACATCTTATGAAGGAACAAAAATAATACTTTGCCCAAAGGAAATGTTACAGAACTTTAAAATGCAAGCAAAATTCTGTTCATTTTGGTTTTAGTCTAGTCTACCCACAAAAGAGCTCCTTTAAAGGTTTTAGCCCCTTGAGCAACATTCCTTGACAGAAACCTTACTGACTTTTCACTGAAGGCTTAGAACATTCTACATCATCTGTTTTCTTTAATTAAAGATGCTCTATCTGCCATTACATGCCACGGACATTAACTCAAAGCACGTTGTCATAAGTATCACTCACAGGAAAAGATTTTCCATGACATAGTGGTAATCCGCCCGACTGCTGTCTGGCAGAAAACAGGCGGCAAACACAATGATGGCATTTAGACCGTCCCCATAGTATCCTGGGGGACAAACAAAAAGACACTTGTAACGAATTGAAAGCTCTTAACAAGGTAATATATGAACTAATGGATAAATCTGAAGCCTTGGCAAGTGTGTCTTTGTGGGTATATTAGCAGCATGAAATGGGGGTTATGTTGACTATAGGTCTGTAGGTATATACACATATAATTATCTTTCAGTGGTTAACATCTATGCTTTATAGAGTGTTAAATATATAGGGCAATTATATTTGCATGTGTAGGCTATTCATATATTAAGGATGATTATATTGTTGTACATAGTTGTGAAGAGGGTGTGTAAATATTCAACATAACAAAAAATGAGAGGGGGCAGACTGACCTGAATGTCTGATTTATATAATACTAATATGTAAGTACTTATACAGCACTTCTTTCTTCTGATGGTTATGAAAGAGATTCTGTTTGATCCTCTATCGTTCTTTTTAGTCTTAGACACTGCTTAAAGGGAGAATTTAGCCACTGAAGTGGAATATAATCTCTCATCCACACACTCCAGTGACCAAATACTAGTGAGTAGACAAGTAAAACACCTTTATTTTGATTTCGAGGCCTGCGGTGCCCCTGGGATCAACAGACAGTGTAAGAACCCATGAAAAGTTCTAGCCAGGCCTTGTTCTGTCCAATATTTTACTGCCATGCAATCACCAGTGGGTATGTAGAGTTCTGAAAAAACTGACACATTGGGCTCTGGGAGGACTGGACCAGGCTTAAGCGTATGTCCTGTCCTCCTACTCAAAGCTTGGAGGAAATCTCTATTTAATGATTTTACAGTCCAGAGCTATATGACACAACAAACCCATAATAGGGTATATTTTTGGATATCTCTTTCCCCATCTTTTTTTGCGGTAGAGTCACACTCTCTTTGTAGAGAACATCTTACTAAACTGCTTTTCAAGAGTTAACTCCCTCCAAATCTACATACAGCCAGGCCAGGCACCATGACTCACGCCTGTAATCCCATCACTTTGGGAGGCCGAGGTAGGCAGATCACTTGAGGCCAGGAGTTCAAGACCAGCCCGGACAGCACGGTGAAATCTTGTCCCCACTAAAAATACAAAAATTAGCCAAGCGTGGTGGCACACGCCTGTAATCCCAGCTATTTGGAAGGCTGAGGCAGGAGAATTGCTTAAGCCTGGGAGGCGGAGGTTGCAGTGAGCCAAGATCGCACCACTGCCCTCCAGCCTGGGTGACAGAGTGAGATTCTGTCTCAAAAAAACAAACAACAAAAAAACTATATACAGCCAATATTTTACTGCCACACAATCATTCAGTGAGTAGAGTTCTGAGAAAATTAACACATTGAGTTCTGTTAAGGGGCTAGGTTCTGAACTCTATGAAGAGGAAGAAAACTTCCTCTCCTAAGAGGAGGAAAACTAAAGATGGGTCTGGCTAAATTATATTTGAGTAGTATAAAATTCTGTACTTTTGGGAAAACTTGAGAATTGCTTCCTGGTTACATGGGACTGAGGAGTGGAAGTGCTACTTGCAGGAGGTGCTGAGAAAACAGCAGGTGGGAAATGCGGAAAGTGTGGCCATTAAAACTCCAGGGGTCAAGGAACATGTAGATACATCTCAGGATACCATTCCCCATCTTTTGAAAGCTCCGGCATAATTTTGGAATTGCCCTATCTTTTAAGCAAGCTTTACATTCCCACAGTGTCCTTGAAACTCACAGCAGGTTTCAGTCAGACCCCCACAGGTAACTATATGGAATGTCATGTGTCTTTGACACTTAAAAAGGGAAGCAATGTGTGAATTTTTATTTTTTAGTATCCCTGTCTAAACGATTGCAATTGATGTCATATAGTTCTGGACTGTGGAATCATTAAAGAGATTTTCTTCAAGCTTTGAGTAGGAGGACAGGACATACACTTAAGCCTGGTCCAGTCCTCCCAGAACCTAACGTGTTAGTTTTTTCAGAACTCTAAATACCCACTGGTGATTACATGGCAGTAAAGTAATGGCTGTGTATAGATTTGGATGGAGTTAACTAATTCTTGAAAAGCAGTTTAATAAGATGTTTTCTACAAAGACAGTGTGACTCTACTGCAAAAAAAGATGGGGGAAGAGAGCAATACTAACTAAAAATATAGCCAATTATGGGTTTGTGTGTATTACTAATTTGAGGTAGTTGTATACAGTATTTATACTACAAGTGGTGATACGGTGTTGTTGTATACAGTATTTATACTACAGATCTTAGAAGATGCTACCTATGTAAGTACTCAACTGATGCAACACACATTTGTGAGAGAGCAACGTAGTAGCTTCTCTCTGGATATTTTTGCTTTCATTCCATCTTTTCCAATATGCAGGGTATTTATCAACTACTTTTTAGAATGCAATATGAAGGAAAATGGCAGGAGGAGACATATCTTAACACAAAAATTGCTTGTTACAATAATTTCATTTCTGAAGATGCATAACTAAATGGAAATCCACAAAGGATATGCTGCCTTAGCTATACTAATCCTCACACCGCACAGATAAGCAATTCATCCTCAGCATGATGAAAAGACAGACGTTCATTAAAAGAGACAATAGACATAATGAATCCAACTTAAAAGCAAGTAAGAAAGCATCCTTTCAAAAGCGTCTTTCTAAATGTAGCTATCTGGCACCAGGGTGTTACAGTAATTTCAATATCATGACTGCTCAGTTACTTTGATTTCTTTATTTCAATGAACTTCTAAGAAATTTTTTTTTTGAAAGGGAAAGACTGAGGTTTATAAACAGTACTTCAGATGTCATTTTAAATGGCAGTTCAGCTCACTGTGTAAGTGCTGTCTCCCCTTGGAATGTTGCAGCGTCATGTTCATCCAAGTTTATTTAACTAAAGGAATACTACGGGATCAACTTACTACTTCATGATCGCTGTCTAAGTAAGAAATGTCTCAATATAAAAAGTACGGAAATTTATAAATGAAAACGAAAATTTATAAATGAAAATGTGTTCTTTTGGATAGAGGAGCTTTAAGAAGGGAAGAAGAGGCAAAGAGAGAAGGAAGAAAGTAGGAGGAGAGGGGATAATTAAAAGAGAGAAATGAAAGAAAAAGATTTCCACATGAAAGTTTTCCTCCAAAATCAAGAGCCAATGCCACTGGCAGGCTTGGGAGATATTTCAGATAATACTGTAATTTTTCTATAGCTACTTCTTGCTAAAAAAAAATTTAAATTTAAATTAAAAAAATCAGATAATACTATAATTGCAGGCAAAGTGCAATAACTAGAATGCATAGGATCATTCACTTTTTGCCCCTCCCAGATACCTTGAAGGGGTCAGCTAACCCCTCAATTTCTATTCTCAAATATGCAGCTTACTCTAGTAAAGTTTCCTGTTGGCAACAGCATAGTTCATTTGAAGTCTGGTTTTTAAAACATTTATTTCATTAGACTTTCTTCTCAATAAAGGTGAGGTGAATTCAAGGTGTATGTGCTGGGTGGGGTGCATGAGCAAGCCCCCCAGGAGTCTCCTGAGACCCTCTGAAGCAAGGACGCAAACCTTACCTGAGTGACACAGACAGGCATGAAAGGGATGTAACATAAGTTTGCTGGCCAGCAATGGAATGGAGACGGAAGGAAAGATGTCACAGTCGCAACCAAACCATACACACACACACACCAGCCAGCAACTCTTCTCCTCATTCTTTCCAGGGTCATTTGTCCAGCAAGACTGCAGAGAAGGTTACCTGAATCTCCTATAATGAAATAAGAGAAGTAAAAAAAAAAAAAAGAAAAAGAAAAAGAAACTCCTTGTTAAAATTACTTGGTGTTATTGCTCTCCACTATTTAAATGGGTTTCTCTGCTCCAAGTTCAAAAAAAAGCCAGTTCTAGCCTCAGAGGGACCCCATACCATCCAAACCACTCTTTGCTTTTATTTATGCAGATGGCAAGGATATTGCTATTGGCTCATAGGATGTGAACAGTGGTGTTGAGATCACCCTCATTTGACTGATGATGTCATTGAGGCCCAGAGAAGGTCAAGTAATGTACCAAGGTTACAGACTAGTAAGTGGCAGAGATGGGTTTTGAGCCCCATTCTTTTACATTGTGTGCAATAGCTCATATCAAGGTCACCAAAGCTGAAGACTGAATTATTTATTCAAATACTGCCATCATGCACCAGTATTCTCAACAGGTGGGACACTTGGCAGGGCCTGGCTTTGGGGCCAACTTCTGCAGCTCTTTGATCGCCCCCACCTTACAGTTTTCGGCACAGAGCACTGTGCAGCTGGCACGTCTCTACTGGCCCGAATGAGAAAACTTCCTCAGAGCAAAATGCCAAGCACCAAATAAGATTCATGTTTGCTGTGAAGTGATTGCTGCTTTTTAAATGCTCATCAGAAGCCAGAAGGACAAACTCAGTAGGTTGGTAAGTAAGGAGCTTTCTTATCATTATGGTCTAAGAGAGTGGTGTAAACTCCTAATGTGGAAGACAGAGCTTTGGCAAATTCAGAAGTAACATCTGAAGTATCTTTACCTACAGAGCACAAAAGCTGTTCAGGGTGTAAGAAAACGTGGCATCTCTCTAAAGTTCCAGATGGGTGCAGCCAGAGGCACATTTCATGCAGGCCGGTGGCTGGAGAGGGCCAAGGCAGGGCTGGGGAGAGGGGAGGTGGCCTTCTCTTCAAAACAAACCAGACAGTCACACAGACGAAAACTGAGCTTGCGATACAGAATGGAGAAGAACAAATGGCAAAGGGAGGAGGTGGCAGGGACGGAGAGCACAGCAAACCAGGTTAGCCCTGAGGCCTCAGGTGAATTTTTACAAGACTGTGACAGGCAGAAGCAGTGGCTTTTTTCCAATCATCAGTGCACTGATGATAATCATTCTCTCCTCCTTCAGACAACAGCCCTCCTAAAGAACAAGCAGGCGAGTCTACTGGAGTATTAGCAGATAACTAGCCCTAGAAGAGCAGCAGGACCATGAGCCGCCTTTCAACACAGGGACTCTGCATTTAGGAGCTGATGTTTATAGGGCTTATCACTGGGTGACTTTGATTTGACAGACATTTTAATTTTTTAATACTTTTAAAAATGAACACAGAGTACTCTTACAGGCAGCCTTTGTTTTGTTTCTATTTTCAAAAAGAAAACAAACCAAAAATATCTGATGGGTGGTGCAAAGGGGATGTGACCTGGGAAGATGGGGAAGATTGAGTGTTCCTCTTATGGTTTTCACATAAAAACAAAAGGGTTGACTCTACAGCCAGCTGTGTGTCACTTTCAGCAAGATGGGGCCAACTCTCATTCTGAAGGGCTATGGGCATGATTTCCCTTAGAGGAAACTGCTCCTGACCCCACAGCAGCTCTCAGGGTGACATATTTCCATTTCAGGTCAAACAGTAAGGCAAGAAAAAGAAAGGCCATGGCCAGGGGCAGGGACTGGCATTCACCTTTGCTACAGTGGTCAGGTTCCCTGGGTGGTCCTGATACTTATGTGGGGGTAGCTATGTATGGGATGGAAGGTGAAAAATCTGCTGGCAGAGAAAGGTTTGATTGAAATAACAGATCAGCCTTCTGCTTGTTATAATAGAAAACAAAAGCAGTGTTTTGAGGCAGTGCTAAGACTCTTATTATTTCCCTGTCCTCATTAACGAAGAGAGAACTGAGAGAGCAACAACTGCCTTGTCAGCTCAAACTCTTTCTAAACAGCTGGGTGGTTACAGTGGCACCTCAGGACTTGGGAAAGGAAGGCATGCAGCAGAAGAATCAAAATGCTGTCGATGTTTTCTGAAGTTGACAATGTTAAATGTGTTGCTTCCACTCATCTGACTTTTTGTGAATCCCAAATTAATCAAGGCCACATATGCTCCAGGAGCCCTCAAGAAAGTGCTGGAAATACAAACACACTTTTCTCTCTCCCTTGTCTCTCACCAAACAGGTGGAGGCTTTGACTGGGGTTGGCTGTTGTCAGGCCTAGATTTAATGTAGTTTATAGAAAGGCAAACTTCAGTTAGGGGAAACAATTACCAGGCTAAGTCTAAAAAAAAAAAATCCTCAAAGCTGAAGAGGATTCAAAAGACCATTTTGTAATGAGAAGCCCCTTGGGGGTGGTGTTATGACACAGGCCATGGTGTCACATACTCTGTTCAGTTCAACTGTACAATGGACTGATAAGAATGCCAAATAGACATTTAAATTAGACAACTATGACTTTCAATAAATTTGCAGAGATGATCACTATCAGATATGTAGCATGAAAAGCCCGTTTTATATTGGAAAGTTGTCTTTGCCTAGTAGGATTTCAAATGTTTATTGAATTGAATATGAGAAAATATACTTAGCTCTATAGTTCCCTAATACTGGCTCTAGAATAGGGTCTTTGAGGTGTCATGTTCCAGAGAAGTCTAGACTCACTTTATGATTTTAAATAAAATGGCTGTCCCTTCCCCATTTCCCAGATTCACGCAGAGCTCGACTACCTCCGTGAGAGATGACTCTCCTGTAGGGCTCGATGACCTTCATGTCGATGCGCTGCTCTTGTTCTCCAATCACCACTGTCCTCCACAGCCGGTTGTCCTCCCGTTCCTCTTCGGCCGTATATTCTGGAATAGACTCTGACTCTTGGCCAGAATCTTTGTTGGTTGTGGGATCTTCTGGAAACAAAGCACAGAGCAGGGCTGAAGGAGCAAGACCTCCACAGTGCAGGCAGCTAAACAGCCAAATGGTAAGCTTTACAATACTTCTTTAAATGAACACAGAGTACTCCTACGGGCAGCCTTTGTTTTGTTTCATCCTGCAGAATCAACCTGATCAAAGTCCTTGTTTTGTACAGCCTTTACAGAGCTTAGCACTATCCTAACCATATAAAGTACACTCAGTGAAGTCTTTTTTTTTTTATTAACGGAACAACCACATCCATTGCTATGGCCATGCTGAGAGTGAGATGATGTGCAAAACTTGAGCTGTCTTGCATGGGTAGTGGTCCAAGGTGTGCATAAGCCAGGACCAACTCATCCTTGATCAGGGTAAAGATTGTAGGTCTTTCTAATGGGGTGAAAGGCTGTGCACTGGACTCAGAAAATCTTGGGGTTTTGGGGCCACATCTCTTCAGTGCTCAGAGTCTTTTGGGGTCCTCAACTTGGAATTGTGATGATACTACAAGCCAAGACTCCTACTCTAAGACTCTTACAACTGGGCTGAGCCCCCTATTGGGAGCACATCTGGACATAAATTTGATATTACTTTCTATGTACTGTTTCAAAATATGCCACACCAAGACTTTATAGTAAGTGAGAAACAAACAACTTTGTAGACCAGAAATGCTCCAAGACCCCAAATGCACAAGACTCCCAAATTGATGGGTGCATAAGACAATAATAAAGCCTACTGAGCATTCTCTGGGAAGAAATTTACTCTTGTGCATTAAAAAAAAAAAAGTAACCATTTTTTTTTTAAAGAATAAGCAGCAATTGTTTTCACTTTTACTAGAAGTATTCTTTGTATGTTTAAGTAATCTGAAAGAAAAGATTATTTATAACCTTCACGATAATTCCAAGACATTATCATTCTTATTTTTCCATTCCTGGGAAAGCACCAGTGAATTTACACTGCATTTCACTTCCTTCTATGGCACTTTGATGATAATAACAGCACTACTGTATTAAGTATTGACCTCGTACCAGGTACTAGTTGGTATTAAAATGGTCATTATACCATTATATTATTATACCATTGGCATTATATGCAAAAACTGACTCTGAAGTGGTTTGCCTCAGATCACAGTTACTAAACAAATATAGTCAAAACCTTTACCTTTTTCAGCCCTTCTAATCTATCACATTGTACCTTGAATGTGTGACTCTCTTATTTATTTTACAAAGAGACTGTGAGTCCCTTGGGCTAAGAAACTGTGCCTTGAATCACCTTTAATATTCACTTCCAGCAACCCACTCCCTACTTAGCTAACAAACTTACTCAGAACACTCAAAAACAATGGGAAGGTGGGTGAGTAAATTAAGAAAAACTTGGATAATTTCCTCGAAATGGAGGTAATCTGTAAGGGAGCCACAACACTGCCATTATGTTCTGGAAGAATCTGCAATTATACATTCAAAAGTGTCTAATTACCAGACTTAGATAGCAAAATGAAGTTCGGTTGGGAAGCAATCCTAGCCTTTTTTGCCAACACCAACAGCTACCACCACCTACAGAGCCTTGGCTCACTCTGGCTTCCATTGTGTTCCCACCAGCATGCGGCAGCTTATTAAGGACAGAGATCATAAACCACTGGCTTCAGGCCAAGCGTCATGTCCATTGTGCAAATCCACCCATCTCTTTGGAATCCCTTCCCGCTTCTTCCTTCCTACATGGGTTAGGACCCTAGGATGCTAATCTTATCTCCCTTCCTGGAACTCAATTTCCCATCTGGTCTCTACTCCCTCAGAACTCTGGATTCGGAAGCAGGTTTGTATTCTGATGCTCTTGTACACACCCTTCTTTCCCTCCAGTGAACTTTCCATCCACCAGACCCTCTTCATCCTGTTTGGTACCCTCTGACCTGCTCTAGCTTTACCCTGGTCATCTCTGTGGGGTGAACATAGGGTTGTTTTGTTTTATTTTCTGCAAATTTTATTAAAATTCCCTTATGTAAAAAATTTTTGATTGGGTGTGGTGGCTCAAGCCTGTACTCCCAGCACTCTGAAGGCCAAGGCAGGTGGATCACTTGAGCTCAGGGGTTCAAGACCAGTCCTGGGCAACATGGCGAAACCCAGTCTCTACAAAAAATAAAAAAATTAGCTGGATATCTTGGCATGTGCCTGTAGTCCCAGCTACTTGGGAGGCTGAGGTGGGAAGATCACATGGGTCCAGGAGGTCGAGGATGCAGTGAGCTATGATGGCACCACTGCACTCCAGTCTGGGTGACAGAGTGAGACCTTGTCTCAAAAAAAAAAAAAAAAATTGTATACTACATTCTTTATTATGGTTATGGTAAAACACATATCACATAAATATAGTCAACTGATCTTTGACAAGGAGCAAAGGCAATACAATAAAGCAAAGATAGTCTTTTCAACAAATAGTGCTGAAATAACTGGGCATCCACCTATAAAATAATGAATCTGGACCCAGGCCTTTGATCCTTCACAAAAGTTAATTCAAAATGGATCATAGACCGAAATGTAAAATTCAAAACTGTAAAACTTTTAGAAGAGAAAATGTAATTGGCCTTGGATGCAAAGATGACTTTTTAGATACAACACCAAAGGCACAATCCATGAAAGAAATAATTGACAAGGTGGACTTCATTAAAATTAAAACTTCTATATAAAAGACAAAATCAAGAGAATGAGAATAAGAAGACAAGCCACAGACTGGGAGAAAATATTTGCAAAACACATATCTGATGAGGACTGTTATCCAAAATATACAAAGAATGCTTAATACTCAACAATAAGGCCAGGTGCAGTGGCTCATGCCTGTAATCCCAGCATTTTGGGAGGCTGAGGTGGGTGGATCACGAGGTCAGGAGATCAAGACCATCCTGCCAACATGGTGAAACCCCGTTTCTACTAAAATACAAAACATTAGCTGGGCATGGTGGCATGCATCTGTAATCCCAGCTACTCGGGAGGCTGACGCAGAGGAATCGCTTGAACCCAAGAGGTGGAGGTTGCAGTGAACCGAGATTGCGTCACTGCACTCCAGCCTGGTGACAGCACGAGACTGTGTCTCAAAAAAAAAAAAACTCAACAATAAGAAAATGGGCAAAAGACCTGGACAGGTACCTCACAAAGAAGATATACAGGTGACAGGTAAGCATGTGAAAAGATATTCAATATCATGTGTCATTACAGAATTTCAAATTAAAACAATAGCAAACATACCTATTAGAATGGCCCAAATCCAAAACCCTGACACCAAATGCTGGTGAGAATGCAAAGCGACAGGAACTCGCATTCATTGCTGGTGGGAATGCAAAATGGTCCAGCCACTTTGGAAGAGTTTGGCAGTTTCTTACAAAATTAAGCATACTCTTACCTTACAATCTAGCCATCATACTCCTTGGTAATTACCCAAATGCACTGAAAATGTATGCCCACACAAAAGGCTTCGCATGTATGTTTATAGCAGCTTTATTCATAATTGCCAAAACTTGGAAGCAGCCAAGATGTCCTTCAGTAGGTGAATGGAAAATAACCTGTGACTTGTCCAGACAATGGAATATTATTCAGCATTAAAAAGAAATGATCTGTCCAGCCATGAAAGGATATGGAGGAACCTTAATTGCATAAGTGAAGGAAGCCAGTCTGAAAAAGCTACATATTGTATGAGTCCAACTACATGGATTCTGGAAGAGGCAAAACTATGGAGACAGTAAAAGCATCAGTGATTGCTAGGGGTTGCGGGAAAGGGAGAAATAGGCAGAGCACAGAGGATTAAGGCAGAATAACAATTCTGTATGATACTACAATGGTGGATACATGCTGCCACTATACATTTGCTCAAACACATAGAATGCACAACTTGGAATCGTGATGATACTACAAGCCAAGACTCCTAAGACTCTGAGCCCCCTATTGGGAGCACATCTGGACATAAATTTGATATTACTTTCTATGTACTGTTTCAAAATATGCCACACAAAGACTTTATAGTAAGTGAGAAACAAACAACTGAACCCCTCATGTAAACTATGGACCTTGGGTGATAATGATGTGTCAATGCAGGTTCATCAATTGTAACAAACCAACCACTTGGCAAGGGATGTAGATAGTGAAGGAGGGTGAATGTTTGTAGAGAAACAGGGTACAGGAAAACTCTGTACTCTCCACTCAAATTTGCTGTGAACCTAAAGTTGCTCTAAATAATAAAGTTCATTAATTTTTAAAAAGTAAAACGCATTAATGAAAGTACCAGGATACAGAAATGCTTCATGAAAACAATGAAAATGACCAACGCCACTCATCTGTTACTGTGTGATGTGTATTATTCTTCCTCTGCACATACACAGACACATTTATTTTTCAAAAAGTATGATTATTCTATATATTCTGCATGTTCTATACAGATTGTTCTATAATTTGTTCCTATCTATTAAAACAGTACAGGTTTGAGACCAGCCTGGGAAACATGGCAAAACCTCTTATCTACAAAAAAAATACCAATTAGCTGGGTGTGGTGGCACATGCCTGTAATCCCAGTTACTCAGGAGGCTAAGGTAGGAGGGTCACCTGAGCCTGGGTGGTCGAGGTGGCAGTGGGCTGAGATTACATCAATCAGTGCACTCCAACCTAGGTGACATAGTGAGGGCCTGTCTTAAAGTATAGATAGATAGATAGATGATTATAGATAGATGATAGATAGATAGATAGATGATAGATAGATGATAGATAGATAGATGATAGATAGATAGATAGATAGATAGATGGATAGATAGAAAGAATAGGCTTTTTGTCTCAGTAAATATAAATCCTGCTCATTTTAAAGAGTAGCCTTCAAGTATTCCATTTTGCTGATGTCTTATAGTTTATCAATCCCATAGACACAACTATTAAAGAAAATTGCTTGAAAGAGAAGACCAGTTGAATATATTTGATAGTGAGCTTCACAAATTTTCCATAAGCAAAATTGCACTGTGAGCAAAAACCCTGGCAGAGGTGTTTGGTCATCAGCTACTGAATAAAACAGGCAAACGGCTGAAAACCTTTAGGCGTTTGGTAGAGTAACGCTTAATTTTTTTTTTTTTTAGAGTCTCCAAGTCAGGAAAACTGGATAAAAAGAGGCCTAAATGTGAGCAAGAGCTAGCACATTTGGCTTCAAGTATGTAAGACCAATTTGGTAACAGACCCTTTCCCATTCATTGTTAGCATATTCACTGGGAAGCAGCATGGGCCAGGAACTAAGGGCAACAATGAGCTGCATGACCTTAGGCAAATTACTTAACTTCTCTGTGCTTCAGTGTTCTCGTTATAAAATGAAATAAATTAAATGAAAACTATATAATGAATTATATAATATAATGAGGTATATAATATACAATGAAAACTATAAATGAAAAATATATAGTAAAAATATATAATATATAATGAAAATATAGAAATGAAAAATATAATACAAATGAAAAAGTATTCATTAAAAGAAAATAAATTATGGCCCAAATGTTTTTGAAAAACTATACCTTAAAAACCCCTATTTTGTTTAGAATGTATATGCCTGGTTCAAAATGCTCACACGAGAAACCTAAGAAACAGGCTGCTTTCAAGCATTTATTTCATACTTCAGAACTCAAACATATTTATAATCCAACCCTCTTATACAGTCACTTATCCATGTCCTCATGTTTACAAAATATAGCTATTCAGAAGCACTCTGTGTTTTCAAAGTTTCATGTTTTTGTTTAAAACCTCTGACTATATACCTTTCATTTAAAAATTAAGGTAGATTTAAAAATTCAACTTAGTTTACAATTCTGTCCTTTGCATTTAAGACCTAAAACAGGGTTGTGGCCATTAAACTGGTTCTTTCAACACAGCTGTGTTAACTACATTAAAAAAGCCACGTCAGCAAGTGGCAGTGTTAATTACCAGCTTGCTCAGCCACCACTGCTTTGCTTGACAGTTTTACTATGTTTAAAAATAAAAGGTTCAGATGTGGTGTGACAAAGCTCTCCTGGCAACAAGGAAGCAAATACGGAGGCAAGAGAGGGGCCAGTTGGGTCATGCCACAGTCTTCTGTGGGATTTTGTCAATATATTAGCAGGAAAAGAGCAGGAGCTGGTAGGGATGGATAGAGGAGCTGCTGAAGACTCTCTGGGATGACAGGAAATAATACAAATTCCAGACCTTCTTTCACCTCCTATTTGTGTATTTCAGCCTACAGAATCAACTACCCAGATAACTATAGAAATTCACACGTGATAAAAATGCAATATAAAATATCTACTTACACTAAAGAACTTACTCATGTAACCAAATACCACCTGTACCCCAATAACTTATGGAAAAAAAACTCTACTTAAGTATAATAGACTATAAAACAAGTCGTTTAGCCATTTCCTTTTTGAGGAAATAAAGCCGTAAGCTCTGTCAAGGTAGAGTGTGAACTGCACTGCTCATGTCGGCTCAATGACCATTGGTTGAAATAATTAGCCAATTTGGTGAATTTTCTAATTATGCTCTTCTAGGAGTGGAACTGCTAGAATTAGCATGTCTCTAAAAGTCAGGCCATCACTTAATTGTAGCACTGTATTGCTTTTAAGATTGCGTGAATTTTAAAAATGAATAAAAGCAATAGCTGTGTCCCAGACTTTCTCGCTTTCACTTTCAAATATTATAACAACTTCAGAGAATTCCACCCTGGCTAGAATTGAAACAGAAACTACATAATGCCATTAAAAAAAACACAAATGATTGTATTTGTACATATTTCTTAAATCAAATTTCACAGAGTAAGAGAAAGAACTAAAGACTGAAGTTCCTATCAGGAGTGTCAGTCTTGGATGATCTGAAAACTTTTAATTATCTTTCTTTTTATCATTTCTCTCACTCCCCCTAAACCATCCCTTCTTCCTTCCTACTTTATTGGAGATGCAGGATCAAACATAAAGTCCTTGCTCTTGTGGAGCATACATTCGAGTGGTAAGAGAAAGAATAAAGATGCAAACAAATAGTTAAATAATACAATTTGAATTAGTGATACATGGAAAATAAAATGAATACTGGGACAGAGAGTGACTAGATGGTGGGAGTCAGGAAGTGGGAAGCACCTTTGATTACAGAGGTCAAGGAAGACTTCTCTGAGGAGGTGACATCTGATTAACATCTGAATAAAGAGAAGGAGTCAGTCACGTAAGGATCTGGGGAAAAGAAAATTGCAGATAGTGGGAACTTATACAAGAAATTGTCAAGCTCTGATTTCTCTTCTTCAAATTTTATCGTCCGGATTAAATTCTCCTCCTCTGCAAACCCAGCCCCAGGTTTCTTGTAACACAGCATGTAACAGTCTTTCCTCAGTCCCAGTGCCTAGCATAAATGCTAGCACAGAGTGGGGGTTAATAAAGAGCTAGCACAGAGTGGGGGTTAATAAAGGTTATGTATGACCTCTGTGAACCATACTTTCTCCGTCAAGCTCCAAACTGTCAATCATGGCCACCTATGACCTGAAATAAAAACAGAAGCTTCTAGAAATCACAAAAAGGATCCACTGGCACAAAAATGAGAGGTCTATTAGAAAATCTTTTACTTATTTAGCATTTAACTTTGGCCTTGCCAACTCAGTGACTTACCATGGCCAGTGTACTCAAAAGAATCTGCTTCATCGGGGGTATCAAGTTCATCCACATTGATGTCAATTTCATCTGGACTGTCCAAGTTATCATCAGAGAGAATAGATCCTTCACTTTGGTCCAGAGAAAGATTGATATTTGGGGCTGTGAGCTTGATTCTCCGAGGATGAGTGTCATTAAGATCCAGAGAATTAGGAGGTTCTAAAGAAGAAAGAGAACAGCAACATCAAGTATTAAACCAGAGGAGCAATCTAAATCAAAAATTCAAAATCCCAAATGCTCCAAAATCTGAAACTTTTTGAGTGCCAACATGACGCATCAAGGAAATAGTCACTGGAGTATTTTGGATTTCAGAATTTTGAATTTGGGATGTTCAACCAGTAAGTATAATCCAAATATTCCAAAATCTGAAAAAATCCAAAATCTGAAACACTCTGGCCCGAGCATTTAAGTAAGGGATACTTAACCTATATGTGGCTGCCAAGAGTGGGTTTGGGCCCAGTGGAAAACATTTTTAAAGTCCTTTCAGCAAAAGCAGACCTGATAGAAATCTTTGTATGAGATTTAGACACCCTTCTTGACAGCAGCCCTCAGTAACTGGATCCTCCCAACCCCCTCCGCCTTGGCCATGTAGAAACAGGAAGTAGGAGTTATTACTAAATGGGCAGATAACTAGTTTTTAGAATTTCCCTGCTCAAGTTTGAAAACTTGAAATTGCTATAATAATTGAATTAAATTTTCACGGGGTATATTGCATAAGAAAAACAGTTAAGTTTTCATATACAGTTGTCCCTTGATATCCATAAGGGATTGATTTCAGGACCCCTGGTGGAAACCAAAATGTACAGATGCTCAAGTCCCTGATATAAAATGGTGTAGTGTTGACATATAACCCATGCACATCCTTCTGTATACTTCAAATCATCTCTAGAATAATTATAATACCTAATACAAAGTAAATAGTTGTTGCACTGTGTTGTTTAGAAATAATGACCAGGAAAAAAAGTCTGTACATGTTCAGTACAGATGCGATTTTTTTTCTTTGAATATTTTTCTTCTGTGGTAGGTTGAATCCACGGATGTGGAACCATGGACAGAGAGGGCCAACTATATTTTCTAATAGTTTGTGTTGATTTTGCTCCTATGGAATGTAGGTTAAGAACTTTGTCATGTTCACAGACACTCCCAAAATACTTCTTTTAGGTCCTGACAACTCTGTATATGATCTTCAGTACCCATTACCTGGCCAAAGTATCCTCCCAGGTAACATTCTTTGAACTCACCCAGTCACCAGCTCTTATGCCAATCTCGCTTGACATTGGTTCCCATAACATAAGTGATCATCTTACGTGTAGGCTCCCTCCTTTCATTGTAGTATGCATCTTGCTGCTCAGCTGCCTTTCATTTAATAGAAGCGGAGCTGGAGAAGCCATTTTTAACCAAGCTTAAACTAACAAAACAAAGGTAGAGAGCTACTCTACTGTAGTATAAGAAATGTATTTGGTCTTTGGCCCTGGTTCCAGGCACAGAAGTCTTAAAACCCTTGTCATTTCTTAAGGTGGATAGTGTCAGAATTGAATTATAGGACACCCAGTTGGTATTCATTAGATAATTGCTTGGTGTGTGGCAAACAAAACAAAACAAAAAAGCACCCTACACATCTGGTCACAGAAGTGTTCAGTGAGAGCAGAGTAGGAGAAAACAGTTTGCTGCCTTCACCTAAAACCAGAAATGACAGGATTCCCAAGCACGAAGTATTTTGAAGACCATTTGGTACACCCTTCAACTCTGGAATTCTGGCTCTGGCCTTGTCCTAGAGAAATGGGCATTGTTCCCTTGTCATTAAGCTTTTTCTTTTCTGAATGGAACATCACCCAAACTCTGTTCCAGGTAACGGTTTTATGTATTACTTGAAAAAAGTTTCTATTGACAAGTAAGTTTGAACACTGAGTTTCTATATTTCAGGAATTTGCAGAGCAGTGATGTCCCAAAGAATTATTTGTGATGATGAAAAGATTCTATATTTGGCTATTGAGCACTTGAAATGAGGCTAGTGCAACTGAAGAAGAGCATTTTAAAAAATTATTTTTAATTTTAATTAATTTAAATAGTCACATGTGACTAGCTGCTTACCATATCAGATAACCATAGCTTTAGTGCCTTTATCATTCAAAAGTACATTGTGAACTTGGAAGATTCAAATAAGCATACTGTGGTTACCAAGCATATTTGGCCATAGAACATTTAGAAATAATTCTGTTACATGACTAGTATTTTGAAGAATGCATTTCAAATACTAAGACAGAAAACAAATGTAATTGCCTTCCTTCTTCCTACCACACTGTAGGCTTGGTTGCGAATACATGATTCAGGATCTTGGTATGATCCTGGAGTTGGTGTAATGCAAGAGAGTGACCCTGGAACAGAGCGAGAGTCATATAAGTTGCAACTGAAAAATTAAATTCCTTTTTGTGTATGCCTTGGGTTGTAAACCCCTAAAATGTAGGGTAGTTGTTTTTTGTTGTTGTTGTCTTGGTTTTGGTTTTGATAGTTAGGATACTGAGCATTCTTGATATCACATTTCCAATTTTAAACATTCTTACAATTATGTGTAAATGCGGGGGACTTAGACATTAGTCAGAATTTGGTACAATATACAGTAGCCAATTATCACAGGAACTGAAAACATTGGCAGATAAGGCTGTGGTCTAGGAGATAAAACGCAGCCCACACTAGCGAGCATCAGTATTCAAGCCAACTCTTAAATTAACCAAATGCAGCCTAACACCTTCATATCACACATTTCTTTTTTCCTCTCACTGTTATCACTGAAATCATAAGTTAGATGCACAGGAAATAATTCTTTCACTGAATAATGAAAACGCTGGGATACAGAATACCAACGAAGGAAATGAACAAATGCTGCTCTCACCAGGCCTCATGTCTGCAGCACTGGCACTCAGCACCCCTTCTTCAAAGGGGATGTCCATTCCTACATCCTCTGACAGTAGTCTGCAAAAAAAGCAAAGCAAAGCACATCAACAACTGTGTAGGACTTCATTTCTTTTGAAAAGGAAACCCACAGAGTCCAGGATAACATCTTCAACTCACTTAAAATAAACCACGTATGGGGACTGAATCCACTGTAAGTGGTCCCAAATTAAAGAATTTCTGCAGTTATGGTAAATGAGAACAATGGACACCAATTTCACTTGCTTACATCAAGTCACTTCTGCTAGCTCACTTAATAAACACACACCAAGTGGGAAACTCAGAAATAGGAAATGCAAACAACTAATAAAATATACTTTGGGGACATTTTATATATATATATATATATATATTTAACAACAGGGTCAATATATGTGCTTTGTATACATCTCTCACTCTGTAAATTTGAGTATTTTAATTAAATTCCCATGGACAGAGGGAGAGAATATTCTGTTGATCTCAGTTTTCATTTGTAAACTAGGGATATACCACCTACTTCCCCAGGTTGTTTAAAGATTAAGCTACAAAAGTAAAGTGCCTAACACTCCTGAGCAGGCATAGACTGATGTTATTTTTCCTCCTGTTTTGAATATTTAAAGAGTCACTGTGAATATATGTTGGTGAAGATGGCTCTGGTCATGACCTCCCACCTCTTATTTCTAATCAGTGCTGAGCCCATGACCATCTGTATAAGGACATTTGGTAAGAAATGTGTAGGGAAATAGGAAATCCCAAAGACAACTGTGATGAATCTATATGCTCTTCTAAGAAGCTGACCACTGTTCACGATAAATTTCTCTTGATTTATTTTCATCCCTGGACCTTTGTTCAGTAAGTCCCCATTTACCATAATATATATTTCTTCTCAGTGAGTTTCATATAATTTCATTCACCTAGGGTGAATTGTTATGATGTGGGCACTAACCTAATTTTAAACATGATAAACCTTTATGTTAAAGTTCTTAATTTAGTCCCCTTCTCCCTCTCTTACTATACTTTGCTCTATGTAATGCTGGATCTACCAAACCTTTGGAGTTTAATCTACTTCTCCAGGATGCAAGTCAAATCCCCGACTGTCAATAAAGCACTATGATGAAAGAAAAGAATCTGCACCCTTAGTGATTACTGCATTTGCTTCATTTATTCAACAAATATCTATTGAGTGTCTACTATGTGCCAAGGATATAGAGGAACAAAACAGACCCGTCTCATTCTTGTGGTGGAGTTGGGATGATGGAGCTAATACAATGACCCCTACCTTCAAGAACTCAATGCTGATCCCCTGGATAGAGGTAAGTGCCTGTGTACTTACCCACCAACTCCTGAGACCCCTTCAAAAGCTCAGCATCAGGGAGTTTCTTTGTCCACATTCTTTCTGTGGCTTTGACCCTGTGTGTTCTCTAAAACTAGACCTGTGCCCTGGTAGCAAAGGAGCATGCAAGAGGTTGGCATCTAAGACAGACAATAATGTATCAGCAGGAACAAGATAACCTGTGCCAAACAGAGATACACTATGATAGGTGGAATCGAACCACGTTATTCAGCAACAAAGATTGGGGAGGTATGCAAAGAGAAGATCTGCACCAGGCCCCAGTTTTGAAAGTCCTAGGACCTAGAGGGATGGATGTCTGGGTATCCCATGATCCTGCAGGTTTTGGAATTCCTTACAATGATCTTTGTCATTTTGTGTGTTCTTGACATCAAACCTCTCGTACCTGTCAAGTAGCAAAATGCTGCTATTAAGAGCCACTGGATTTAAATCTTAGTTCCACCACTTACTGTGTTGGATTGAATTATTGAGCCTGAAAAATTCTAAATGCACATGTACATCATTTTTCTAGTTATCTGCCTAAGAGTCAACCTTGAACAAAAATAAGGACATCAGATTTCTATCTGCCTGACAGAGCACATAGGATGTGGGCCTCGGCATCAAAATAAATATGAGGGTTTTAAAATAGATAGGATCAGCTTAAGTTTAATAGATTTTTTTTTTAATTGTGAATTGTGGGCAACATCATGGAATAATTGCAGGAGTCCTGCCTGGATATGAGGTTTTAGTTCTGAGTTATAGTTCTGCTGCCAGTATCGACAAGCTGATTAACTCTGAGAAGATTAGTTGACCATTTCTGTGATTTTAAAAGGGGATGATAACCAACATCACAGTGACTCTGGAGAATAAATATAATACAAATAAAAGTACTCTGTAAGTCATAAAGCACTGTCTGAGTTTAAGGTATTACATACCCTCCACTTAAAACATAGTACCAGGAGCAGTGGTTTAATTAAAGTATGTGTCATGGTTGGACAAATCATAATTAAGGTCACTATAATTTGGGCATTAGTCCAGGTAAAAGATAATCTTATTACTGCACAAATCTCCACAGAGCCTTGAAATGCTCCTCAACTCATTGATGTTAGAAAATAGTGCCTTTGCCTCTAAGTGCTCCTTTTCAACACAAAGCAGAGACCCTGTGAAGAAGGCACAGATTTCTTCCCCCTGTGTTAGCATGCACTGGGGGAAGAAAAATGCTGAAGGCTGTGATCAGCGGATGACCCAAGGAGAGAGATCCACACAAACCCATGGATATTAAAGAAGGCTAGGCTGGGTGCAGTGGCTCACGCCTATAATCCCAGCACTTCGGGAGGCTGAGGCAGGCGGGTCACCTGATATTGGGAGTTCAAGAACAGCCTGACCAAGATGGAGAAACCCCATCTCTACTAAAAATACAAAATTAGCTGGGTGTGGTGGCGCATGCCTGTAATCCCAGCTACTGGGGAGGCTGAGGCAGGAGAATTGCTTGAACCTGGGAGGCGGAGGTTGTGGTGAGCCGAGATGGTGCCATTGCACTCCAGCCTGGGCAACAAGAGTGAAATTCCGTCCCCTTCCCCCCAAAAAAGAAGGCTATAGGGACATGTTAGAAAACCCCTGGGACAGAGGGAAAACTGAGCCAGAATAGCCTAGAAGCAAATCTAAGAGAAACCCAAGTCACGCTCTTTGTAAATACTTCAACCACTTTCATACATTAAGCCCATAAACATTTGCAGAAATGAAGTGGCCAAACAGAGCAGTTGGTGATTAAGCAGGACGGCAGTTTTAGGATCAATAACTGAAGCCTCTCAGGATCTGTTAGGTAACAAACCAGTCCAATGTAAAGGTCTGTATTTCACTTTATCTATCTGTAGCCTCTACTTAATTTTGAGTTTCTTTATACAGAATGGAGCTAACCAAGAGGTTGAGGGAGTTGTAAACACAAGTCTGGCTGTACTATGGCTGAAATAGCTACATGTCTCCATCTAGAGGATGTATTAAAACTGCTTCATGGTTTCTTTGCTGGATGGTACTGTAACATTAACACCGTGTGTGTTTGTTAGAAGATCAGTGTATTATGACACTGATCTTCACCAAGTGTTTCTGGCTCTCGGCCTTTTGAGTGCATGGTAGTATTGCACTTTCCTGTCCCCTTTGAAGTTAGGGTAGCCACATGACTTGCTCTGGCTAATGAAGAAAGAGTGGAAGGGAGAGATGTCGCTTCTGAGCAGAAGGCTTAGGAGCAAGCGTGTGAGGAGCTACATCCTCTTCCCACATTGGCGGCTGTGGAGGGGCTCGGCCAGGCTGTGTCCCGAGTGCCTCTGATGAGCAGAGGCCTCAGCGAAAGCTTGCTGGAAATGTAAACAAGAAATGAACTTTCGTTGTGTTTTGCCCTGAGATATTGTAGCTATTTGTTACCACATTACAATCTAGCCCATTCTTACTATATAGCTGGCCTTTGTTGTTTCAAAGGGAATATTTGACTTATGCTATGCTCAAAATTTTATTTCCTGATTTGGGTAACAAATTTTCCACATTCTTAGCCCAGATTCATATTGACAGTAAATATCTTTACGTCTGGATTGCTAAAGCATCAAAGCATATAGGAACTAAAAGCTTGAAAAGACACTGAATGCTTTTAAGTATGCTACAAGATTGAGTATTAATATATCACCGTTAGGGTTTTTGTCATAGCCTTTTATCACTTGCCAATTTACTTAACATTTTCTTTAGATTGACTTATTTTATTAAGGTTATTTTGAGAGGAATGTTTGTATCACTAGTGTACAAGTTGAGTATCCCTTATCCAAAATGCTTGGGACCAGAAGTATTTAAACTTTCTGACTTTTTTGGATTTTGGAATATTTGCGATATATACTACAAGTTGAGAATCCCTACTCTGAAGATCTGAAATCTGAAATGCTCCAATGAGCATTTCCTCTGAGTGTTGTGTCAGCACTAAAGAACTTGAATTTTGGAGCATTTTAGATTTCGGACTAGGGATACTCAACCATTATATGTAAACTTAAATCACTCACGTAAAATAAATGGTGAGTGATTTAAGTTACATAAAATAAATAACTCATATATAGAAAAAATTAAATATAATAAAAATAAAATAATACTATTAAATTTAAGTTAGAAACCCCTGGAATCTCACTCACAGGTTTTTCCTCTTTGCTAAAAAAGAGATGTTAGGAAGTGTTGGCTAAGTCTGACAAGGTGTAAAGCCATGTATCATTAAAAATACAAGAAATGCTATATGAAATAGCATACCCCAAAAGTTATTAATACATTTCCAAGCTTAAAAAAAAAGATTAAGTCCACAGGTGCCAGAAATAAATAGTTATTATAGAAGGCTGATAAAAACCTAGCACACAGGGTCCTTGCACTGGACACAGGACTTCAGGTCTCACAGCATAAGGGACCTCCTGGTGATGGAAGAAAGGCCTAGACCTGAACTTCTATATAGGGCTCTGAACCTTCAGGAACTTTCCCCTTAACAAAAAGGGGATGGAAAAAAACTGTCTCCTCTGGCCTTGGAAAGCATGGTCTACTTGAATCTTGGGTAGAAAATAAAAAGCAACCAGTAGGAGCTGGAGACACCAGTTGTGGGCCGCTCATGTCTCAATTTATATTACCTGAATGATGTAGAAATGAATCAAGAAATTAAGATGAAAATTCGTCTAGGATCACTGAACACCTAGGACCCTAGGGTTCCAAAAGAATCAGATGTGGGCCAGGCACAGTGGCTCACGCCTGTAATCCCAACACTTTGGGAGGCCGAGGCAGGTGGATCATGAGGTCAGGAGTTCAAGACCAGCCTGGCCAAGATGGTGAAACCCCGTCTCTACTAAAAATACAAAAATTAGCTGGGTGTGGTGGTGCACGCCTGTAATCCCAGCTACTTGGGAGGCTGAGGCAAAAGAATCACCTGAACCCAGGAGGCGGAAGTTGCAGAGAGCCGAGATTGCATCACTGAACTCCAGCCTGGGCAACACAGCAAGACTCTGAATCAAAAAAAAAAAAAAAAGAATCAGATGTGAAACCACTTGATAGTGCTTACTTCTACAAGCAAGTTTCACTGGAAATCCAATTAGGTGCAAGAAAAAACTCTCTGAAAGATGAGCTCATATCAAAAAACCCTATAAACTACACTTGGGAAAAATACTTTGAGGGATTTCCAGGAGATGCAATAAATAGAAAAATTAGCAATAAAAGTAATAAAATAAAAGAATAACATGAAAGAGGCCATAATGATTAAAGGATAATATCTAAACCTTTGTTGTGTTAAACCACTGAGATTTGGGGTTGTCATGGCAGGTAATGTCACCAAGCCCTGAGTAGCCATTCTGCTTAAAAAAGAAACATCTAAAACATAATAATGCAGAAGTGTTGACAAGAAAGTGGTATTTTTAAAAAAGAGAAAAATACTAAACACAAGAAAGCATTACAATATTATTATTATTTATCATTGTTATTAGTATTTTTTGGGACAGTCGTCCAGGCTGGAGTGCAGTGGTACAATCTTGGTTCACTGAAACCTCTGCCTACTGGGTTCAAGCGATTCTCCTGTCTCAGCCTCCCAAGTAGTAGGATTACAGGCACCTGCCACCATGCCCAGCTAAGTTTTGTATTTTTAATAGAGATGGGGTTTCACCATGTTGGCCAGCCTGGTCTCAAACTCCTGACCTCAGGTGATCTGCCTGCCTCAGCCTCCCAAAGTGCTGGGATTACAGGCATGGGCCACTGCACCTGGCCAGCATTACAGTATTAATGCCCAATAAAACAGACTTCAGAGAAGGCATTATTAAGGCTAAAGAAAGTTATTATTTAGTGATACAAGGAATAATTCTTCAGAAGATGTAATAAATGAGAGCCAATGTGTTCTTAATAACATAGCCTCGAAATATGTAAAACAAAAATTGAAAATACATTATAAGGCAAAATAAATTTCATGGGGGAAAATCTGAGTATACCTCTCAAGAATTTATAAATTAATTTGAAAAGAAATATATAAGAATATGGCAGATCTGAACAATGCAGTAATATAGCTTGATCTAATGGAGAGATCTGCAGTCAATAAAAACAGTTGTTTTTTTTTTTTTTAACTCACCAAAACTTACCATACATGATGTCTCATAAAATACCAAAAGTCTACATCACATGTACTATATTCTCTGACTTCAGGGCCATACCTCTAGTTATCAATCATAAAAAGTCTCCAATCACAGTTTGGAGACTAAAAAACACACGTGTAAGTAACCAAACAATAAAGTCCTGCACACCCAAACTTGTGAAAGCAGCTAAAGAAGTTCCTAGAGGAAAATCAATAGCCTTAAGTTCAAATTTTAGGAAATAAGATGAACTGAATTAGCTAAGCATTCAACTCAGCCCAGGAAGTTATAAAAAGAAACAGGCTCTTAGGAGACTTGATGCTATTTATGCTAAATCTGTGCACCTTCTCTAATGATCCTGAATACCACCAAATGGAGAAAGAACGGTGATAGAAATGGAATTCCCCAATTTGAGAATGGAGCCCACGTATATTCATAGATTGTGTGTTTCTGATACTTACACTTCTTCATGTGGAAGGCTAATTGCAGTATGTGACAGAGAATGAAGGACAACAAATGCAGAACTTTTGGACATAAATGCACGTTCTTGCCTTTAGAACAGGTACAAAATTAAGCCCATTCTGCATTTTGTATTTTTTTCAGTGTATCTGAATCAGGAGGGATTTGACTGTTGTTGTAGGATTAGCTTTGCCTGAGATTAGGTTCTTTTTAACAGGAAATGAGCAGTGAGCCAAGAGCTGGCATACACATACCAATAGCATTTCTAGATGGTAATGTTTCCTGACAGACACGGATATCCAGCAGCAGGTGGCACCCCTTTTCAGGAATAACCATTTTTACAAGATTGGCCACTGAAATATATACCTCCATAAAAAGTAAAGTAGCAGGTCATGACATGGGGTTCATTGTTCTTTAGAAAAATACTGACGGTTATGCTGATATATTTTGGGAAAATGATTACATAAAGAGAAATATCTCTTGTGTTAAGAGTTCCTTAAAACTCTCCCAGCTTCCTTCTAGTCTAGTAAGATCTGCTGGACTGATAAGGTTGCTGTCTCTAGAAACAGAGATAAAAAGAAAAAAGAAAACACAAACAAAACCTTTCATGAGGTGCTTGCCTTCCCTCGTTAAGAATATCAATTAGCCCATGGGCTGGAGGACTCCCATTTGAGGGTTCTCGTCTGACCAAGTAGGCTGCTCCATTTAAGCCAGCAGTACATGGCACCCCGTGAACCCAAGAGTACTTATCAAATTACTCAAAGTAGGAGGTGAGACTGAAGCAGCACTGAGTTTCACACTTTGCCTAATCAAGCTGATGCCAAGACAGGAAATGCTACAATAGGAAGCTGGGGTCAAGCCCATGAAATAAGGCTCTTAGCAACAGTTCGCTAACCCAGCTGGACCTCTCTCATCCTAGAACAGGTAAGCACTGTGGCCAGGCAGGGAGAAGCATCTTAGAAGCCAGGCAGCTGAAGAGAGATGAAGGAGGGAGGTGAGAGCTGGAAACTGACCGCACACAGTAGGAAGATAAGTGCCGAGCACTCGCCCAGACACCACCTTCTTTAGGGAATGTGCAAAACCGCACAAACCACAGCTAAACATTCTCAGGTTCTCAGAGGTGGGGGACACAACGCAGCCTCCTTACCCAGAGTCAGATTCTAAAATTCTGCAGGGAGCAAAAAAATCACTTGTAGCTCAATGATCCTCAAACATTTTCTTGAATTGTTCCCTGAATAGAGTGTACATGGTTTTGTATGTCAATTTTTTTTTCTTTTTACAGTGAGACTTAAACATGAAAATTTGAGGAACGCTGAGCAGGAATAGAAGGAAAACCTACATTTTTATCATTTCAACCTCTTTGCTTTTCAGAGAATAATTAACTCCTTGGCTGTGAATGATGGATGCATGGAGAATTCTACCTCTTGCCTGCAGGCTATTTGGCAGTTTCTTTTAATATTTTTCCTATAACCTTAAGATCTATCAACAGATTTGTTTGTTGTGGAGAAGATCAAATTAGATGGCATAATCTCACATTGGAGAGGGGCATATACTTATTTAGGAAGTGAGTTTACAGTTCACAACCAGGATGGCTCAAAGGGATCTCAAACCGAATCCCACATCTTCCTCTACACAGATCTGCTACATCCTACCTTCTCTGTGACTACTTTGAAAAGTGTCCATAAATCCTTTGACACTCGCTTCAAAAGGTAGAGCCTAATTCCCTTCCCTTAAATGTGGACTGAACTTGGTGATTTGCTTCTAAAGAACAGAATAAGGTGGAATGGATGGTAGGTGACTTCTAAGGCTAGGTCCTAAAAAGCACTGTGTGCTTTGTTCTCTCTTGGGTCTCTCAGTCTGGGAGAAACCAGCTACCCTGTTGTAAGGACAGTCAAGCAGCCCTGTGGAGAGTCCATGTGGCAAGGAACTGAGGCTTCCTATGAAAATCCAGGAAGGAACTGAAGCCTTCTGCTAACAGCCATGTGAATAAGCCATCTTGGAGGCAGATCCTGCAGCCTTGCTAATGTCTTGATGGCAACTTAACAAGAGACCTTAAGCTAGAACCATCTAGCTAATACACTCTTGAATTCCTGATACAAACACTGGGAAATAATCAATGTTTGTTGTTTTAAGCTGCTAAACTTTGATATTATTTATTTTATTCATTTATTTTTTGAGACAGGGTCTTGCTGTATTGCCCAGGCTGGAGTGCAACTGAGCAATCTCTGCTCACTCCAGTCTCCATCTCCTGGGTTCAAGTGATTCTCCTGCCTCAGCCTCCCGGGTAGCTGGGATTACAGACACGCACCACCACGCCCGGCTAATTTTTAGGAGAGACAGGGTTTCACCATGTTGGTCAGGCTGGTCTCCAACTCCCAGGCTCAAGTGATCCTCCCACTTCGGCCTCCCAAAGTGCTGGGATTACAGGCATGAGCCACTGCACCTGGCCGAGATTATTTATTATACAGCAATAGCTAACTAATACATTTCTCAACCTAGTGAATGTCTCTACATATCACCTGGGCACTCAAGCTCCCTAAGTGGCATTCACTCTTACTTTCTTTTCTTTCCCACCATTTCTTCCTCATCCAGTTGGCCATCCAATCCTATAAATTTACCTCATCCTCTCCACTCCATTCTCACTACAAAAGCCTTAGTTCAAGTTCATTTTTTTCATGCAGAAACGTCGCGATCTTTCTGTTTACTATCTTCGTCCCTACCTCCTCCAAATTATAACTGATATCCTTCTCCATCTCAACCTTGACACCACCTTCTTGTGTTTAAATCCTTTCAATTCACTACTTCAGGGAAAGAATTTGGCTTCAGAGAAGGGCTCACAAGGCCCTCTTGACCTGACCCCTAAGCCCAGACTCAAGCCTCCTTTCTCATTCCCCACTCCCCACTTAGCCTTGCCAATCTTGCTGTCCTGTACTACCCAGTGTGGACATCTCCATCCTGGGACCTCACCTCCATCCCACAGAGTCAGGATCTGGGACTTCACCTCCAACCCACAGACTAAAGTCCTGGGACCTCACCTCCACCCCACAGAGGACCTGTGACCTCACCTCCACCCCACAGAGTCGGGACCTGTGACCTCACCTCCACCCCACAGAGTCGGGTCCTGTGACCTCACCTCTACCCCACAGAGTCGGGTCCTGGGACCTTGCCTCCACCCCCACAGAGTTGGGACCTGACAGCTCACCTCCACCCCACAGAGTCGGGTCCTGGGACCTTGCCTCCACCCCACAGAGTGGGGACCTGGGACCTCACCTCCACCCCACAGAGTCAGGTCATGTCCCATAGCACCCTGTGCTTACCTCACGCAGATGCTGCCATGTTCCTATGATTTCCTGTTTGAAATGTGTCTGCCCCCACTGCCACTCTCTCCACACACACATGAATCTCCTGGGGGACAAGCACACCCAGTGCTTAGCACAGGGCTCGGCACGTGGTGGAGAAGAATGAGTCACTATTGAACAACACAGATTTAGACACGTGAAGGTGCCCTGCCCTTCGGGTAAAGTGCTCCTCAGAATGTCTCGCCACATAGTGAAACTTGACCATAAAAATTCTCTTCCAGGCCAGGCGTGGTGTAAAATATATAAAACAATAAGAGTTATACTAGATCTAGATCATAGACATGATTATACATGAATATCATTAATCATTAGTTTGTAGCAATTACTCTTTATTCCAATATTATAATGGTCCTCGCTCTATAATCATAACCTAGGAAAAACCAGGCCATACAGAGATAGGAGCTGAAGGGACATAGTGAGAAGTGACCAGAAGACAACAGTGCGAGCCTTCTGTTATGCCTGGACAGGGCCACCAGAGGGCTCCTTGGTCTAGCGGTAATGCCAGCGTCTCGGAAGACGACCGTTGCCAAGCAGACCATGGTTTAGCGGTAGCATCAGTGCCAAGGGAAAACACCTGCTACTTAGCAGACCGGGAAAGGGAGTCTCCCTTTCCCCGGGGAAGTTTAGAGAAGACTCTACTCCTCCACCTCTTGTGGAGGGCCTGACTGATGCACCTGCAGTTATCTGGAGGCCTAACCATCTCCCTGTGATGCTGTGCTTCAGTGGTCATGCTCCTAGTCCACTTTCATGTTCCATCCTGTACACCTGGCTCTGCCTTTTAGATAGCAGTAGCAAAATTAGTGAAAGTACTAAAAGTCTCTGATGTGCGGAAATAACGGTGTAAGCTGTCCTCTCTCTCTCCCTCTCTCTCTCTGCCTCGGCTGCCAGGCAGGGAAGGGCCCCCTGTCCAGTGGACACGTGACTCACATGACCTTGTCAATCATTGGAGATGACTCACACTCCTTATCCTGCCCCTTTTGCCTTGTATCCAGTAAATAACAGTGCAGACTTGCATTCAGGGCCACTACCAGTCTCCGTGTCTTGGTGGTAGTGGTCCCCCGGGCCCAGCTGTCTTTTCTTTTATCTCTTTGTCTTGTGTCTTTATTTCTGCAATCTCTCATCTCTGCACACAAGGAGAAAAACCCACCAACCCTGTGGGGCTGGACCCTACAGAGATCAGCCTGACCAACGTGGAGAAACCCTGTCTCTACTAAAAATACAAAATTAGCCGGGCATGGTGGTGCACGCCTGTAATCGCAGCTACTTGGGAGGCTGAGAAAGGAGAGTCACTTGAACCCAGGAAGCAGAGGTTGGGGTGAGCCACGATCGCATCATTGCACTCCAGCCTGGGCAACAAGAGCGAACCTCTGTCTCAAAAAAAAAAAAAAAATTCTCTTCCAACAAATTCCTTTTGAATGGAAGTTTAGCTTACGTCAAAACATAATTTAGAAATATAAGTGATGCTTATGGGAGTGTTTTACAAAGAAGTCATTGCTGTGAACCCAATTAGGCAATGGTCACCCTCCGGTGTGGCCCATATTGTGCTCTCTCCTCCAACGGTAAAAGCTCTTTGATAATATTAGGAGCAACTGGGAGTGAATTTGAAAGAATGAGGTTCTTCCAAAGGGAGGGGGGGAAAGTAGACCACTGTTTTTCTTCAGAATTGGAGACAATCTTCAATGCCAGGGGTGCCAGCATCTGCAGGACGCTCAAGTGAGCAGCAGAACTGGCTGGGCTCACAGCACAGGCTCCTGCCACCTGCAGCCCCCACTTCACCTGCTCAGCGTCTCCTGGGATTTACACTTTGGGAAGACCGCCTGCCTGCCCCACCCTCCTGCCCACGAGATAAGCTACAAAGGGTCCCCTTCCCCACAGTGCAATGCAATGGCTGCACTCTTGCAGTTTGACTTCCTGCCCCAAGTAGTTCAAGAGTGTGAAGTCATCCAAATGCCTTGGACAATCTGGCACCAGAAATATGAACCACAGGAACACACATAGATAAGATACTCCTTCAACTGCTGCTCAGCAGTTATATTTGCTGATCTGCAGGACATGGGAGGGTTGTCTTTGACTTTTCTGGAGCTGGAGTCAGCACAGTGTTTCTGGAAGGGATAGATACTGAATATGTTGGGCTTTGCATGCTCTACAGTTTCTGTGGCAACAACTCAGCTCTGTTGTCCTAGCACAAACGTAGCTATAGACTATATGTAAATCCATGGGTATGGCTGTGTTCCAATAAAACTTTATGGACAAAAATAGGTGGCCGACTGGATTGGGCTTGGTGGGTAGTGTAGGGGGAGGTTTGACAACCACTCTCCTAGAGTCTAACAAGTTAAATAACATTTCATTTTCTTAAAGTTGAATGTATTTTTAAAACTGTGAAGCTCTCATATTGGTGCAAGTGGTACACCCAAATGTGTTTCTATAAGGAATATAAATTGAGGTACAGTTTTCGGTTGTAGTCATCAAAATTTTAAATACACATAGCCTTTGACCAGCTGTTCTAAGCATATATAGTGCAGAATACTCACAGGTATATACCAAGATATATATAAAAAGATGTTTACTGTAAAAATACAAAAACAAAACTGGAGGGTTTTTTAAAACAGTCTGAATTTGATGATCATGCAAACACGAAATAATTAAAAATTTCTCAGATCTCTGATTTTCCCAACTGTGCTATGCTGAATCTTCCTTCCCTACCTCATGCTATCCTGTTACTTTGAGTTACTAAAATCTAATCTAGTTTAAAACAGCCAGTTTCTCACCTAAAAATTGCATCTCCTTCACTCTCCTACCTGTGCCAACCAAAGCTGTGCTTCAGGGAATTTGGGATAGGAAGGGTTCTCCCATTCCTCCTCTTACCCCGGGATTCTGGTCTGTGAAAAGGGTGGTCTGTCTGGGTGGGAGGGTGAGGTGGAAGCTGGAGAGAGGCCTGGACCATTCTCTCACTCCTCTTCCCAGCCTGAACTCTGGGAGCCCCTCCCTCTGTTGGAAACCTGTGGGAGTTCCTTGAGGGCCCATGGGGCCTCCCCACTGTCCACTTCACTGACACAAGAGGACTGGCGTCACTCCACATCTTCCTTTTGTCCTCAGCTCCTGGCACTGCCTCTGGCTGGGGCCTTCTCACCTTGGGTGGCATCTTACTTTGGAGGGCTTCCATAGCAAAGTATCGCACGCGGTGACTTCACCAACAGAAATTTACTCGCTCACAATTCTGGAGGTTGGAAGTCTGAGATCAAGATGTCATCAGGGTTGGTTTCTTCTGAGGCCTCTCTCCTGGACTTGAAGATGGCCATCTTCTCTCTCTCTTTTCACAGTCATCCCTCTGTGTGTGTGCATGTCCTAATCTCTTCTCCTCATAAAGACACCTGGATTAGGGCCTACCCTAATCAATTCATTTTAAAGAAACCATCTCCAAATAGAAGACAGGATTTCAACATATATGGATTTGGAGAGACACAATTCAGCACATAACAGGTGGGATATTACAAAATGACTCAAATCTACTACTTTCCATGGGGTCACTGCACCTACAGGACACCCATACCACCTTGTCCCTCCACACAGTGATAGTGCAAGGTCACACCACCACCACTCTCTCACGAATGTTCTTTTTCTTTTTCTTTTTCTTTTTGAGATGAAGTTTCACTCTTGTCACTCAGGCTGGAGTGCAGTGGCGTGATCTCGGTTCACTGCAACCTCCGCCTCCTAGGTTCAAGTGATTCTCCTGCCTCAGCCTCCTGAGTAGCTGGGATCACAGCTGCATGCCACCACACCCAGCTAATTTTTGTATTTTTAGTAGAGACAGGTTTTCACCATGTTGGCCAGGCTGGTCTCGAACTCCTGACCTTAGGTGATCCACCCACGTTAGCTTCCCAAAGTGCTGGGGTTATAGGCATGAGCCGCCACGCCCAGCCTCGAATGTTCTTTTCATTGGCTCAGGCAGGATCAGGGCAGACCCACAGTCCAGTCTAAGCCGACTTCCAACTGGGTGTGAGACGCCAGTCTTCCTTGTGGAAGGAATTCCAACACTTTACCCAGGACTCTTCTGGGGCAACCCTCACTTGGCTTTGAAGGAGCAGAAAGGGATTCACCCCAGTACTCCTAACAAGGCAATGACTTCATAGTTCCCTCACTCCTTCCTAGTCTTCTCTTCACATGGAATGGGTTGAGTTTGGTAAATCTGAGTCACCTTTTAAGAGGCCTTCAGGAAAGTATCTACCCCAACTGCCAAGAGCTTCTTGCCCTCTCTCTCTTTGGGATAAAGGGTACTTTGCACCACTTTGCCCTCAGCCTTGGACCCTAGTTGTTCATTCAGTGACTTAACAAAATCTTCCACTCAAATTTTTTTTTTTTTACAAAAATGTAAGTGCTAATCTAAATGCCTATCAGTAAGGGAATGATTAAATATAGCATGAAACTCATTATGGTATATCAATGTAAAAAAAAAGTCTAAATGTATTGACATAGAATGGTATTTAAGACGTATCTAATAAAAACTCAAGTTACACAATGGTACATTTAGAATGATACTATTTCCATAAAATTATATACATTTATATGTATTTTTAGATATGGATAATATCTAGGAAGAATACATTGTTAATAGCAGTTACCTATTTGGAGTAGGTACAGGGGCGAAAGGAATTCCTACATTTGATTCATTTACTTTTCTGTGTTTCAATTTTTAAAATATGAACATGTGGCAACATTTTCAAATAAAAAGGTAATTTGAAAATATTAAGATTCTATGCACTTCTAGGAATTTTGGGCAAATTCAAGTTAATGTTAGAAAAAAAGAAGTGCTTAGTAAGTAGTAATTTCAGTTGTTTATCAGTAGCAGTATTACGATGTCACATCCACTGCCACATTATTGGGGCTCCTGACATTTTCCAAAATAAAGTGTAGGAAGCAGCAGAAATAGCAAAGCACATGAGCTGAAATGTTAGCATTGAAAAAGAAAGCCAGAAAAACCCGGGCTCAGATTAATCCATCATTATGGAGGTCCTGCTGTTCCCACTGTCCACATGTCTATTATATTTGTTCATCTTCACAAATATTTTCTGAGGGTCCGATCTGTGCAAACAGTGGGTATTTTAAAATAAATAAGACACACCTGCTTCTCACGGCTGTTGCTGTATATAGCCTGGCTGATTCATCTTTCGCAATAGGTTGATTTAAATATATCTAATTCTATCCTTGTGTTGCAGTCTGTTTTCCAATATCTGCAGTCTGTTTTCCAATTCAATAGTTTCTCTTTTGCAATGGTCTTTTCACTTTGGTTTCTTTTATTGTTGCTTTGTCTATTTTGTTAGATTTACTGGTTTTTTTTTCAGTTTTGGATTCTTAAAATTATATGCTTAAAAAAATTCATTATTTTATTTATGCTCTTGTCCTTAAAGAAAAAAGAAACTCTTTGATTTTCACATAGTATTTCTGACTTCGAAAGCCTTTATACTTTTAAAATTAGCATCGTTTTTGATAGGATCCCTTTAAGGCATTGTTTTCTGTTCCTGTTTCACAGGTGAGGAAAATGAGGCAGAGAATGAACCATTTCCATCTGGATGACCAAACCATCAGCTCCTAAAGGGCCGCAGAGCCTGAGAGTGCTGCTGGCAGCCGGCCCTCTGTGGACATTTGCTGAATAAACAGAAGATATGTGCACCAGTGTTTGGTCCTTTGGGTGATACCATACCATTTTTATTTTCTGGATTTCCTTCCTGATGGGTCCATTGTTCCTCATTTTCCTCTAGCATTAAATTCCTTTATCTTTTCATTCCCACACAGTCGCTGCCTGTGGTTGAAAACTGACTCACCTCTCAGGCCCCAGTGACTTTCCTGGAGAAGTCCAGGAAGCAGGCCTGCTGCAAGATCCCGGCAAATTCCTGGAATCCATTCCCCGAGGTCAGCATATGAGCTCAAACCTGGGACTGGCCGGGGCAGACATAAGAACCAACACTCCCCCCACACCCCACAAGGATTTGCACTCGAGTGTTCCAGACCATCCTGGGGCGAACAGGACACAGTGGGGAACAACTGGTCATATCTTTATGCCAGCGTTTGCCAGAGCCTGTGCCCAGAGAACCAGCTCCACAGATCTATGCCAAAAGGCTCTGTGCCAATTAAGTTTGTGAAGCATCATATATTATATTCTCTGGGGATTGGCTGGGCTTGGTGGCTCATGCCTGTAATCCTAGCACTTTGAGAAGCTGAGGTCAGGAGTTTGAGACCAGCCTGGCCAACATGGCAAAACCCCGTCTCTACCAAAAGTATAAAAATTAGCCAGACGTGGTGGCGGGCGCCTTTAATCCCAGCTACTCAGGAGGCTGAGACAGGAGAATCACTTGAACCCAGGAGTGGAGGCTGCAGTGAGCCTAGATCGCACCACTGTACTCCAGCCTGGGAGACAAGAGTGAAACTCTGTCAAAAAAAAGGAAGGAGAAAGGGAAAGGAGGGAGGAAGGGAGTAAAAAAGGAAAGGACAAAAAGAAAAATGAAAAGAAGAAAAGATTTCTTGGTCAAAATGAGACATACAAAACCAAACATTTCTAGAGGACATCTCAGAGTCTGTAACAGGTTCTTGGACATTATAAAGTCCTTCGTTGGCCGGGCGCCATGGCTCACACCTGTAATCCCAGCACTTTGGGAGGCCGAGGCAGGCAGATCACGAGGTCAGGAGATTGAGACCATCCTGGCTAACACGGTGAAACCTCGCCTCTACTAAAAATACAAACAATTAGCCAGGCGTGGTGGCGGGCGCCTGTAGTCCCACCTACTCGGGAGGCTGAGGCAGGAGAATGGCGTGAACCCGGAAGGCGGAGCTTGCAGTGAGCCGAGATGGGGCCACTGCACTCCAGTCTGGGCGACAGAGCGAGACTCTGTCTCAAAAAAAATAAATAAATACATAAATAAAAATAAATAAATAAAGTCCTTCCTTCCTTCAAGAAGCACAGGTCTGAGACATAACCCCAAGAGATATGTGGGCCTCTCTGGACAACTAGGACTGCATCTAACAAGAATCTAGTAAATGCAGCCTGAACTGCTATGTGGTATTTTTATTTCAGAAAGCCTCAAGACTCGGGAGTCAGGCTGCTTGCACTTGAATCTTGGCTCTGACCTTTTAAAATGTGCAACCTTATACAAGTTACATAATTTCTATATGCCTCAGTTTCCTTATCTGTAAAATGGGAAAAGTGACACACACCTTACTTAGAAAGTTGTTGTAAGGATTAAATGAGTTGATTTACATAAGGATAGGGAACACTGCCTTGCCAATCATGACTGACGGCATATAGGGATTAGATATTGCTGTTATCATCATTTCAGTAATTTTGTTAAAAATTAAATACAATAGTGGTTTTCAAAACCAAGTGACCTGGATTCCAAAGGAATTTTTTGAAAAAATAGGAAAATCTATTCTAAAATTTATTTGAAATTTCAAGGGACCTCAAATAGCCAAAACAATCTTGAAAAAGAATAAAGCTGGAAGTCTTATACCTCCTAATTTTAAAACAAATTACAAAGCTACAGTAATCAAAACAGTATAGTACTGGCATAAACACTGATATAGCTAAGCACCGTGGCTCACTCCTGTAATCCCAACTACTATAAGAAGGCTGAGATAGGAGGATTGCTTGAGCCCAGGAGTTTGAAGCTGTAGTGAGCTATGATTGTATTGTGTCACTGCACCCCAGCCTGGATGAGTCTCTAAAAATAAATAAATAAAAAGACAGATATATAGACTAGTGGAATAGAATAGAGAGTACAGAAATAAACCCATGCCTACATTGTCAAATGATCTTTGATAAGGTTGCTGAGACCACTTAATGGGGAAATTATTCAACAAATGATGCTGGGAAAACAAGATATCCACATGTAAAAGAATGAAGTTGGACCCTCACCTTATGCAATATACCAAAATTGCTCAAAATGGATTAGAGATAAAAACATAAGACCCAAAATGGAAACTTCTAGCATAAAACATAGAAGAAAACTTCATGACATTGGATTTGACAATAATTCCTTGCATATGACACCAAAAGCATAGGCAACAAAAGAAAAGATAGATGGGACAACATGAAACTTAAAACCTTCTGTGCATCAAAGGATGCAATCAAGAGTGAAAGGCAACCTATGGAATGAGAGAAAACATTTGCAAGTCATATATCTGATAAGGGGTTAATATCTAGAATATATAAAGAACTCCTAAAACCCAACAACAAAAATATACATAACCTGATTAAAAAATGGGCAAAAGACTTGAAATGGGCAAAGACATTTCTCCAAAGATGATATGCAAATGGCCAACAAGCATATGAAAAGATGCTCCACATCACTAATCATTAGAAAAATGCAAATCAAAACTACAATGATATATCTCTTCCTACTCATTAGGATGGCTACTGTTAAAAAATAAACCAAAAAACAAAAACCAGAAAATAACAAGTGTTGGTGAGGATACAGAGAAATTGGAACATTTGTGCACTGTTGGTGGGAATATAAAATGATGCAGCCTCTTTTAAAAACAGGATGGTGGATCCTCAAATCGATTAAAAATAGAATTACCATATGATTTAGCAATCCCACTTCTCATTATAAGTCCAAAACAATTGAAAGTACGATCTCAAAGAGATATTTGCACAACCACATTCATAGCAGTTATAGGCATAATAACCAATAGGTAGAAGCAACTCAAGCACCCATTAATGGAAGAATGGATGTATTAGTCCATTTTCACACTGCTACAAAGAACTACCTGAGACTGGGTAATTTATTAAAAAGAGAGGTTTAATTGACTCAGAGTTCTGCATAGCTAGGGAGGCCTCAGGAAACTTACAATCACAACTGAAAGCAAAGGGAAAGCAAGGCACATCTTACATGGCAATAGAAGAGAGAGAGCAAAGGGGGAAGTGCCACACCTTCAAACAACCGGATCTCCTGAGAACTCACTCATTATCATGAGAACAGCAGGGGGGAAGTCTGCTCTCATGGTCCAATCACCTCCACCAGGCCCCTCCCCCGACACATGGAGATTATAATTCAAGATGAGATTCAGGTAGGGACACAGAGCCAAACCATATCAATGGATAAAGAAAATGTGGTATATGCATACATGAAATATTATTCAGCCTTAAAAAGGAAGAAAATCCAGTCACAGGCTATAGTATGAATGAACTTTGAGGACATCATGATAAATGAAATCAGCCAGTCACATAAGCAAGTCACACACGAAAAAACAAAAAACCATTACTGTGTGATTCCACCTATCTGAAGTATCTAAAGCAGTGACATTCATAGAAACGGAAAGTAGAATGGTGGTTGCCAGGGGCTGGGGAGATGGGGAAATGTTGTTTAATGGGTTATCGAGTTTTAGTTTTAAGAAATGAAAACGTTCTGGAGATCTAGGCACAGCAATGTGAATGTACCTACCATAACTGAACTGTACACTTAACAATGGTTAAGATGGTAAATTCTGCATTATGTGTTTCTTACCACAATTAAAAAAAAAAAAAAGCAGGTGCCCTGGGAAAGGGTACAAGATAGGTTTTTCTAAGCTCAGAAAACCACCTTTGGATCATAAATCTGAAGGTGGACAGCCTGACAGGGACACTTAGAGCTGTGGGATCTGTCTGTGAAGATCTCGACTGTGTGGGTGCCCACCCAGGCGCACTACAGCTTGATGTCCTGGGACAGCTGATGCTTCCGCCACTGCTTCAATTTAGGCATCATTTTCACCCCTGAACCACCAGAAAGGTGTTCTTCAACTGCTCCCACAAGGAGCTATATCCTATCAGCCTGTGGAAATAAATTATCTCAGAATGTCACATAAAACACTTGTAAAAGGATCCCATATTTATGTTAAAAACTCCTTTCAGGAAATTTTTA
Source organism: Nomascus leucogenys (assembly GCF_006542625.1). Taxonomy (NCBI): domain Eukaryota; kingdom Metazoa; phylum Chordata; class Mammalia; order Primates; family Hylobatidae; genus Nomascus; species Nomascus leucogenys. The sequence continues at coordinate 57,096,926 of NC_044381.1, read as the reverse complement.
TCAGCTAGAGGTTATTAAAAAAAACTGGCAATTAAATCTAATCTAGTCTAGTCAGGGCGTATCTTTTTAAAGACAGAGTGTCACCTTGAAATTTTAAGTCAAGTCCAAATAGTTTATTTTAAAGATAAGCTGATATTTTAAATACATTAAAAACACGGAGGAACTCTGAGAGTCATGGGAAGTGGCAAAGGCAGAGGAGGTGACAAAATGAGACCTCCCTAGAGACCAGAATTAGCAGGAGACAGTGAAGGCGATAAAAATGTTAGGAGAGAGAAGAGATTTGGCTCTTGATCTTAGCCAGAAGCCCCTCAGTAGACGGAGTGATTTAGACTTTAAAAGAGGCTTTATTTTCTCAGTGATATTAATAAAAAAAACTTTTAAAAGTCTTATTCATTACAAAAACATAGTTTACGTATAGAAAACTTACAATATATATTTTATATATAAAAATAGAATTATATATGATAGAAAATATAAAGGAAAAAATATTCCTAAATTTTGCCACTATGGATGATCACTATTAACTTTTTTATTTTTATTTTTTTGAGTCGGAGTTTCACTCTTGTTGCCCAGGCTGGAGTGCAATGGCGTGATCTCAGCCCACAACAACCTTCGCCTCTTGGGTTCAAGCTATTCTCCTACCTCAGCCTCCCAAGTAGCTGGGATTACAGGTATGCGCCACCCCGCCCGACTAATTTTTTGTATTTTTGGTAGAGATGGGGTTTCTCCATGGTGGTCAGGCTGGTCTTGAACTCCCGACCTCAGGTGATCCGCCTGCCTCAGCCTCCTAAAGTGCTGGGATTACGGGTGTGAGCCACTGCGCTCAGCCCCACGATTAATTTTTTATTTATTGATACACAACAGATGTACCTATTTTGGGGAGTACATGTGATAATACATTAATATAATTTGTAAGGATCAAATCAGCATCACTTGGGATAACTATCACTTGAAATATTTGTCTATTCTTTATGCTAAAAAATATTCAAATTTTTCTTTTAACTATTTTAAAACTATATAATAGATTACTGTAAACTATAGTCACCCTAATGGTCTGGCAAAAACTAGGGCTTAGTTCTTCTACCAAACTGTACTTTTGTACCTTTTAATTGACCTCTCTTCATCTTCTCCTGACCATTAACTTTTTTACTGTATTCAGATGTAATAGCCCAGTGTCCTCCCCAGACTCTTTTTTCTTTTGATAACAGCACCTCTATTCCCCTTTGGGGAATAATTTCTCCATCACACTAAGTCCCAGGGTTTGAGGGTTGAAGGTAATTTCCTTTCCCTTCAGAGACAGGCACCTGACCGAGGACTGACCAATCAGCAGAGTCCCCGCCCCTGCCACAGTGATTGGTTCCACGAATAAGCATGTGACACCAGTTCTTCCAAGGAGACTCAACCCAGATTTTGTTGAAACCTCTGGGAAAAAGAAAGCCTTTCTCTGGGGATTGCAGCTGACTGTAATGTAAACCTGAGGGGCCTATGGAGAAAGGAACCCACTGTATTAAGAAACAGAGACAATGAGTGAAGGAAAAAAAATGGGTAAACATTGACTGCGTGGTTGGAGCTTTCTTATTCACCTCTTCCTAGAGCCAGATTAGTTCTTAGGTTTTCATAATATGAGCCAATTAATATTCTTTTTAACCTAAGCAGGGTAAGTTGAGCTTTTGTCACCCATCACCTAAAATGACCTGACTGATAAAACAGATTGGGAAAAATACGTATGCTCTCAGGAAGCTTACATGTGGTATATTCTTGGATATGGAGACAGGGTTAACTCCCATATAAAGGAAGTGCCAGGGTCATGATCCCTGAAGTTAGGCGGACCTTCATATATTTGTTGGATGAATGTATTTCGTTTATCACTCCTCTAATCCTGAATGCAAATGAAAGAATATCACAGAATATCATGTGGGGAGCGGAAATGCCTTGAAACCTGATGCTAACATATGTGTGTGCGTGTGTATATATAAATATATATATATATTTATGCCCCATAAATATGTATTTATGTACCCATAAATTATATTTGGGTATGTATATATAAAAATATACACATATGTATTTGTGTACCCCATGAATTTTTTTGTGTGTATACATAAAATATATATAGTATACATTATATGTACCTATAGTATTATATATACACACATATATACCACACACACGAATATATATTGATGAGATACAACGTGATGTTTTGACATATATTTACACTGTAGAATGATTAGATTAAGAAAATTGACAAGTCCATCACCTCACATACTTATATTTTTTGTAGTGAAAACATTTACAATCTACTTTTTTAGTAATTTTGAAATATACAATGCATGATTATTTATTATAGTCATCACTCTGCAACAGATCACTAAAGTTTATTCTTCAGATCTAACTGAAGTTTTGTACCCTTTGATCAACCACTCCCCTTTCCCTCATCCGCTCCCCAGCCTCTGGCAACCACCATTCTACTCTACATCTACGAGTCTGAGGCCACTTTTGGAAAAAGCTGCTTGAGTTTGTCTGGCCTGCTGGTTTGTCTCCCAGCATGGTTTCTCAGAGACAAGTCAAAGGGAGCAGGGAGAGGAGGAGGAGTCAGCTGCAGACTCAACCCCAGGGCAGCTCCAGAGTCCCCGTGCTCCCTTCCTGTCTCTGAGTATCATTTCCTCCACTTTCCCAATGGTTGGGGTCTAACAGATCTAAGTTAGCTACCTCTTCACAGTGGGAAAATTCCAGATTACACTTAGGGTTTCAATGCTCTTTGAGGATTCTGGACTTCCTTAGATATCCAACATAAAGCTGATGGACTTCTTCAGGTCCCTTCATATGCATTGTCCCACAAGAAATTTCTCCTTAGCCTTTCACACCAGTTTAAGAAAAACAATGCTAACAAACAGGAAGGCAATCTACCCTGGTGGGGGTCAATGGGACTCACTCCACTTCTGCCTCTTATTTATTTATTTATTTTTGAGATGGAGTCTCGCTCTGTTGCCCAGGCTGGAGTGCAGTGGCACAATCTCAGCTCACTGAAACCTCCACCTCCCGAGTTCAAGCAATTCTTCTGTGTCGGCCTCCCGAGTAGCTGGGATTACAGGAGTGCACCACCCACCACGCCTGGCTAATTTTTCTATTTTTAGTAGAGATGGGGTTTCACCCTGTTGGTCAGGCTGGTCTTGAACTCCTGACCTCAAGTGATCCACCCTCCTTGGCCTCCCAAAGTGCTGGGATTACAGGCGTGAACCACCACGCCCGGCCACTTCTGCCTCTTATTAACCATGTAACTGTGTTAAAATTACTGACTTCTCTTAAGACTTAGCTTCCTCATCTGCAAAATGGGAATGAGAGGACAGATTTCAAAGAGATAATGAGTAAAGTGCTAGGCAAAAGTTCTATTATATGATTACTTCTAATATTACTATTATATTATTAGAAGATGCTGGGTTACACTTAGCCTTCTATATTCACTCTGAGTCTCCAAGGAGGTTATGGATCCCTTGAAGGGATGCAGAGACTCATCACTGAAGTACAATAAATGGTTTATGGGGTTGGGGGCCTGTCACCAATCACAGGACCATCAGGAATTCCTGGCACACATGCTGTCACATTCCTAAGGTATCTATTATGGGAGGAATTGCATCCCCCAAGATTCTTATGTTGAAGTCTTAACCCTTAGTACCTCAAGGTGTGTGTTTTGAAATGGGGTTTTTGCAGAAGTAATTAAGTGAAAATGAGGTCATTCGGGTGGGCCATAGTTCAATATGAATGGCATCCTTATAGCAAGAGGAAATTTGGACACAAACACACACAGAGGGAAGACCGGAAGACCAGAAGACATGGGTAGAAGACAGCCATATGCAAGCTAAGGAGAGAGAGGCCTCAGAAGAAACCAATCCTAGCAATACCTTGATCTCAGACTTCCACAACTGTGAGAAAATAAATGTCTACCGTTTAAGCTACCTCATCTTTGGTACTTTGTTATAGCAGCGCTAGCAAACCAATAAAGTATCAGATCTTCACCAGTATATCCAGTGTCAAGGAGGAGACTCTTGACTCTGGAAGGAGTATATCAGTCCTTTCACTCATCTTCTCTACTAGAAAGCCCTTCTATGGCTGCCTGACAGATCTCCAGGGAGAGAGAGAAACCTAAGTTAGGCCCCTCGACACTGGGAGAAAGAGGCCATCCCGCTTACTTACATGTATCCTGCTGCACAATATAATCACATTCTATGAAGCTAATTACAAGACTTGATTAATTTCATACCCTCCTGAGGGATACATTCAGTAATCATATGGCTCTGCCAACCTCTTGGGGAGAACTGATTCATTTAACCATCTCTTTTTCATTTCTATGTCTTCATTGTATAAGTGTAGACAGATATTCAGGGAAGAAAATGTGCTTATGCTTTTAAATAATTGTTGTTCACAGAGTTATAGCATTACATGAGATTCCATGACTCTCTCTTATACATCACTCACATTTTTGGGTTACCAGGTCCCTGCTGATAGATGAAAGTACTGGAAAATAAACATAACAGCTCAATACCAGCTATATACTCATCCAGCTAATGGCAAGTACATAAAAAAATTTGGTGAGACACTCATCATAGGAAATACAATCTCTGTCTTTATTGCAAAGACAGGAGCTCTTTTGTTTTTATTTTTGTTTTCAGTTTTTTGAGACAGGGTCTCACTCTGTCACCCAGGCAGGAGTGCAGTGGCATGAACACGGCTCACTGCAGCCGTGACTTCCCAGGCTCAAGTGATCCTCCCACCACAGTCTCCAAGTAATTGGGACCACAGGCATCCACCACCATGCCTGGCTGTTTTAAAAAAATTTTTGGTAGAGTCAGGGTCTGACTGTGTTGTCCAGGCTGGTCTTGAACTTCTGGTCTCAAGAGATCCCTCACTTTGTCTCCAGAGTAGATGGGACCACAGATATGTGCCACCATGCCCAGCTAAGTTTTTTAAAAAAGTTTTTTGGTAGAGACGGTGTCTCACTATGTTGCCTAGGCTGGTCTCAAACTCTTGGCCTCAAAAGATCCTCCCATCTTCACCTCCTGAGTAAGTGGGACCACAGGTGTGCACCACCACAACTGGCTAAGGCATTTTTTGCCATTTTTTTCGTAGAGATGGGGTCTCACTGTGTTGCCCAGCCTGGGGTCAAACTCCTGGCCTCAAGTGATCTTCCCCCCTTGGCCTCCCAAAGTGTCAGGACTACAGGCATGAGCCACCGCACCCAGCCCAGCCATGAACCTTGATTACATCTGAACTTAGTCTAATGTACAAGGAAAACTTCCCCATGGCCAGCCCAGGAATGAGGCTCAACTCCATCCCACACTTGCTTTCTTTCTTTTTTTTTTTTTTTTTTTTTGAGACAGAGTCTCGCTCTGTCACCCAGGCTGGAGTGCAGTGGCACAATCTCGGCTCACTGCAGGCTCCGCCCCCCAGGGCTCACGCCATTCTCCTGCCTCAGCCTCCCGCGTAGCTGGGACTACAGGCGCCTGCCACCACGCCCGGCTAATTTTTTGTATTTTTAGTAGAGATGGGGTTTCACCGTGTTAGCCAGGATGGTCTTGATCTCCTGACCTCGTGATCCGCCCTACCGACCTTTCTATAGATGAACAGTCTCTAGCTCTCCTTTCATCTCCATTTTACCTGTGTCCTCCTGACCTAGCTCATGCTCAGCTGCTCTCTTGGGATCACACTATGTTGGTTTCACTCCTATTTTATTTTAGGAAGAACTATTTTTAGAACATCCAATTTCATCAACTTTTCCTGGATATTTCTGGGAACTGGATGTAGAAAAATATAATTGTTAAGGGGTAACATTGGTGGGCAATGGTGGCTTTATGAATGGGACTTTCATCTTGGGTTTGAGCAGCACTAAATCCTGCTTTTCAGGGCAATATTGAAAGTATGTGTTTGGTTTTCAATTTTTGGATTGGAAGGGATGTTGAATGCTCTCTCTCTCCAGGTAAAACCGTATCAAGATTGTTCTGGTAATCTGCCTAGGGTTTCCAAAGCAGATTGCCACAAGCTTTGACAGTTGTGGCTTCTTTCTGATACTCACTGTTTGTTTCTCAGGCCATTCATTCCGGTAGGAGTTCAACAAACATTTGAGTTCCGGTAGGAACATTTGAGTTCTGGTAGGAGTTCAACAAACGTTTGAGTTCCGGTAGGAGTTCAACAAACATATGGAAAGTGTTAGTGTGGGGGGAGGCTGTATCACAAAAAGAATGGATCAGAGACACATTCTGCTCTCAGAGAATTTAAAATCTAGGAGGATAAAGAGGAAAAGACACATACAGGTTCACACAAAACAGCACAGGAGAGGCTAAAAGCCATGAGAGTCCTACACGAATTTCAGAGACAGCAGCAGTTCCTCCAGATGCGGGGGTAGAGTAGAGCAATCTAGAAGCCTCCAATAAAAGGTGGTATCTGGCCCCTTGGTAAGCCAGGGAGGCAATGAGGATAGATTATATCATCTGAACTCTCCTGTTCTTTTTCTTCCCACTTTCTCCTCAGTTCCTGAGCCCACAATCAAGACTCATTCTGTTCTTGCAACCTATGAGTCAGAATCTCCTTGGAGCTTGTCACAGACAGCATTTGGCCTCACCCCTGCCCTGAAGCTGGGTGTTCTCCTTCTATAGCCACTGCCCAGGAGGTAAGAGCCTGACCAGAGGAAAACGTCACCATCCTCTTCACATCCCATCCCAATAGGTACACCTCAGTAGATACAGAGGTCTGCAGACCTGCCCTCTTGGCAACAAATAAAGTGTAGTCATAGAGACCATTGTCCAGCACCAGGACCATGACCTAAGGCTGATGAATCAGATGTGGTTTTTCACTTGCAGCAAGTGTTGCTGCCCAAGTAGGCTCTGTCTTGTTCCATTGAGGAGAGAGTTTTGTGCTTTGTTTGCTTGCTTATATGAACTTATATCAAGTAACTCACCAAGGCTGCAGGTTCTCAGACACGAAGAATGAAATGATGACCTTTCACAGGGCTTGCCAATTCTTCTGCGGGCACCTCCCCAGTAGGTTCTCATCTTCCTCAATTTTCATGCCCTCTAGCTTTCTTCTGTGTCTGCGGCTCTAAAACTACCTCCCTTCTTTCCATCCCAGGAACAGTTCCAGCCTTGATTATGTCTCAGGTGGACTGCCACTTCCCATCTGCCCTCCCATTTCTCTTGCATCATTGCCAGTCTATTGCAATCAGAATACCCAGCTCAAGAAACATCAGCTTTCCATTGCCAGTAAAAAACATTGAATACAGACTTCCTTGTTGCAGCCTCGGGGGCTCTTAACCATTTAGAATAATCCATCCTTAGCTTCTCCAACTGCTCTACCCTTCAGGCAAAATGAGATTCTCTTAAGTCTCCCAACTCCAACTGATAGCTCTCCTGACTCCATAGCTGGGTTTATTACATTCCCTCCAGCTGCAGTGTTCCTTCTCCCAGCCTATTGAATCTACCTCATCCATGAATCCTGTAGTAGACACTCTACAACAAAGGAAATGAAGCAACACTTTCTGACCTTTAAGCACCCAGAGCCCCACCGTTGTATAATCTCTTATGGAATTGATTTCACTCTGTCCTTCACAGCCATTTGTTTTACTGTCTCCTCCCCACACTAGAGTGAGGAGAGACTGCACCTTCGTAACCTTTGTATCATATGCAGTTCTTAGGGATAGCATCTTGTTAATAATAAACACTCAAGTTCTGACAGTAGAGTTGTTTCATTTTCCCCAAATGCATATGAGTCTAAGGGTTGTAAATGAATTAGGAAATGCCATCTTATCCTAAAAATAGAAGAGTGGTAGATTTATTTTTAAGCCATGAAAAATGTTAATGCATGGACTGGATTTCTTTTCTTTTCTTTTTTTGAGATAGATTCTTGCTCTGTCACCCAGGCTGGAGTGCAGTGGCATGATCACAGCTCACTGCAGCCTCAACCTCCTGGGCTCAAGGCATCCTCCTGCCTCAGCCTCCCAAGCAGCCGGAACTACAGGTGCATGCCACCACATTCAGCTAATTTTAAAATTTTCTATAGAGACAGGGTCTCACTATATTGCTGAGGCTCGTCTCAAACTTCTGGTCTCAAGTGATCTTCCTGCCTCAGCCTCCCAAAGTGCTGGGATTACAGCCATGAGATACCACATCAAGATTTTTTTCTCAAAGGATGACAGGAAGTAGCACAAGGTCCAGGGCTAAGATCCTTGAGTTCTGATCCCAGCCAAGCCACTGACTGGGTGATCTTAAGACAATCACTCACTCTAACTAGGACTCATTTTCTGCCTGTAAACTCAAGAAGTGAATCCAAATGAATTCTAAAATTTAGCTCAGCTTCTATTACTTTAGCAGCTGAACTTCAGGATTCAAGAACAATACAAGGAATCAAACAACTATCAAAATAACAGGCAAATAGGCAGCTATCAGAACAAGATAGAGCCAACTTTGGCAACAGCCCTCTAAGGAAAAGAGTGCTCAAATGAAGGGCATCTACTCCGGCTTCTTCTCCAGTGCCCCTCTTATGGGGCTAGAAGTTTCAGACTAGCCTGAGCAACATAGTAATGTACCTATCCACAAGCCCCTCACGATTCCTGCCAGTATTAATCCAGAAGCAGCCATGTTCTTTGTCAACCTGGCAGACAAGATACCAGGGGACAGAATCTGTCCTTCTCTACTTTTCCTTCTGCCCCTTCTCATCTCTTCTTCCTTCCCCCAACTACCAATTACCCTTAACTTAGATTGGTAAGGAATTGAGAAACCATCCCAAATACAAATACTACTCTGGCAGGAACTTGGTTCATGTAAAGCCTCTGCCTGCAAAATCTTGGCATAGCAAACACAGGGCAAGCAATTCCAGGCTAGTTAAATAGGAAAAAAATCAGCTTTTATTTGCTGTAGATAAACCTAAGCTTTTGCACTGTAACCTATATCAGGTACCTGAACCTATGTGCAAACCCTACACCTTGTCTTCTAGCTAGAAAGGGTGAAGTTAAAAAATCAAGAAAGTACTGTGATCTCTTATTGAAGAGATAATCTTCCCAGGAGTACAAAGCCACTCAAGATGGAGAAACCAAATGGAATGTAAATAGAAGTTCACCGGGATGTACCAAAGACAGCACTAACCATTGGGAAAGAAAAGTTAATTTGACTTCTTGTTAATAGGAAGGAGAATCTGGCTCACTATCCTCAAGTATCTATGAGGCATTAAACCTTATTTAGAACATAAAGGGTAACTTTGCATTACAAAGCTAAATCTCACAGGGATGTTTAGGTGCTGCTGACTTCCAATGACAATAACCTCATCTTGTTCTTCTGAGTTGGGGAACAAGGTCCAAACCATTTTAGAGTACTGAGTTTTCAGTACCCTAAAAATGTCTAATTTGCCCATAGAGACATTTCCATAAAAGCCGTTTTGTTTTACCTCCCAGATAAGAAGTTTCTCTTAGCAATTAAGAGCAATTCCATGGGTCATTTTTTTGATTGCCAGGCATTGTAATCTAATTATTCCAGATTTTACATTCCATGAATATTATCAGTTATGATTCTAAGAAAACTTTCATCAGATGAAGATTTTGGAATAGACTCATGCAGGAGCCGCTCCCATTTTCTCCACAGGAGGGGCGCAGGGCAGCCATCTGGCTGTAAGTGGTCCCGGAAGCTGCACTCACATAGCAGCTTACATAAGATCAAACCATGTCAACAGTTCACATCAAAGAGGGGGCAGTGGATGGAGATTATGCCCCCTTTCCCTTTCATCCACATGGCCAGTACCCTGATCTCAGGCAGAGTCACACTTTAAATCACTTCTGCTAGGTAAGAGTCTAGCTTTGTTTTCTAGTTACCACACAGAAATTTAACAACCTGTGTATTCCTGGTTGAAATTGACCAGGTAGTAATTTTTTAACTTCCTCACATAACTTAGTTTCTCAGTGAAATACTGATATCCTTTCAGTAGAGTATTCTTTCTTGACTTTGAAAAGACAAAGGGAACAACATAAGCCCATGTTTGAGGATGACCTATTTCTGCAGCTTAAAACTCAGGTAAGACTTAAAGGTTACAAGATTCTTTAGAAAAACAGATGCACTAGCTTCAATAGCAATTAGGAATAACATTAAAAAAATGCCTCTCTACCAGGGCTGTCCTGCTTGTCAAATAATCCAAATAGACATTATATTTCTAATTAGGCAATAGTCCCAAACAGTTTCAAATCTGTCCCTTCCTTTTATTTTTCTCTCTCCATTTTCATCATAGATATAAAGGAAAACAAAATGATTACAGCTGTGCAAAGTCTGTTTCCTGATTACCTGATAGCCAAGAAAGGGGCGGGGACAGCATAAAGACCACAAGCTTTTCCAGGATGAGTGGATACGGAATAAAATGCAGCTGGCAGCTGTCAGTTGCAAGGGGCTGGGCAGAATTCGGCATCCTCTCACCCCCCTCCCCTCTCCCCCGCCAACTTCCCAGCAGCAAGAGATTAGTTTTTGAGAACAACACTCTCCGTCGCATTCTGTCCTTCCCATAACGATCTCCTAAAAGCTGCACCAGGACCCACCTACCTTCTGAGGATGAGAGGAGGCTTTCTAACAGGAGGGTGAGAAGGATGCACGACTACAGCTCTTCAGCATCTCTCTTCTGAGCAGTTAACTGGAAATACTGATTCGCCTCCATTTTCTGGTCACATGATCTCTGGCACATCTAAATAAGGATGATCACCTGCCTCCCAGATCTCCCCATGCAGCCGCTCTGGCTAGGGGACACAGCTGGGGCTGTGCTGAGTTTCATTTGGGAATATACGGTACCCTTTCACCCACGTTGTGGAGTCAAAAATGCTCTTTAATTTTTATGTCAGTTGAGGAAAACTGCTGCTGCTCCTGAGTGAGACTGGATGTGAATGGGCTCAAAGCACAAGTTGTGAGGAATTTAGTTCTCCTGAAACCTCTTTAAAAAAAAATCCTGTAGTTTCACAGCACATCCCTATATGACAGCAATGTAATTATTTTCATTGAATGAACGATGGTTAAGATCATAATAAAATGGACTGTGGAAGCATAGCAGGATTCATAAGGAAGTCCAGCTTCGGTCCTAGAGAAAGGATGTTTGTCTAAGATCAGTACAACTTCAGCGACTGGGAGACAAAGGGGTGTGGAGGTTAACCTGTGGACCCTGCAGTCACAAGGCCAAGTTCAAATCTGATTTCCACCACTTATTAGCAAGTGTGGGCATTACTAAACCTCATGGCACCTTAAGACTGCTCATTCACAGAATGGACAGTAATCATGATGTTCTTTAAAAATGGTAAGATAGCCGGGCGTGGTGGCACGTGCCTGGAGTCCCAGCTGCTCAGGAGGCTGAGGCAGGAGAATCCTGAACCCAGGAGATGGAGGTTGCAGTGAGCCGAGATTGCATCGCTGCACTCCACACTCCAGCATGGGCAGCAGAGCAAGACTCCATCCCAAAAAGAAAAAAAAAAAAAAAGGTAACCTATGTAGAGACTCTGGGTTAAAATAAACTCATAGTACGTTAGCTACTACTACTATTATTAATTCTAAAAATGCCAGCAGATATATTGACACAGTTAAGGCAAATAAAGTATTAATGAAATGTTTACAAAATAGAAAGGCATGTGTTTATTTGTATGATCTTCAAAAAATATATATTATCAGATAAACCAAAGACTTCTAGCAAAATGTCAATTTGGGAAATAACTAGATATCCAATGTTACATAATCTTTTTCTTTTTTTGATGGGGGGCGGGTAAGGAGGGGACCATGGCAGAATAGGGGGATGGGCAATTTTAGGTAATCTCCAATTGACCTAACTCTAATGGAACAGGAAAGTGAATTACTCAGCAGATGACCACCAGGGTAGATGCTTAAGGGATGTTAGCACCTATTCTTTTTTTTTTTTGTTTGAACGGAGTCTTGCACTGTTGCCCAGGCTGGAGTGCTGTGGTGCAGTGTCAGCTAACTGCAACCTCCACCTCTCAGGTTCAATCGATTCTCCTGCCTCAGCCTCTGGAGTAGCTGGGACCACAGGTGTGCACCCACCACGCCCAGCTAATTTTTGTATTTTTAGCGGAGATGGGGTTTCACCATATTGGCCAGGCTGGTCTCGAACTCCTGACCTCATGATCCACCCGCCTTGGCCTCTCAAAGTGCTGGGATTACAGGCGTGAGCCACTGCACCTGGCCTTAGCTCCTATTCTTATGGTAAGGAAGGGAGTAGAGGAGGAAGGTGCAAATTTTATATCTTTATTTAAACTAAAAGCCTACAGAATTCTTCATAATTATGAATAGTCATGAAATAATTTCTCACGTGCCATATATCTTTCAGCTATGGAGGAGACGGGGGTGGGGCCCACAGGAAGGTGTCACTTTGCAGGGTCACTGGCTGGCAGAGGTTCAGCAAAAGCATGGGTGAATTTCCCAAATCATTAGGGGAGAAAAAATAACTTCGGAGCTGGTTGTATCTTGGGAATGTTTGCCCAGGGCGAAGGCTGAAAATGGGGATCTTGTCTTTATGAAGTGCTGGCTCATTAGAAGGGGCTTCCTTCCCTATTTGGGAAAGGCAGCAACTGAAGGCTACAGAACAGACACTGTAACTAATTCTGTTTTATTTGTTTTGTTTTGTTTTGAGACGGAGCCTAGCTCTGTCGCCCAGGCTCGCCCAGGCTGGAGTGCAGTGGTGTGATCTCGGCTCACTGCAACCTCCGCCTCCCACGTTCAAATGATTCTCCAGCCTCAGCTTCCTGAGTAGCTGGGATTCCAGGCGTGTGTCACCATGCCCAGCTAATTTTTGTATTTTTAGTAGAGATAGGGTTTCACCATATTGGCCAGGCTGGTTTTGAACTCCTAGCCTCAGGTGATCCTCTCACCTTGGCCTCCCAAAGCGCTGGGATTACAGGTGTGAGCCACCACATCCGGCCTAATTCTGTTTTAAATAATAATATCTGTTTTGGAACTTAGCAGTTGGCCAGGCATGGTGATTAAGTTATCGTCATCAGGCCAATCATAGATACCTTAAAAACATTTTAAGTAATACTTCATTAAATGGAAATGTGGGACATAGGTTATCACCAGTAATACTCCTTTTTGTCTTGCAAGATGTTCTCGCAGATTGTGCCAGGGCAAAACAGTCCTGACTCAGAGTATGCTGGGCATTTGAGGAAATGTATTTTTTTATTCATTATACAAAGGCAGTTAAAAAAAATTTTTTTTAAAGAAGAATTACTGCTTAACTGCAGTAAATAGCATTCTATTGTGTTGAAAAAAAGGGCAAGTAGATGTCAAATTCTCCAGTGGAGTTTTAGTTATTCTCTGAGAGCCTAATTAATACTTTTAAATTATTATTTAATAAATGGAAGTTTAAAAAATAAAAATAAAAAAGGTCTTTGAAGATTACATATTATCAACAGCTGCTTGAGTTGATGGTATAATAGATGAATAATTAAATAAAACAATGTTCCTCTCTAATAAAAAAAGTTACTATTATTATTATTTGAGATGTCTCGCTCGTTCACCTGGGCTGAAGTGCTGTGGTACAATCTCGGCCCACTGTGACCTCCATCTCCCAGGTTCAAGTGATTCTCCTGCCTCAGCCTCCCGAGTAGCTGGGATTACAGGTATGTGCCACCATGCCTGGCTAATTTTTGTATTTTTAGAAGAGATGGGATTTCACCATGTTGGTCGGGCTGGTCTCGAACTCCTGACCTCAGGTGATCTGCCCAACTCGGCCTTGCAAAGTGCTGGGATTACAGGCATAAGTCACCTCGCCCAGCCAGGAGAAGTTATTTCAAGGCAAAGAGATTATAATACCCATGGTATAGGCAACAGAAGGAAAATTGTTCCAAGAAGGAAAATTGAACAGACACACCTATTTTCTCCCCATGAGAATGAGTGAATAACAAAACTGTAAGAAAACTGAAAGGCTGAAAGAATCTTGGAGGAACTGTAATGAACAAGAAAAGCATGGGAACACTGAAAATGGGTAACTATGGCCTCAAATTATAAAAGACGGAAAAAGATGGATTTGGTAACTTGAGAAAAGAAAGATGCATATTCCTTCCAAACTAAAACTAGCACATCTCCCTTGGGAAAAGAAGCAACAAATGCCAGAAATTATCACAGTGTCATTAGAAGCAAATTACGTTGAGCAAACTTCCCTTTCTTTTCTATTCATTCAATCAGGCATATTTATGGGGTGTCTAACATGTGGCAGGTGCTATTCTAAGCAACAGGGGTACCGTGATGAACAAGACAAACCAAACTTCTGCTTTCTTGGGGGTTATACTCTCATAGGCAGAGACAGATGCAACAGAATCAATTAAATAAATAAGTAAATAGAAGATCTTTTCAGATGAAAAAAAAAGTAGTAGCAATAAAACAAGGCAGAGAGATGGAGCAGAGTTCTCGACACTGGCAGTGTTGACATTTGGGGCTGGATAACTCTGTGTGGCGGGGGGCACTCCTGTGCACTGTAGGATATGTAACGGCATCCCTGGCCTCTGCCCATTAGATGACAGGAGTACCCACCCCAGTTGTGACAACCAAAATGTCTCCGACGTCAGCAAGTATTCCCTGCTGGTTCAGAACTGGCAGCTTGGACTTCTACAAAGGGTTACCCAATCCTGCACTGACTTTTTGATAGCCTTTGTTCCTGAAGAACTCTTACATAAATCTCGGAAACTGATCCTCCAATGTACTGGAGAAACAGTTAACTAATCCTGCACAGGAACATCTCAGGACAGTTTTCAGAGGCTGAGGTCTACCACTCTCCAATTAGGCTGGCTGCGCTGAACAGCTTCTGTTTGCTTCATCAGCTCTACTCTCCTACTTTTTCCATCTTGCTTTCTGCCCCAAGCCTCCCTCACCCTCCGACTTCCACTAGGTTTTTTGTTTGTTTGTTTGTTTGTTACCCAGGCTGGAGTGCAATGGCATGATCTCGGCTCACTGCAACCTCCACCACCCAGAGTCAAGTCATTCTCATGCCTCAGCCTCCCGAGTAGCCGGGACTACAGGTGCCCGCCATCATGCCCAGCTAATTTTTGTATTTTTAGTAGAAACAGGGTTTCTCCATGTTGGCCAGGATGGTCTCAAACTCCTGACCTCAAGTGATCTGCCCGCCTCGGCCTCCCAAAGTGCTGGGATTACAGGCATGAGGCACCACGCCCGGCCTACACTAGGTTTTGACCAGTGAGGATCCCTGGTGGGAGATGCGGGGGAAGAGGCGGGAGTGCCTCCTTCTGGCTGTGTCCCTCACACTAGGTCACTACGCCTTTCAGGTGGCCTTTTCTACCTGAAATTGTCTTTCTGGGTTCTGGTCATCACTATGTCTCCCCACTCCTGGGGTCTAGGAAGAATAACAGCCGTACTGCTCCTGTTCCTGGGCTATTGCACTATTCCTTGTGAGTTCCTCACACTTTGCCTCCATCTTCCTAAATACTCTCTTTATTAAATCTCTCAAATTTTCCTTTTGAATGTGTCATCGCTTTCCTGCTGTGCCCCTGATACGCGAACACACCCTGCTTTTGAAAGTCATGGCTTCTTGTCTTCCTCAAATACCAGCAATTTTCATAGAGATTTTTTCCCCCTAAAGTAAGCAATGCCACTACTTGTGACGTTTCAAGTTTCCAGCCAGAGAAGCACCTTGGGTTTTTCCTCAAACTAGAAGCCAATACAACACAAATGGACTCCTTTGTGGGTGTTCCTCCCACGGTGAAATGGAGTTGCACCACCTCATCTTGGCACTCGTGGCTCTCTCTGGCTGTAAAATCCCTCACCACAAAATACCACACCTATAAATATTTGGAAAACGTAAATGAACATTGAGGGGCTCTGATGCTCTCCCTTCCCTCTGGCCTCCAACCACTCGAGTTGGTCCCACACACCACAGATGGGGAGCAGCCCACTGACATGGCACGAGCACTCACAGATCCACCGTGGGAGCAAATATTTACTCAGGCATCAAAAAAGCCCAGTAGGTCACAAGACAGTCTGAGGAGTCAGGCATGGGTTCTGGCTCAGTCTGTCTCAAAATATCTCCTGTTACACTTTATGTGCCTTTCAACGAGACAATGGGAGAACAGGAATGAAAACATCAACCTATAGAAGCAGCTCAAGAGAAATGCTTGTTTGGGCAGCTGTTTCATTGACAAGCACTGGGCTAGACAGAGAAGACTTAAATTTAGGTCCTAACCTCACCACTTTCTCATTTCTGGATGACATTAAGCAGTTCATGTGTTAAGTCAGTTTGCTCATCTGGCTTGGAAATGGGGTTAGGAACACTTGCCCTGTCTATCTCAAGTGTCATTTAGGCGGACCAAAGAAAATAATGTATTTGTCAGTCTGCAAGCACTAACTATGGAAAGTCTGCTCTGGGTAGGGCTGGCCAGAAACGTAGAAGTGGGTGGAGGGCATGACAGACAGAGAAAGCAAGAGAGAAAAGAAGGAAATGAAGGAAAGAGACTAAGTCCTGAATTAAACTGCAAATGTAAAGGATTGGTTTTTTTTTTTTTTTGACAAAGTTTTGGTCTTTCACCCAGGCTGGAGTGAAGTGGCATGATCTCGGCTCACTGCAAACTCCGCCTCCTGGGTTCAAGCGATTCTCTTGCCTCAGCCTCCCGAGTAGCTGGGATTACAGGCGTGTGCCACCATGCCTGGCTAATTTTTGTATTTTTAGTACAGACGGGGTTTTGCCATGTTGGCCAGGCTGGTCTCAAACTCGTGACCTCAGGTGATCCACCCGCCTTGGCCTTCCGAAGTGCTGAGATTACAGGGGTGAGCCACTGTGCCCGGCAAAGGACTTTTAATGATATTTATCACCACCAACTCACCAACATACCACACCAACAGATCAAATATAATTACAAAAATAAATGAACACAGAGTCAGTGCTAAGTTTGTTCTTCCAGGTTTGGTACAGGGCAAAGCCCAAAAACGGTGAATAGGCAAGGGCGCACTGGAGTTTAGAGAGCATCAACTCACCTCTGAGAAATGGCAAATGTTCAGAACTGGGGTATGGCTTGGTCTGCCTGATGCTTCTAAGGGTTCCCGTTACCCAACATTGAGAGAAAGAGTCAACTGATTTTTAAAATCTATTTCTCATTTTCAACATTCACGTGGATAAAAGACCCAATGTACTAACTCCCCAACCATAAGTCATAGACAGAAAAAGTCCGACTTCACGAAAAACAAAAAGAACTCACGGTGTCACTCATAAGCAGAAAGATAAATTCTTTTCTACAGTGTTATCAGACAGGAAAAAAGGTGAAAATTACTAATTTAAAAAGAAAGGATGCAGACAGATCACCATAGAACCAAATACACTGTGTTTGAAGGTCATCTTTATTTCAGGGAATACTGAATACCTCACCTCACAGAGCTGCGAAACAAGATACAGCTCCACAAATATGAGGGTCAGGTTATGTCTAATACTGTTTCAAAAGTACATGACACAACGATTTCCTCTCTTCTCCTCCCCTCCTCCCCACCCCACCCCCCACCCCCACCCTCCATCCCTGACGGCTGCCTGTATCTCCAAAAGATTCATCAGTTGAGTATCATCCGTTTTCTCAGTCCTCTTGGAAACGATTTTTTAAAATTCCCTTGCACATTATTTCTATGCTCATATCTATGGAAAGCCAATATATCTATATCGATTGTCACATTTTCATATAATTCAGATAGTGACTTTTAAAATTTTAATGACTTAATCCTTGTTTAACATATAGATCAGATTTTTTACTATAACCTGTGATAGTTAATGTTTACGTTTCGACTTGGCTAGGCTATGGTGCCCAGTTATTTGGTCAGACACCAGTTTAGATGTTGTTGTAAAAGTATTTTTTTTTTTTGATGTGATTAACATTGAAATAGGCAGACTTTGAGTAAAGCAAATTACCCTCCATAATGTGAGGGGCCTTCATCCAATCAGATGAAGGTCTTAATAGCAAAGTCTGAAGTTTCCTGAAGAAGAAGGAATTCTCCTGAAGACTGCAGCCCAGAAACCTGCCTGCATTTCCAGCCCGCAGCCCTGCAGAACTCACATTCACGACTGCAATGCTGACTCTTCCTTGAGTTTCCAGGCTGCCAGCTTGCCCTACAGACTTCAGACTTGCCAGCCCCCATAATCGCATAAGCCAATTCCTTAAAATTCTCTCAGTAGCTAGCTAGATAGCAAGATGGAGATCCAAATACAGATATCTCCTATTTGTTCTGTTTTTCTGAAAAACCCTAATATGCAACCAAATTACCCCTTTCTTCACACATCATTCTTCCAATCATGCTTTCTTTAAAATAAACAGCTAAGTGTTTCTTCCTTTTAAGAAAGGTCTGTGTGCTACAGATTACCCTGCAAATGTTCTTTGTGACTATGTAGGAAAGATCAGGCACATCCATCACTGTCTCGGGGAACTGGTATTTGATCCCCTGCTGGACAGGTCTATAGCTGGAGGATGACCAAGGTGTTGGCAAAGGATTCTGGAAAGATTGATCCTAGGGAACATGAATGCAGTGCTGCAAATCTCAAGGGAGAGAGGTTTTCAGCCCTAGTAACAAGTTTTGTTAACAAGAGTCAGTAGGTGGCATATGAGGAGAAAAGGCATTTTTCTCATGCTTTCTCAGATTTTGAAAATGTGGCTTGCAGCTCTCAAAACAGTTTGGGAGCTGAGAGAGGCTGAGGCTGAAGGAGGGGAGGGAAGAAGCTGATTTGCAGCTGGTGAGTCATATTGCACATACTATGAACCTATTTCTATTTAAGAAGAGCCTTTCTTAATTTTCTTTTTTGCAGAATGGTCTTGATTTTGGATCTTCTGTTCTATGATCAGATTATGTGTCAGAAGATGTTTCCAGGTTTTTGTTTGGGAAACCACAGCTATCTCATTGTTTTGCTTCTGTGATTACCTTCCTGTCTCCATGGCTTCCTTCATAGTATTCATCCCAGTTCACTCAGCTAGTTTCTTACCCTCTTCTTTGCCTTTCCAAATTATGACCTTTCCTTTAGTGACTTTCATAAGCCCCTTCTGTTATTAAAACATTTTTTAAAAATTTATTTTATAACTTTGTTGGTATAAGGACAAATCCACATGAAATTATAAAATTTTTTCTTCTGACTATAAAGGAAAATATTCTCATGGGCTCCTTAAAGTATCATGGGCCCTGGGCACTCTGTCTCCTGTGTCTGACAGAGAATAAGCCCTTCCTGCTGCCTGCTCCCTAAACGCGCCCGAAACAGACGTCTCTCCTTTTCTTTCCTCATTTGTATAATTCTTGTCTCGCAGGTTGCCCTTGTAAACTGAAACAGCGCAAAGAGTGCTTAGCGCGTGGTTCAAACAACAAATAGCCTGTAGTCGACACCTATTTTATACTTAAACTGATATTAGACTTTAACTAGCTTGACTTAAATATTATATTGCTATCTACCTTTTTACTTATGTCTAACTCTTTAGTTAAACTGTAAACTCCTGGACGGCTGACAGTATGTTTTAAACCAGTGGTTTTCAAGCTTTGGAGGGCATCAGGATTGCTGAAGCTCAGCTGGCTGGGCCTCACCCCCAGAGTTCCTGATTCCGGAGGTCTGAGTCAGGGCCGATAATTTGCATATCTTACAAGTACTCAGGTGATACTGATGCTGCTGTTCTTAGGACCCCACTTAGAGAACCACTGTTTTAGACAACTCTTTATTCTCCCAAAATCTAGCACAGAGGGAGACTTATACATTCAGAGTAAATTATTTATGCAAAAGATAATACACATGCCGGAGGGAAAATCTGCCCCATCCCCATTGTGAGAAAAGTTTCATTACTACGAAAGCTGAGCAGAAAAGGATGAGCAAAGAAATCTTGTTGAAAGAAAAGGTGCTGGTGGCACAATTCAACACTGACTGTCATCTGTTGGATCTCAGGGGCATGTGCAAAATGCAGACAAGAAGCCAAACAATAGTTCAGCCAACTCATGGCTGCCTGAGTTCTGAGCTCAATCTATAACAATGCCAGCAGGGCTGCTGGGATCCATCTGGTACTCTCTTTCTGATAACGGATCTGGGGTCTCTCTGGAAGAAAATAGCTTGACAGGAAGAAAGAAGGATTAGGCCAGCTGACAATGTCTGGATTTATGAAGCTGCCCTGGAATATGGTAGCGCTTTTAACCCCTTCTGCACTTTGCTAATCCTCAACATACCCCAGCTATTCTTTCCATTGTCCTTGTTCCTTTCATCAAGAAATGTAATTTGTGAATGCCAAAGCTCCCCCTGGACACATTCTGTTTCCACACAAATTAACTTCCCAGAATTTAATATTGCAGGAAGGCTTGAGATCTTTCAGCCCAACTCACTAATTTTACGGATGAGAAAATCTAAGCCTGGGATTAATCCTAAAATGTATAATCAGTCATGGTAGAGGCAGGCTGGAATGCAGATTCCTTGACTCACTATGGGTATGTGGTGTGTATAGTCCTTTATACTCCCAAGCTGAGTAGGAAAAAGATATCTTTTCTCACTTTTCTTTTTTTTTGAGACGGAGTCTGGTTCTGTCACTCAGGCTGGAGTGCAGTGACACGATCTTGGCTCACTGCAACCTCCATCTCCCAGGTTCAAGCAATTCTCCTGTCTCAGCCTCCCAAGTAGCTGGGATTACAGGTGCTGCCACCACCCCTGGCTAAGTTTTGAATTTTTAGTAGAGACGGGGTTTCACCATGTTAGCCAGGGTGGTTTCAAACTCCTGACCTCAAGTGATCCACTCACCTTGGGCTCCCAAGGTGTTGGGATTACAGGTGTGAGCCACCGCGCCTGGCCGATATCTTTTCTCTATTACATTTTAAGGAGGAAACATGACTTTCCCGTTACTTAAGTTACTTTTCACAATTGGTTCTTTTGTCCCTGGAAGCAGGTGGGCTTCATAAACACAAATGAAGAGAAATGAAGAATGCTAAATAGTTTCAGCAGAGACTGGAAGCTTGAGGGCAGCCATGACATCCTATTCCCTGATAAATGCCCATTGGCTACCCAGAACCACAGCACAGAGCAAGCTCTCAAAAACCACATGGTGAATGAATGAATGAATGAATGAATAAGTGAATGAATGACTGAATCGCTGATTTGATGACAGTTTGCCAATTTCTCTGCCAATTAGGGAATGAATGTGTTACACTGCGATTTGGAGACTGCTGTGGAGTCTCTCTCTCTCTTATCTAACTATAAGTTAGGTGCTTACATAAAACCAGAAAATGCCTTGTATTTGAAAATATGAAAATGCCTCTGTATGCTAAGTGGTGTGTCAACTGAGAAAGTACAGGCTTTGGAGGTGGTGAGCTTTAAATCCCAGAGTGTTCACTCTGGTTACTTAATTCTAGGCAAATTATAGAAACTTTCTGAGCCTCGAATCCCCCTACTCAACCCCACCCCTTCCATTCCCCCCACTGGCATGTTAGGATTAAATGAGAAAATGTATACAAACTGCCTTGCACATAGTAGGTGCTGATTAAATGTTAGTGTCACTTCCTTGTATTCCCACCTGCCTGTTTAAGAGTCATGTAGGTATTTAAGTAGGTGGGGTGGCAGCTGGGGGGTAGGTATAAGACTCTGAATGAAAATTGAAGGGCCTTTTTGGCTGAAAATGTACACAAATTATCATTATGGTTATAGTTATCTAGTAGCTGCTTTTGCTGATGGTGTGCCTTGCATTCAATATAAGCAAAGATGCTATCATCCAGGTATTCTTCATATTCCATAACCTCTAACCATTTCCCAGGTTTCTAAATAAATTGCTTTTCAGGAAAAAAAATAAATCTAGCTTTTTGCTTACCCATTTGGTCTTGGTTTCCTGGTTCCGAGCTCAAGGAACTCTGTCTCCTCCTCCATTTCTGTGTCAGGGATCATGTTTTTCTGAACAG
Organism: Nomascus leucogenys; assembly: GCF_006542625.1. Taxonomy (NCBI): domain Eukaryota; kingdom Metazoa; phylum Chordata; class Mammalia; order Primates; family Hylobatidae; genus Nomascus; species Nomascus leucogenys. The sequence continues at coordinate 57,075,033 of NC_044381.1, read as the reverse complement.
GCTGTGGTGAAAGCATTTCCCATTCATTGTCATGGGTGACAGCCTGCAACGTAATTGCATCCCGGCCAGCCCTGCCTCGGCTCTTACTCTTCTGTGATTGGCTGACTGGACCAGAGGCTTGCTCTGGTGCTAAAGATTCTAGAGGCTTCATTTCTTCCAGAATCTGCAGCTGGGGACCCTCACCCAAGCTGAGTTCAGAGAATGGCTCCACAGCCTTGCCAGACCACCCAGGCCCTGAGTCCCTGGCATCCAGTGATGGATCACCAACCTCACTATGGCCCAAGAACATCCAACTCTGGTCTTGTGCAGGGCTTTCAAAAGATGATCTCGTATCGCCCTTAGAAGACATTTTCTCTGCAGAGAGACCTTTTCTTTCATTTAAGGAGGCTGGCTGACACGTGTCTGGGAAGCTTGCTAAGTGAGTTCCCTGCAGCCCTGTTTCTTTGGAACCTACGTACAATTCTAATTCAGCTATGCTTTCTCTTTCTTCACAGGCCTCTGGCTTTGAGTGTGAATTTTCTTCATGGTTTACAAGTATGTAATCCATGTGTAGTGCATGACGATCTTCATTCTTCTCTGTACATCTTTCTTCCTTGTATTCTGATTTTATCTGCTCAGGCTCTTTGGTAGGAATTGTTTTTTCTTCTTCCAATTCTGGTATTTCCCTGCTGGCACCTAGAAGTGGAAGTTGAATGAGAAGGAGAACAAGGTTTAATGAACACATTGTGTGATTTGTGATCCTTGCAAATGATCATCAAAAAGAGGTAACTTAATATTTTTTATATATTTTATTTATTTATGTATTCATTCATTCATTTGAGACAGAGTCCCGCTCTGTCACCCAGGCTAGAGTGCAATGGTGTGATCTCGGCTCACTGAAACCTCCACCTCCTGGTTGCAAGCTGTTCTTCTGCCTCAGCCTCCTGAGTAGCTGGGACTACAGGCGCCTGCCCCCACGCCCAGCTAATTTTTGTATTTTTAGTAGAGACGGGGTTTCACCATATTGGCCAGGCTGGTCTTGAACACCTGACATCAGGTGATCCCCGCCCCCCCCACCTTGGCCTCCCAAAGTGCTGGGATTAGAGGCGTGAGCCACCGCGCCCAGCTAGAAAATATTTTTATTTTGTAGAGTCATTCGATTTTCTCATGCACTATCAGGAATAGGTATTACATATGCACTAGATTTTACTGCTGTTATGATACAGGACTTAGTGAGGCATGCCTTGCAAATGTAGTTAGTTTTCTCTCTACCCTCATTGGTAGGAAGAGTGTGTCTTACAAATATGCACTAGTTTAATCAACGCAGCAGTTTCTTGGAAGTGGGAGAATGGGACGTTTCTTACCTTTTGGTGGTCCTATGTCTCCACCTGCTGGTAAGTCAGAATTATCTGTTTCTACTTCCCAGTCAATGTTTGATGGAGACAAAATGTTGGAGCCTGCTCCTACCGGCAAATAAACGGACTCAGGGTCTTCATGAATATGCAGCACAGCCAGCTGGGATCCAGGCAGTCTGTTTTTGGTCTCAGCCTTGTTTCCCTCACTTCTTTGATCAGGAAGTGCAGAAAGCACTATCTCTGCTGCTCTGCATCCCAGAGACTCATCCTCTGGAGACCCAGCTTCCTCTATTGTTTCAGCACTCTGGGCAGGTTCTGTGAGATAAGACAAATCAAAGGGAGGTGTGTATGGTGCCAGCGACTGCTTCAGAGAATCTTCCTCCAAAGGAGGGTCACCACTGTACAGGAAGTGTTCAGGCTCTCTCAGTAAATCTTCATCGATATTCTGGCCCATTACATCGTATTCAAAATCACCCCAAGAGGCTTCAGATGAGCAGATATCTTGCTTCCCTAGGTCCCCATCAACTGGCGTTTCGGGATGGCCTTCGGATAACGTCAGTTTACTCATGTCATCTATTGTTCCCGTGGATGTGTTGAGACCTGAGGCATCGCTGAAACTGTGGTCAAAGGCAGCTTCGCTTATATCCAGACAAGTGTCTGAGGCTAGCAAAGCATCAGCAACCATGGCAGGATTCTCTGTGGATAAATGTGGATCACCATCAAACAAAGCTCTTGCACCAGGCTGACTTTCAGGAGAAAAGCTGTCTGATATCCAAGAACTGTCACCTTCTGGAGTTGGCTCTTGGTGAGTTACAAAAATGCTAGTTGCCACATTTTCAATCCTTGGGATTCTTCTGTCAACTGGTTCCATATCTGGGCTGGCTCCTTTTTTTGATACTTGTAAACCTGTACTGTTGTCACCATTTATTTCAGAAGGTTCAGGTGAACCTTTATGAGAGGTGGGCTGAGAGGAGACCATTATGTCTGCTTGATTGCCAATTGGAGGCAGCGGAGCTGCGTTTTCAGAATCGAGTTCTGCATTGGATGGGACAAACTCCTGTCCAGGCTCATGAATGGGTTCTTCATCTATCTCTGGCTCAGTGAGATAAAGCTCACTGGATTCCACTTCAGGTCCCATGGAAGCACTGAGGTGCTTCTCAGTCTCTTGCTTTCCTTCAGAATCGTGACATATATCAGGGCTGTTGGAAGCCTGAGAATTGCTGTCATGGTCGCAGTACGTCAGGATATCAGGATTCTCACCATCTGCTTTCAAACTGAAGGGCTTCTTAGCATCTAGCCACAAGTCAGGCGCGGCAGAGGCCAGCTGCCCACCCTCTTGAAAGTTGCCATGTAAAATATCTGGCACAAAGGTACCTCGGGAGTCCTCACTTGGGGTACAGCCATCCCATTCAGAGCCTGGCTTCATTATCAGTTGGGTGGGAGAACTGACAGCAGGAAAATTTTCTGTGGCAATGCTTGAGTTTGTCATCTCACCTAGGTATGATTTTTCTTGTTCCCACTGATTTGTTTCTTGACCTTCATTAGTTGAAACATTAGATGTAACACAACCATTTTCCTCTGCATGAGTAAAGGCTGCATCTGGCTGATCGCAGACTGACAGCATGGTGTCCTGACACTGCTCTTGGGTAGGTGTTTCAGGAGTCAGCTCATCACCAGCAGCAGACACAAAGGTTTGCTCTCTTGAGTCCTTTTCTTTAATTTGGTCTAATGTTACAAGCTGGCTGAACTTGTCAGCATCTGGGTCTGGCTGTCTTGGTTGAATGTTCCAGAGTTGCTCATGGGAGTTCTTCCCATTACCTTCCAGAAAGGGTGACTGATGGTTGTCACTAAAAGGATTCGTATAGCGTGTTTCCATGGGCTCAATATCACCCTGAACTGGTACTCCCCAGGGACTGGTGTTTTGGTATACTGAAGAATTTATCTCCAACACACCACTGGAGTCAGACAGCTCCCTTTCAAATGGACTTTCAATTAGTCTCCCTTCCTGGGGTGAGGCATTCCACCACTCAGTGCTATCAGCTGAGATGCCCAGCATTTCCAGTTGAGAAGTATCTTCGTTCTTTGGTTCAGCTTTGGGAGATATTTGCCATGCAACATCTCCTGTCTTCCCTGTTTCTGGAGAAGATCTCGTCTCCTTCTCCACTGCTGTAATCTGTATTTCAGTCTCCGTTAATGGTGAGAAAGTCCAGGGATCAGGGCTGCTTTGTTGATTGTCACAGAATGGGTTTGACTTATTCTCATTCTCTGCTGGCTCTGAGCTGTCTAGGTAGTCGTAAATATTTTCAGACTTAGGATCAGCTGTGACCAAGAACTTATTAGATTCATTCAATGAATCCCAAGCTCTGGATTCATCATGAGCAACATGGCAGTTGGCCACCTGGATCTCTTCCTCCACTGACTCTTCACCACCGACACTGTCATCGTCGGAACCTGAGCTTGTTGAAATGACCCTGGCATCCTCTGGCTGCACAATTGCACAAATGTCATGTTCATTTTTCTCCTGGTAGCTAGCAATTAGATTGCTTTCCTGATGTGTCCCTGAATGTTCAGAATATTTGCCTGTTTCAGGACTGGATAAAGAGGAAAAGGAATCACCATCAACGGAGTCATTCCAGATCTCTAAAAATGTAGGAGTTTTGCGATCAAAGCTCTTTTCAAACTCATTTATTCTGTTTTTCTCTAAATCCTTCATTTTGGTAACTATTTCTACTTGGCCATCAGTGGTAATTAGTTCAGATTCTTGGTGATTCTGTTCACTCCAGTTGCCTTGGTTTTCTTCCTGATACCCTGAACTGGGTTGTTGGCCCCAGGAGGACAGTGCAACTGAAGAGTCATTTAACTCAGGACTTGATGCACTTGAATGAGTATACTCACTAGAAATAGTATCTCTGTCAAAATTTCCAGATGAACCGGCTCCTGGAAGGCTATTTGCAGTCCCCTTAACGTCAAGATTTTTGGTTATCTCAGAACGTGTGCTGCTGACATGCACATCACTGTCTATAAGGACGTCCCCAAAGTCAAGACTTCGGGGAACTTTGTGAGGTGGCCCTCCACCCACGTTCTCTGGCTCTAGAATGTTACATTCTTCAGTTTTCTCAAGATCCTTTTCAGGTACAGATACATATTTTGTGAAATGCATCCCATCTGAAGTCTCAGCAGTTTCACCTGAATTTCTCTGACGCATGGGGTGCTTTTCATAGGTATCTTTTGGCTGCAGGTTATCTGCGGACATCCCTGTTTGCACATCACGGGAGTCTAGATTGTAAGACCCCTTTTCATACTCTAAAACTTCCTCTGGTTCCTCAGTTTGAGGACTGAAAGTGACAGCAAGAGAGCTAATTTTGCCTGATTTAACGCAGATTTCCTGATGTTCAGATGCAACCAGAGAAGACAGTTCCTGGTCACTCTGCCCTTTTTCAGAAATCCCTGAGGCATTCTCCACACCAGAGGTGATCACCTCCTCTTCATCAAGGTGCCCCCTGTCGGTGGCTCCCTGGGCTTCCTTCTCACTTTCACTTTGTCCATCGCCATGACCTTTCCATGGATCTGGGTGTGCAAAATGCCCTGGATTCTCAAGCCTAGTCGCCAAGGATGCTGCATCACTTTGCAGGGTTTCCCTCTCTGTGTCCTGGTTGTCAAGATGAGATACAAGTGCCTCTAATTCACTGGTTCCAGAGGCTGCTGGCACATCTGGGGAGTGAGTATCGTTAACATTTGCTGAATGGCTGGGGATTTCAGGAGGCAATTCGCTTTGCTCTGAATCTGTGATATGTGAGGAGCCTGGTAACATGAATGATGACATGTCTTTATCTCTCATGACAGAATCCCAAATACTGTTTGCAATTAGCTGCCCACTTTTCTCATTCAGTGTGTGATGTTCACTGGGAACACTGTCCTTGGTATGCTCATCAGAGGCAGGGAGCTCCCAATCTACCTGATTTGCTTCCTGATACTCCAAGCCCCAGGGTTCCAGCTGTCTCACTCTAAATCGGGTTTCCGGCTCGGAACCTTCAGCCATGTATACTTCTGTTTGACCATCACTGGGGATTGCTACACCCCCACTACAGTCATCCCAGTCCAAATCATTGTCCATATCTGAGATCGTTGCAGTGGACTGAGTATCCTCCAAGATCACTCTGTTCCACAAGTCGAGACTGTCAGGGGCCGTCTGCCGGGAGTTGGTGCTGCTGTGCAAAAG